>NC_135954.1:93284768-93586185 GCF_053455715.1 Rhinoraja longicauda
ATCCCATTCTTTATTCCCCTCACACCCTCATTAACCACGCGAGGTTTAGTTTAGGGATACAACGTGGAAACAGGCCCTTCAGCCCACTGAGACTATGCCGACCATCGATCACCCATTCTCTTTAGTTTAGCTTAGTTTAGTTTAGTTTAGTTTAGTTTAGTTTAGTTTAGTTTAGTTTAGTTTAGTTTAGAGACAGCGTGGAAACAAGTCCTTCGGGCCACCGAGTCCACACCGACCATCGATCACCCATTCACTTTAGTTAAGTTTAGTTTAGTTTCATGTGTACTAAGGTACAGTGACAAGTTTTTTTTTACTCTGTTCTCTGTTATCCCACTTTCTCATCCACTCCCAGCACAGTAGGAGCAATTTACCGAGGCTCGCTGCCCTACTAACCTGCACGTCTTTGGGATGTGGAGGGGAAGCGGAGCACCCGGAGAAAACCCACGCAGTCAAAGGGAGAACGTGCAGACTCCACACAGACAGCACCCAGGGTCAGGATCGAGCCCAGGTCTCGGGACCTGTGAGGCAGCAGCTCTACCAGCTGCGCCACTGTGCTGCCCAATCTTCTGCCACTTTGTAATAAAAAGGAACTGCAGATGCTGGTTTATACCAAAAATAGGCACAAAATGCTGGAGTAACTCAGCATGGCAGGCAGCATCTCTGGGGAAAATGTATTTACTATTTTCTCCAGAGATGCCGCGTGGCCACTGAGTTAATCCAGCAATTTTGTGTCTATCTTCTGCCACTTTTGCTCACCTGTCACATGTTTCCCAGGTTATTTTGAAATTTAGTTTATTTATTTTATTTATTATTGTCATGTGTACCTCGATACACGTGACTCACGTCTCGCTTGGGCTGATTACAACCCAGAGGTATGGACATTGATATCTCTAGTTTCAAATAACCCCTCCCTAGTTATCCTACTAGTTTCACTGTTTGCATCCTTGTATCCATCTTGTTATCACCTCTTCCCCAGACAACAATGGGCCATCATGGGCTCAACCCTTGATGGGTCATCTGTTGCCAGCTCTGATTTGTTCTGGCCTTTTCCTACCTCACATTCTCCCATTTCACCCCCCCCCCCCCCCCCCCCAACCCCACCCTCTACTTTCAGTCTGAAGAAGGGTTCCAAACTGAAACGTCACTGTTTCTCCAGAGATGCTGCCTGACCGCTGAGTTTCTCTGGCACCTTGTGTCTATCTACAGTGAAAAGCTTTTACGTTGCGTGCTATCCAGTAAGTGAAAAGACGATACATTATTACAATCAACCCGTCCACAGTGTATAGATACAGGATGGAAAGAATAACGTTCAGTGCAAGATAAAGTCCAGTAATGTCCAATTAAGATAGTCTGGGGGTCTCCAGTGAGGTAGATGGAAAGTCAGGACTGTTCTCTATTTGTTAATAGGACAGTTCAAGTTGCTTGATAACAGCTGGGAAGAAACTGTCCCTGAATCTGGAGGTGTGTGTTTCCACACTTCTGTACCTCTTGCCTGATGGGAGAGGGGAGAAGAGGGAGTGACTGGGGTGAGACTGGTCCTTGATTATGCTGGTGGCCTTGCTGAGGCAGCATGAAGTACAGATGAAATCAATGGAAGGCAGGTTGGTTTGTGTGATGGACTGGGCTGTGTCCACAACTCTCTGCAATTTCTTGCAGTCTTGGATGGAGCTGTTCCCAAACCATGCTGTGATGTATCCTGATAAAAGTCTTTGAAGAAGTAGACAGTCAAGATGAGTAAATACCTTATTCCCTGAGGCAGGATGCCGGTCCATCTTCAGGGAATTGGCAGCTGGCTTTGCAGCCGTTCAGGCAAAGGAGAGACACATTGGTAGCAGCTCAGACCCACAACAGAGCAGTAGATGACCACTTTGCTCATTGAAGGCACCTTGACAATGCTTCCCCTTGCCTCACGCTAGCCATCTCCAAGATTAACAGCAATCAGCCACTCTTAGGTGAAGGCAAAATGTGTGGAGGGAAAGCTCTTAAACCCTTCGCTTCTGCTCTTCAATCTCTCTGCTCCACACAAAGACCCATTTAAAATTGCCCCTTGTGTGTGTGGGGTAATGTTAATGTGTGGGGATCGCTGGTCGGCACCCGACCCGGTGGGCAGAAGGGCCTTTTTCCACATTATATTTCT
Organism: Rhinoraja longicauda; assembly: GCF_053455715.1. NCBI lineage: Eukaryota > Metazoa > Chordata > Chondrichthyes > Rajiformes > Arhynchobatidae > Rhinoraja > Rhinoraja longicauda. Next base: position 93,286,906 of record NC_135954.1, read on the forward strand.
AAAAAATCTAAAGCAGCTGAGAGGGAGTTCTGAAAAAAGTCAGAATCCTAGTCTCCCTCTTGACTGCAAAGTCAGAAATTGTTTAGTTTAGTTGATAGAGATAGAGAGAGAGAGAGAAAGAGAGAGAGAGAGAGAGAGAGAGAGAGAGAGAGAGAGAGAGAGAGAGAGAGAGAGAGAGAGAGAGAGAGAGAGAGAGAGAGAGAGAGAGAGCGAGAGAGAGAGAGAGAGAGATAGAGAGAGAGAGAGAGAGGAGGAGAGGGGGAGAGGGAGAGAGAGAGAGAGAGAGAGAGAGAGAGAGAGAGAGAGAGAGAGAGAGAGAGGAGAGAGAGAGAGAGATGAGAGAGAGAGAGACGACAGACAGACAGACAGACAGACAGACAGACAGACAGACAGACAGACAGACAGACAGACAGACAGACAGACAGACAGATAGACAGATAGATAGATAGATAGATAGATAGATAGATAGATAGATAGATAGATAGATAGATAGATAGATAGATAGATAGATAGATAGATAGATAGATAGATAGATAGATGAGTTTAGCAACATCCTCTCTTTCTGCTCCCCCTCTGTGATTCCTCCTGCTGAGTGTTCATTGTTCTATTAAGATACCAAATTTCACATGTGACAAAAAAAGTACCATTGAACCACATATAGCAAACACTAAAGACCCCAGCAGCAATCTTTACAGCATACCATTGGTATAGGTCTCCAATCTTTAAGGGCACCCTCCACCATCATCCTCTGCTTCCTACTACAAAGCCAACTTTTGTATCTGATTGACTAGCCCCCACCTTGATCCCAAGTGATCTAACCTTCTGGGCCAGCTTACCATGCAGAACTTTGTCAAAAGCTTTGCTGAACTACATGTAGACAGGCCCATCACTCTCCCCTCATCAATGCTCTTGGACACCTCCTGAAAAAAACTCAATGAAGCACAATCTCCCACAAACAAAGCCATGTTGACTATCCCTAATCAGTCCTTGACTTTCCAAATGCAAATAAATCTTATCCCTCAGAATTCCTTCCAGTAATTTTCCCAGCACGGGTCAACATAGAACATGAACAGTACAGCACAAGAACAGGCCCTTCCACGCACAATGTTTATGCCAAATATGATGCAAAGACCGACTCTTATCAGCCTGCATCCAATCCCTGCACATCCATGTGCCTAACCAGACGTTGCTTAAATGCCACTGTTGGATCTATCCACAAGTCTCTTAAATGATACTATTGTGGCGGCTCCCAAGGGTCGGGCCATACCACTACCGACCCCTCGGCACGGGAATGGACCAGTCCAGGGGGGCGGTCCTGTACTAGGTATATAAGGACAAGGTTTTGGGCGCGAAACCATTCCAGCAGACTTGACCAGTCTGATAACTGCGAAATAAACCGAACGTCCCGAAATACCCGGCTCCTCGCCTTTATTTCAGGCCTCTCTCGACGCGCCACACTATCACATATCTAAAAGTCTCTTAAATGCCACTATTGTATCTACCCAAAGGTTTCTTAAATGCCACTATCATCATATATATATATATTTATATATATCTAACAGTCTCTTAAATGCCACTATGAATAGTGGAACAAATGTAACTCAGTATTTTAATATTTGGTATCTTACTAGAACAATGAACACCCAGCCAGCGTAGGTCAAGCAAACTCAAGAGTGTTGGGCAGGTGGGTCCTGGGTGGGTCCATTTAATATTTGGGCAGCCAAATTTTGAGCAATGAAAGCCAAAGCAAAAGGGGAACCATTTCTCCTGGTTTCTTTGCTCCAAGTAGTCTATTCAAATAAATGTTTTGAAATCATTCCTTCAAAATTTATCACTAATGATTCCACTTTTATAGCTTTATTTGAAATAATATCAGAACCCACCTTGTTTAAATCATTAGCAAACAGTATCACAAAGAATCAAACCCGTCCAGTGCAATAGTTGATGAAGTGTAATTGTACTGCAATAAATCTACATAATGCTTTTATAACAACAGTTAATATTTTATTGCTATATCTTGTCAAGGACATTCCCTTGTCATTTTTTTTCGGTATAATTTTCTTTCCTCTGTATTTGTATTGGTTTCTTATTATCACATGTACTGACTAACACGCAATTTAAGTACACATACGAGTAAGAGTTTCATTGCAGAAACAAAGAACTACAATAAAAACAGAATAAAACTTTACTTTTGGACTTTAGACTTGAGACTTTAGAGATACAGCATGGAAACAGGCCCTTCGGCCCACCGAGTCCACACCGACCAGCGATCACTAGCACTATCCAAAACATTAGGGACAATTTACAATTTTACCAAAGCCAATTCACTTATAAATCTATACGTCTTTGGAGTGTGGGAGGAAACTGGACCTGGATAAAACTCACGCAGGTCACGGGGAGAACGTACAAACTCCATACGGACAGGAACCCGTGGTCAGGGTCGAATCAGAGTCTCTAGAACTGTAAGGCAGCAACTCTACCGCTGCACCACTGTGCCGCCCTAAACTCCTTAAACCTGTCTCACACTGTCCTTCCTTTCTAATAAAGTTTATGATATGTTTGCCTACATTGCAAGGGGCATTGAATATAAGAGCAGGAATTCATGATCCAACTCTATAGGACTTATTACTGAATATGAAGTTAGTTATTGTTCTTTAGCATAAGTGTGTATTGGTAGTTTAGATACTACTTTGGTTTTGGGCTTGGTTTTCTCCGATGAGCGCTTATCCTGGTATCATAGCACAAGTACTTTGTGTTTTAACAGTAATTAGTGCATAAAGAGAAAGGAACCAGTGCCAGAGTATTGTGTTGCAACTTCAGAGAAAGTACAGATTAGAAAAGTGCAAGAGGTAGATTGGAGGATTGGGAGTACATCTTGAGCAAATGTGAAGACAGACACAAAATGCTGGAGTAACTCAGGGGACAGGCAGCATCTCTGGAGAGAAGGAATGGGTGATGTTTCGGGTCGAAACCCTTCTTCAAATGCGAGAATATGATAACAGCACAAATGAAGTGGCTCTTGAATCCGCTGGTATGTGCTTTCAAGCTTTTTGTATCTTCTGCCCCTCGGAGATGGGGGGAAGAGTGAATGATTGGGGTGTGAGTGGTCCTTGATTATGAGGCAGTGTGAAGTATAGATGGAGTTAGTGGATGGGATGTTGTGGACTGGGCTGTGTCTATAACTTTCAGCAATATCTTGCGGTCTTCAGCCAAGCCGTGCCCAAACCAAACTCGTGATGCATCCTGAGAGGATGCTTTTTAGTTCAGAGATACAATGTAGAAACAGGCCCTTCGGCCCACCGAGTCCGCATTGACCAGCCATCCCCGTACACTAGCACTATCATACACACGAGGGACAATTTACAGTTTTTATCAAAGCCAAATTAACCTACAAACCTGTACATCTTTGGAGTGTGGGAGGAAACTGGAGAACCCAGGGAAAACCCACGCTGTCACAGGAAGAGCATACAAACTTCATATGGCAGCACCAGTAGTCAGGATTGAACCCGGGTCTCTGGTGCTGTGCGGCAGCAACTCTATCGTTGCGCCACTGTGCCACCACTTTTATTGGTAAGACGTCGAATTTCTTCAGTCTTTTGAAGAAATAGAGGTGTCACGGTGCTTTCTTTGGCAACTGGGAGATCACGTAGGCCAAGGTGGTCTAAGCTCTCGATCTCATTCCTGTACTCCGTCTCGACATTGTTCGTGCTCCGGCCCACTGCGGTGGCATCATCTGTAAACCTGTAAATGGAGTTAGAGCAGGATTTGGCCACACAATGGCGCAGCAGTAGAGTTGCTGCCTCGCAGCGCCAGAGACCCAGGTTCGATCCTGACCACAGGTGCTGTCTGTATGGAGTTTGTACTTTTTCCCTGTGACCATCTGGGTTTCCTCCAACTGCTCCGGTTTACTCCCCACTCCAAAGACACACAGGTTTTTAGGGTAATTAGCTTTGGTACAATTGTAAATTGTTCCTTGTGTGTAGGATAGTGCCAGGGTGACTTCAGTGAGTCAAAGGGCCTGTTTCTACACTGTGGATTGTGGATGATCAGCCATGATCACAATGAATGGCGGTGCTGGCTCGAAGGGCCGAAAGGCCTCCTCCTGCACCTATTTTCTATGTTTCTATGTTTCCATGGATGTTTTGGCTTCTACCTTTATTGATTGCATTTGATGCGTCAGGACGTTGAGGAACCAGTTGCAGAGGGGAGTGCTGACCTCCCATGTCCAGAAGTTTGGTGATGAGTACAATGAGGCAGGGACAATAATAACATGTAAAAGACACATGAACAGGTGCATGGAAAGGAGAAATGTAAGAGAGTTTACCAGGATGTTGCCAGGTCTCGAGGTCCTGAGCTATAGGGAGAGGGTGAGCAGGCTGGGACTTTATTCCTCGGTGCGCAGGAGGATGAAGAGTGATCTTATAGAGGTGTACAGGATCGTGAGAAGAATAGACAGGGTAAATGCACATTCATTTACCCAGTGTAGTGGAACCAAGAGTCAGAGGACACAGGTTTAAACAGAGAGGGGGAAGATTTAATAGGAATCCGATGGGCAACTTTTTCACAAAGAGGATGGTGGGCATGCGGGAAGAGCTACCAAAGGAGGTAGTTGCGGCAGGTATTATAACAACATTTAAAAGACATTTGGACAGGTACATGGACAGTCAAGGTCTAGAGAGATATGGGCCTAAGGGGAACAGTTGGGACGAGTGTAGATGGGGCAACTTGGTTGATCGGCAAAGGCAAGTTGGGCCGAAGGGCCTGTTTTCACGCTGTATGACTAGGACTCTTTCTGGAATAAATGCAGGCAAATGGGACTAGCTTAGGGGCTTGAACAACTGGGGCTGAAGGGCACGTTTCCACGCTCTGTGTATGACTCCATGATTCGGCTCAACATCTGTAATGAGTGCAGTGTCGAAGGCCACACTTTGGTTCCGGCCGTACACTGCTGTCTTCGAACCGTTTGGTCAGTCAGAGTGACAAGCAATCCTGCAGCATTGCAACGTGCTCCACTTGCTGCATGCCTGCAGGATCCTGAATGACAGGGCTGGTTACAATGACTCATCGGCATGTGGAAAATAGCGGACTTGACGTTAGCATTTATTTCCAGCGCCACGCCATCCACCATTTGTCAGTATGAACAAAGTGCCTTTGGATACGTGACATTGTTTTAACCAACGTCTGTACTGTGAGGGAGGGAATTTAGAAGGATGAGAGGAGATCTTATCGAAACGCATAGGATTATTAAGGGGTTGGATACGTTAGAGGCAGGAAACATGTTCCCAATGTTGGGGGAGTCCAGAACAAGGGGCCACAGTTTAAGAATAAGGGGTAGGCCATTTAGAACTGAGACGAGGAAAAACATTTTCAGTCAGAGAGTTGTGAAACTGTGGAATTCTCTGCCTCAGAAGGCAGTGGAGGCCAATTCACTGAATGCATTCAAGAGAGAGCTAGATAGAGCTCTTAAGGATAGCGGAGTCAGGGGGTACGGGGAGAGGGCAGGAACGGGGTACTGATTGAGAATGATCAGCCATAATCACATTGAATGGCGGTGCTGGCTCGAAGGGCCGAATGGCCTCCTCCTGCACCTATTGTCTATTGTCTATTGTCTATAACACTCACACTGCTGTGTCAGCTGATCCCATTCGAGGAGACAGACACAAAGTGCTGGAGTAACTCAGTGAGTCTGGCAGCATCTCTGGAGAAAAAGGATGGGTGACGTTTCGGGTTGACACCCTTCTTCAAACTTCAGCACTGGAAGAAAACACATGTGGTCACAGGGAGAACGTGCAAACCAAACGCAAACAGCACCCGAGGCCAACATCGAACCCAGGTCTCAACTTAATGTGCATATCTACATGAGGTCCAATTGGAATAAACCTGTAAATTACTTTCACTTTTGTGCAGAACAAGCTTGCAGAATGCACCTTGAAGTTTGAATCATGCAAGGGTTAATGAGTGGAAACATTTAATTGTAATGATGTTTCCACTCATTAACCCTTGCTCCAAAGCAATTTATTTGTTATTTTCCAAAGCATTATATGCTCCAAAGCAATTTATTTGTTAAATTATAGGAACAAGGAACTGCAGATGCTGGTTTACAAAAATGGACACACAGTGCTGGGGTAACTCAGCGGGTCAGGCAGCATCTCTGGAGAGCATGAATAGGGGATGTTTCGGGGGTCGGGACCCTTCTTCAGATATTTTGAAATGCTGCTCCTGGGCTGAACAGGCTGGTAAGATTAAAACTAGGAAACTCTGGAAACACTTAGCAGGGCAGACAGCAACTGTGGATAGAGAGAGACTGTTAACACTCCAGGTACAATACCTGAGATCTTCTCTCCAACAATCTATCAATGTCTCTCTCTATCTAGCTTTCTGGTTTCCCAAATAAATGCTGTTTTGCTTAAATATATGTAACAAGGCCTTCTATGCCCGCACCTCCAGACTCAGGAACAGCTTCATCCCCAGAGCCATAGCTGCTATGAACCGGTCCTGCTGAGCCGGATGGTCACATCGCACAGTGAACCAGCACAGATCTACTTGCACTTTATTCTGTTTTAAAACTGTTTTAATTTGTTTCATTGGGTTGTTTAAATTAATACTGATTAGCTAATTAATTTATTGCATCGTATGGGAGGCGCATTCCCAATCTCGTTGTACCCCTGTACAATGACAATAAAGATATATTGTATTGTATTGTATTGTAATAAGTAAATCCTGTCACTATTGCCTCAGAGTTAAAATCCTATTGATAAGCCAACCTGTTATCATGTTTGTGACCACCCTGGCCACGCTTTCAGTTCACTCCTGCCATCGAGAAGAAGATGCAGGAGTCTGTAAAACGTGAGCACTAAGTTCAGGAAAAGCTGTTTCTCAACAATCAATTGGCTCTTGAACACTTACACATCGGACAGCACAGTGGTACATCTGGTAAAGTCTCACAGCATCAAAGGCCCGGGTTTGATCCTGACCTTAGGTGCTGTCTGTGTGGAGTTTGCACATACTCCCTGTGGCCGCCTGGGTTTCCCTCGGGTGCTCCAGTTTTCTCCCACATCCCAAAGACGTGCGGGTTTGTAGGTTAATCGGCCTCTGTAAATTCCTCCGTGTGTCGAGAGTGGATGAGAAAGTGAGATAACATAGAACGAGTGGGAACACTGGTCCGATGGTCAGCATGGACCCAGTGGGCCAAAGGGCCATCTTCCATGCTGAATGTTTAAACTAAACAACACTAATCTCAACTACAAACTTCTAAAGAATGGTTTTGGTTGCATTAAAGGCTTTGAGTGTTTTGCACTGTGGTTTTGCACTTTAGGCATTGTGGTTATTAATTTATTGAATTGTTCTTTTTGTTTATCATTTATTATCCATGTGTATTCCCTTTATATGCCTACTATGTCTCTACAGCTAAGAATTTCATTGTTCCATTGCCAGTACAAATGACAATTACACACTCTTGGCTCTTGAAGCCTCGACTTGACTTGAAAACTTGTTGACTCCACTTGTTCATCTCAGATGCACGTCTTGCGTTTAGAATTTAGTTATGCAGTCGTCGGACTTAAGGTAAGTTGCTTGGCCACTGTAAATTGCTAATTATCCCTAGGTTTATGTAAGTGAAAAAAAATACAAAGTGGAGTTGAACATTTGAGAAAAATTGGTCACTGGGAAATTTGAGGTGAAAGAGGATAAAGGGTTTGCTCTAGAAACAAAACCACTGATACTGGTTTTCCAAGGAAAAATACAAAGTGCTGGAGTAACTCAGCAGATCAGACAGCATCTCTGGAGAACAGGGATAGGTGACGTTTCGGGTCGGGACCCTTCTGAAGACCTTCCAGAAGGGTTCCGAGCTGAAACGTCACCTATCCATGCTGCCTGACCCACTGAGTTAATCTAGCACTTTGTATATCTTTCCTTAAAGGGTTTGTTCTGTTGGGAGCTGATAGGAATCGGATGATATGATGTGTGGTGATGAGTAAGGAAGAGTCCAGTAACTTTAATCCTGGTAGCACAGAGGAAGTTTTGGATTTTCTCTCATGGAGTTTCACCAGGTCCTTCAATTGAACCTAAGGCCATGACTATAAGTATTTGGAGTATTATGTTCAGTTTTGGTCACTCTGCTGTGGGAAGGATGTCATCAATCTGGAAAGTAGTCAGAGAAGATTTAAGTGAATGTTGTCAGGACTCGAGGGCCTGAGCTATAGAGAGAGACTGGGCAGGCTAGGACTTTATTTCTTGGAGTGCAGCAGGCTGAGGGGAGATCTTATTGAGGTGTATGAAATCATGAGTCTTTTACCCAGAATAGGGGAATCAAGAACCAGAGGACTTGAGTTTAAATTGAGAGGGAAAGATTTCATCGGAACCTGAGGGGCAACGTTTTCACACAGAGGGTGGCGGGTGTTTGGAACGAGCTGCCAGAGGAGGTAGTTGAGGCAGTGAGGCAGATAGTATAGCAACATTTAAAAGACATTTGGACATGGATAGGAAAGGTTAAGAGGGAAGATGAACACAAAATGCTGGTGTAACTCAACGGGACAGGCAGCATATCTGAAGAGAAGGAATGGGTGACGTTTCGGGTCGAGACCCTTCTGAAGAAAGGTCTCAAGAAAGGTCTCAAGAAAGACTGAAGGTCTCAACCCGAAACGTCACACATTCCTTCTCTCCAGAGATGCTGCCTGTCCCGCTGAGTTACTCCAGCTTTTTGTGTCTATCCTCGGTGTAAACCAGCATCTGCAGTTCTTTCCTACATAAGGTTTAGAGGTATATGGGCCAAACATGAGCAGGTGGGGTTACCGTAGATGGGGCATATTGGTCGTGTGGGCAAGTTGAGCTGAAGTGCCTGTTTCCGTGCTGTATGAATATATGACTCCCTGCTCCCTGCTTTAAAGCAAAGAGAGCCCTGTTCAATGCGGCCAAACCTGACAAGATTACCAACACAACACACTGAGCCTGTTTCTACCTCCACAGATGCTGCCTTGCCTGTTGAGTCTTTCCAGCAGACTCCGCTTATATTTGAAAGCAGTACTCTAATCGTCTGCGGTGTTTAAGATCGTGAATGGCACTGTAAATTTATTCTCAGTCACTGTCTAATTGTTTTATACAATGACGAATGCATACTTTGTCAAAACCGTCCATTGTTAGACGTTATCTTGTGAGCAGGCGTATGCAATGTACTCATGTTAACAGCAGAATAAAATGGGCATACAGGGAGGCAATGCCTCAGGAGTGACTATAACTTTATAGTTCAATCACATTTGATTAGGACATGTATCTCCACTAGCTCACTGCATACAATATTTTTTTGTTGCCTATAAATATTAATTTACCCTCAGGCATATAATTGTTGAGCCTTATTATCCTTTAGTGTTATTCTACTGCAGAGGTGCCCGTTTGTATTGAGTAATGTGATCTCTTATCCAAGGCTCCTGTCTTAAAGGGGCATTGGCACATTCACAATTTATCTTTCCAGAACTTGTAATGTTTTATTACACCTGCATCAACACGTTTAAGAAACGGTAGCCCATGGGTATGAAATATATAAAAGCATTGAATGCAGTGGAATTGGCCAGATGATTCTAGTGTCACAAGAGCAATGCGGATGAGGGTAGGGGAGGGGAGGGAGGGTGGGATGAGAATGAGAAGTGTATATTGCTAGACTTAGAAGATGTATAAACATCGGCTAAATTACAAAATGATTACCAATTTAAGTAGGACGCAAAGTGTTGGTGTAACTCAGCGGGTCAGGCAGCATCTCTGGAGAAGGTGGTTAGGTGACCTTTCCGGTTGGGACCATTATTCATATCATCATTTTCAGGGAACTAAGTCTCTGCTTATCGCTGTGTAACTGGACTCTTGGCTTCCACATCAGCAAACCTCAATCAATATGAGGCAGGTACTAAAACAACACTGAAAAGACACTTGGACAGATACATGGACAGGGTAATGATTAGAGGCATATGGGCCAAATAGGACTGTCCTAGATGAAGGAGTTGAGTATAGGAGCAAAAGAGGTCCTTCTGCAGTTGTACAGGGCCCTAGTGAGACCGCACCTACAGTACTGTGTGCAGTTTTGGTCTCCAAATTTGAGGAAGGATATTCTTGCTATTGAGGGCGTGCAGCGTAGGTTTACTAGGTTAATTCCCGGAATGGCGGGACTATCATATGTTGAAAGACTGGAGCGACTAGGCTTGTCTACACTGGAATTTAGAAGGATGAGAGGAGATCTTATCGAAACGTATAAGATTATTAAGGGGTTGGACATGTTAGAGGCAGGAAACATGTTCCCAATGTTGGGGGAGTCCAGAACAAGGGGCCACAGTTTAAGAATAAGGGGTAGGCCATTTAGAACTGAGATGAGGAAAAACTTTTTCAGTCAGAGAGTTGTGAATCTGTGGAATTCTCTGCCTCAGAAGGCAGTGGAGGCCAATTCTCTGAATGCATTCAAGAGAGAACTAGATAGAGCTCTTAAGGATAGCGGAGTCAGGGGGTATGGGGAGAAGGCAGGAGCGGGGTACTGATTGAGAATGATCAGCCATGATCACATTGAATGGTGGTGCTGGCTCGAAGGACCATATGGCCTCTTCCTGCACCTATTGTCTATTGTCTATCTTGGTCAGTATGGCCGTGGGACTGAAGGGCCTGTTTACATGCTGTATGACTGTGGAGGCTGGCTACTGTCCGTTGCTTTAGCGATGTCAAAGTTGACCATAACAACATTTAAAAGATATTTCGGCAGGTACATGGATAGGAAAGGTTGGGACAGATAATGGCCTAATGCATGCAGGTGGGACTAGTATAGATGGGGCATAGTGGCTGTTTGGGCCGAAGGGCCTGTTTCCACGCTGTATGACTCTGCCTCAGGATGTCACTGAATGGCAACACTGAGTAAAGCCAGGAAGTAGCTATAAAGGACATAATAGAAAAACGAATTGTTTTTTTAAAACAACAATTCAAGACTTCATGCTCCCTTTTGCTAACACCGGCTGTCTACTTTCAAGTTTCCTCATTGCCTTATCGGGAACAGAAGGGTCAGTTCAGACCACCCCTTGAAGACCATCCTTTATCCATTAACACGATCCACTGTGCCACTGATTCTCCGCTGAATATCCAGATAAAAGGACTTGTGTTTGGACACAATGTCTCACAAGCACAGGGAATCTCAGACCATCTAGGGCTGATGCAGGGAGGACTGCACTAGTTTGTAGATGCAGCAAAGCCATAAATAAGTGAGATGAAGAACAAATTGTTTTAGTTTAGTTTTAGTTTTAGATATAGAGCGTGGAAACAGGTATTTCGGCCTACTGAGTCCGTGCCGACCAGCGATTACCCGCACACTCATTCTATCCTGCGCAGTGGGGCGGCACAATGGCACGGCGGTAGTGTTGCTGCCTTTCAGCACCATAGACATGGATCTCATCCTGACTACGGATGCTGTCTGTATGGAGTTTGTACGTTCTCCCTTTAACCGCGTGGGTTTTCCCTGGGTAAATTGTCCCTCGTGTGTAGATTCAGATTTAGAGATACAGCGCAGAAACAGGCCCTTCGGCCCACCGGGTCCGCGCCGCCCAGCGATCCCCGCACATTAACACTATCCTACACACACTAGGGACAATTTTTAAAAAACATTTGCCCAGCCAATTAACCTACATACCTGTACGTCTTTGGAGTGTGGGAGGAAACCGAAGATCTCGGAGAAAACACACGCAGGTCACGGGGAGAACGTACAAACTCTGTACAGTACAGCACCCGTAGTCAGGATCGAACTTGAGTCTCCGGCGCTGCATTCGCTGTCAGGCAGCAACTCTACCGCTGCGCCACCGTGCCGTCCGTGTAGGATAGTGCTAGTGTACAGGGTGATCATTGATCGGCGTGGACTCGGTGGGCCTAAGGGCCTGTTTCCGCCGAAATTAAACGTTGTTGATTTTCTGTTGATTTTCACCAGTAATCACTTTCTGATTCTACATAATAATGCCATTGGGTACTTGATTGAAGGATACAGTGGTTTTACTGTACATTGGAAAATAAATCTCTGTTAAACACAGTGTACACAGTGTTACGGGAAAGTTAATAAATACGGCATCCAATACATGTATTGCATAAACCTGCTGCTCACATTTGCAAATGAATCACCACAGAAGGTATTCTAAGAAAGCAAACAAGATTAAATGGGAATTACAAAATAGCCCCGGACTATCGACTGTGCCCGCATACTACACATATGAACGTGCACGTTTGTAGAATTGCAAAATCACAATGGAACAAAGTTTAGTTTAGTGACTGTTGTTTGCATTTGCATTGTGAGACATTTGGACAGGCACGTAGATAGGAGAGGTTTGTAATGATATGGGTCAAATGTTTAGGTTTAGGTTTATTATTGTCACGTGTACCCAAGATACGGTGAAAAGCTTTGTTTTGCAGACTATCCACACAAGGCAGCACGGTGGCGCGGCACGGTGGCGCGGCACGGTGGCGCGGCACGGTGGCGCGGCACGGTGGCGCAGCGGTAGAGTTGCTGCCTCACAGCGCCAGAGACCCGGATTTGAACCTGACCCCGGGTGCTGCCTGTACGGAGTTTGCACGTTCTCCCTGTGACCAACATGGGTATTTTCCGGGTGTTCCGGTTTCCTCCCACGCTCCAAAGACGTACAGGTTTGTAGGTTAATTTTCTTCAGTAAAATAGTTAAATTTGCCCATAGTGTGTAGGATAGTGTTCGTGTGCGGGGTCAGCACAGACTTGGTGGGCCAATGGGCCTGTTTCTGTGCTGTGCGATTCTCTGACTCTATACGAGTTCAATCCTGACTACCGGTGCTGTCTGTGTGGAGTTTGCATGTTCTCCCTGTGACTGTGTGGGTTTTCTCCGGCACTCCAGTGTCCTCCCACATCCCAAAGATGTGCAGGTTTGTAGGTTAATTGGCCTCAGTAAATCATCCCTGGTGTGTAGGTAGGATAGAACCAGTGTATGGGTGATCATTGGCTGGCGTGGACTCGGTGGGCCGAAGGGCCTATTGCCACACTGTATCTCTAAACTAATGGGCGCATGTGTTTTCTGTTCACTCTTCTGCCAGACCATTGCAGAGGTGTAGGATATGCAGCGAATGGTCTGAAGGCGAGCCCTGATCTGAAACGTTGCCTATCCACTCCCTCCACGGATGCTGCCTGACCCGCTGAGTTCCTCTAGCACTCTGTGCTCTGTTCAAACTATTTATTCACAGGATGAGACCCCAATTTAATTTGGGATCCAAACCTGAGTCAATAGTCCAAATGTTTCTGGTTGGGACCCTGCTTCAGACTGAAGAAGATAAACACAAAAAGCTGGAGTAACTCAGCGGGACAGTCAGCATCTCTGGTGAGAAGGAATGGGTGACGTTTCGGGTCGAGACGCTTCTTCAGTCTGAAGAAGGGTCTCGACCCGAAGAATGGGTCTCACCCATCCCTTCTCTCCAGAGATGCTGCCTGTCGCGCTAGGTTACTCCAGCTTTTTGTGTCTATCTTTGGTTTAAACATGCATCTGCAGTTCCTTCTTACACATTCAGACTGAAGGAGGGTCTCCACCCGAAACATCACCCATTCTTTTTCTCCAGAGATGCTGTCTGACCTGCTGAGTTTCTCCAGCAGTTTGTGTCTTTCTTTGATATAGAACTAGTGTGAACGGGTGTGTGATGGTCGGCGTGGACTCGGTGGACTGAAGGGTGTACGAAGGAACTGCAGATGCCGGTTTATACCGAAGAAAGACACAAAATGCTGGAGTAACTCAGTGGGTCAGGCAGTATCGCTGAAGAGAAGGAATAGGTGATGTTTCGGGTCAAGGACCCTTCTTTATTCCAGCATTTTGTGTCTATCTTCGGTGGGCCGAAGGGCCTGTTGCCATGCAGTTTCTCTAAATTAAAACTAAATAAAGCGTCGGTTATACTAGGTAACCAGACCGTAACCGTGCAAGCTGAATGAAACTTTGTAACCTGATACAAAGTCCTTAGTGTTGGGTGCTGAGGTGGGCTTGTGGTTAGTTAGTCTCGTGCACTAAGCTCTGCTGAAGCGGTTTGTGGAACATCTGTGTGTCGGCGGCAGCAGCAGGATACTTTGTTATCCGGCATGCCACAATGTCAGTTTTATAATGCGGGCTGAACCTTGCCTCAGGTCACTGGCAGCCATATAATGGTCACTTGTTGCCTGCCCCCTGAGAGGCCATTTTAAACATGTTTAAGTGCGTGGAAAGGGAAACACAGGGGACGTCCTTCACTGTGCGGAGCTGGAGAAATTGCAACCAGATGTGGGCTGAGATGGGATGAAGTGTTCCCCTCCTTCTCTCAGGATGTGTGATGTGAAAAAGTTTAGTTTAGTTTAGCTTAGCTTAGCTTAGCTTAGTTTAGTTTGGTTTGAATATAGACAGAGTGCTGGAGTAGCTCAGCGGGTCAGGCAGCATCTCCGGAGAAAAAGGGCAGGTGACGTTTTGGGTCAGGACCCTTCTTCAGACTGAAAGTAGAGGGGACGGAATTGGAGGTAAGAAAAGGCCAGAACAAAGCAGGGCCGGCAACAGATGACCTCAGGAAGGGTGGAGCCCATGATGGCCCCTTGTTGGCTGGGGACAAGGATGCGAACAGTGGAACACGTAGGCCGGCTAGGGTGGGGGAGGGGCGGAGAGAGGGAGGGAATGCAGGGGTTTCCTGCATTTTGTTTGAGAGATGAGAACGTTTTTTTTCACACAGAGAGTGGTGAATCTGTGGAATTCTCTGCCACAGAAGGTAGTTGAGGCCAGTTCATGGGCTATATTTAAGAGGGAGTTAGGTGTGGCCCTTGTGGCTAAAGGGATCAGGGGGTATGGGGAGAAGGCAGGTACAGGTTACTGAGCTGGATGATCAGCCATGATCATATTGAATGGCGGTGCAGGCTCGAAGGGCCGAATGGCCTACTCCTGCACCTATTTTCTATGTTTCTATGTTTGTGCGCTATCCAGGCAGAGAAAAGACTACACATGAATGCAGTCAAGCCGTCTACAGTGCACAGATAAAGGATAAAGGTTACAACATTCATAGTTTGGTTTAGTTTATTATTGTCACGTGTACTGAGGTACAGTGAAAAGCTTTTTTTTGTGCACTATCCAGTCAAAGAAAAGAATACTCATGAGTATAGTCACTCCCTCTTCTCCGCTCTCCCAACAGGCAAGTAACTGACTACAATTGGGAAGAAGTTTGAAAACGTACACATTCCAGATTCAAGGACAATTTCTCCTCAGCTGTTATCAGGCAACTGAATAGGCCTCACACCAGCTAGAGTGTGGTCCTAACCTCCCATCTACCTCAATGGAGACTTTTGAATTTTCTTGAATCGGACTTAATAAAATATAAATAAAACTTTCTTTAATCGGACTTAATTTAATAAAAGTATCATTGAATAATTGAATCATCGGACTTCAATGTCATATCTTGCGCTAATGTTGTACCCTTTGCCCTTTATCTGTGCTCTCTACACTGCTGTTAGTCCTCTCTGTACAAGATGAACCCAAAGTATTTCATGAACAATATTGGCCACTCTAATCCCCTCAAGCTCCAGAGAGAGAGGGTCCAGAGGAGGTTTATGAGAATGATCCCAGGAATGATTGGGTTATGGGGAAAATGCAGGAAAATGAGGTTGGGAGGGAAAGATAGATCAGCCATGATTGAATGTCAGAGTAGACTTGATGGACCGAATGGCCTAATTATGGTCCTAAAACCTATGAACTTATGAACTTGTGAATTCTTCCTCGAGCCTTAACATTAATCTTTTACCTTGAGTAAGGCGAATCAAAAACAAGAAGCCATATGTTACTCTAAAACTCGAGGGCAGACTCGATGGACCAAATGGCTTAATTTTGCTCCTGTGTCTTCTGGTCTTACGGTTTAGGGAGAGAGGGGCAAGATTTAATAGGAACCTGAGGGGCAGGTTTTTCACTCAGAGGGTGGTGGGTATATGGAAAGAGCTGTCAGAGGACATAATTGAAGCAGGTAATATCACAGCATTTAATAGACATTTGGACAGGTGCATGGATAGGAAAGGTTTAGAGGGATAAAGGACAAGAGTGGGCTGATTGGACTAGTTGGCTGGGGCATGTTGGTCAGCATGGGCGAGCAGGGCCTCGACAAGGCCACCAGCATAATCAAGGATCTGTATCACAACTTTAAAAGACACTTGGACAGGTACATGGATAGGATAGGTTTAGAAATATACGGGCCAAATGCAGGCAGGCCTGACTAGTGTAGATGGGGCATGTTGGTCGGTTCGGACAAGTTTGGCCGAAGGGCCTGTTTTCACGCTGTGTGACTTTATGACATTATGAGAAAAGTACACATAGCAAGACGCTTAACAGCATTGATGCACAGAAGGACCTTGAAGTCCAAGTCAATAGTTCTCAAAGCAGCAACACAAGTAGATAGAGTAGTAAAGAAGGCATAAGGTATGTTTACCTTAATTGGTCATTGAGTATAAGAGTCAGGAAGTTGTGTTGCTGCTTTACATTGGTTAGGCTGCATTGGGAGTGGTGTCTGCAGTTCCGGTCACCCCATTGCAGGCTTTAGTAAGGGTGAAGGTTTACCAGAATGCTGCTGCCTGAATTACAGGGTTTTAGCAATAAGGAGAGATTGGACAAAGTTAGATTGTTTTCTCTGGAGCATGGGAGGTTGAGGGGAGACCTGATCGAAGTTTATAAAATTATGAGAGGCATCGATAGGGTAGACAGTCAGAACCTTTTTCCCAGGGTGGAAATGTCCAACACTAGAGGGCATTGCTGTAAGGTGAGGGGAAAAAATGTAATGGAGATGCGAGGGGCAGATTTTTTTTACACAGAGAACGGTGGGAGCCTGGAATGCACTGCCAGGGGTGGTGGTGCAGATATGATAGTGGTGTTTAAGAGGCTTTTAGATAGGCACATGGTTGTGCAGGGATTGGAAGGATTATGGATTAGATGTGGACAGATGAGATTAGTTTACCTTGGCATCATGTTCGACATGGACATTGTGGGCCGAAGGGCCTGTTCCGGTGCTGTACCGTTAATGAGCTCTATGTTAATGCATGCACACATGCCAATGCACACGTATACTCAAACACATAAACACACAACCACACACACACACATTGGAGCTCCTATATATATATATGCAAACTCACATGCATGCACACGTACACTAACATCTCTGTGCAGAGCATTTACATATGCAACATACGGACATATGCATGAATGGGCACGGGACCGTACACATGTGCAAGTATGTTTGCACTCACGTTAACACGGTCAAAAATGCATGTGTACACATATGCACACAGGTGCACACATGCAAACACACAAAATGGTAATCACACTTTTGCACGTGTACACACACATCACATGCACACAGAAACAACTTCACAAAGTCCATGGATGGGTTTGTTGTACTTTGTGGTCCGGTATCTGTTGTACCTTTGTTATGACTCTGGACGGACCACAAGTACACGTGTTTAAAAAGTTAGAATGCTGGAGCTTAAATCCAGGCTGTTTATTCCACGGCCACCTGGAACCAGAGTGACCACCTAATCACCTCATTCTCTTATATACACGTTACTACACAGGCAAACAAAGTAGTCCTTGTGATACAACAAAGTAGTCACTGCAATATCACAACATCCCCCTTGTCTTATAAAATAAAATATATTTAACAACAAACTCTAAACACAAATGATTTTTATAAACACCATAAAACATTAACGAATATCAACGGTAACGTGCAGGTTTCTTACTAGCACGTCCTGAACGTGTCACATAATCTCCATCAGCATTATGTGCCAGTCGTTCCTCCTCTTCACATTTGGTCTCAGTCCTGTTGCTGTCTGGAGTGACGCAGTGGGGACCAAAACCTGGCTTCTCCAGTGGAGGAATATCTCTCAACTGCACTCGATTCCGCGTTAATCTATTTCCATTCGGCGTATCAATGATGTAAGATCTTGACTGGGGTTCGTCACAGATCGATCTCACTTCAGCTGGTATCCAGACATGATTTGCTTGATCCAGAACCCGGACCTTCTGTCCAATGTGTAATGGTGTCAAGTCTAGTCTCTTGACTGAATTGTCAAAATGCGCCTTTGTACTCTGCTTGCGCTCTTCAAGTCGCTCAAAGTGCCTCTGCCCTTCGTATGCCTTGTTCATGTCAAGGTTAGTGGGTAGAGGTGTCCGAATCTGTCTTCCAAACATCATCTCTGCCAGTGACGGTAACCTGGAATCAATCGGCGCAGTACGCTAGTTGAGTAAAGCTGCTGCCACACTCTGTCCTGTTGTCAAGGACTTCTCGATAACAGATTTCACCGTTCATACCATTCTCTCAACCAGTCCATTCGACTGAGGGTACCTAGGTGAGGACGTTGTATGGGTGATTCCCCATCGCTTGCACATGGACTTGAAAGGTTCACCAACAAATTGTGGACCATTGTCGGAGATGATTTCCGTCGGTGTCCTAGGAGGCCAAATGTTGCAGTCACCATATTAGCAACCATGGCACTCGTGGTGCTTGTCAGCTTATGCACCACCGGAAACTTGGAATGGTAATCTACCATGACAAGATATTGTACGTTGTCAAGTTCAAACATATCCATTGCTATTTTGGTCCAAGGTGTGTCTGGTATCTCATGTGGTATGAGTGTTTCCCTCGTTTCCTCTCTCTGAGCGTTTGATGGGTGCTCTTCTGTTCCCATAGCATGTATTGTGACGACCTGAAGTTGCTTAACACCTGGGAGGCCTATGACAGTGGGTCCTGCCATGTCTACCACGAAGAATTCTTGAGGACACCACTTCGATCCCTGGTATCGGCATGAAATGGATATAGTTCCAACACACATGATTTCTGTCCCGTTATATGCCGTCAGTTGGACATTGCATGGTCGTAGGTGCTGCTTATATTTGTCATGTGGATACATATCTCATATGACCCGAAGGGGAAGGGTATTACCTCCAGCTATCTTCACCTTTAGTCGATGTTGCCCCTTCATCGACGGGCATATGATGTTCAACACCGCAAATGCCTCATCGCCTATTGGAGGCATCCTGTCCATACTCGAAATGGTGATGGTATTGAAAAACATATTTGATCCTTCATCTTGCCTGTCACAGTATGATGTAACACCTCCATGGGACTGTTGCTGTACCTCGTCAACTCCTTTGTACTTGCCACTTGACAATTTAGATGGGCGTATATCATCCATCTTAGACCTACAACATCTTGCCCAATGCCCTTTCTTGCCGCACTTCCCGCATGTGTCGCGTTACACCGAGAAGCAGTGCATCCAAACGCGGGCCTGCACAGGTGCTGGGTGCGATGTGGGCCTTCACACACCTCCCTCAGCAGCTTGCAGCGTCCCGTCGGCAGCTCGGCGCTGACGTCTGATCAGGTAATTATACCTAACATATATTGGCCCTGTCGAGATCCTAGCATCCCTTACCGAGCTGGAAAGCATTCATCTTTTTTTTTCTTTAGGGCTCTATTTTTTTTGTTTTTGTTTTACTTGTTAACCTTTTCGCTTGGGTTTTTTTTTTTCCTTGCTAGGCTAATCACCAAACCGCTGCCACCATGTTGTACTTTGTGGTCCGGTATCTGTTGTACCTTTGTTATGACTCTGGACGGACCACAAGTACACGTGTTTAAAAGGTTACAATGCTGGAGCTTAAATCCAGGCTGTTTATTCCATGGCCACCTGGAACCAGAGTGACCACCAAATCACCTCATTCTCTTATATACACGTTACTACACAGGCAAACAAAGTAGTCCTTGTGATACAACAAAGTAGTCCCTGCAATATCACAACAGGGTTTTTCAAACCTGCAATGTTTTTCTACCAGTGCAGGCGGGAGAATTGGGATCAGGGTGATGCGGGGATTGTGGTCGGCACATAAACCACTCTCCAAGTGTGCGAAATAACAAGTTATTTGATAAGTAATCATTTTTTTCTTTTATAAATTGGGTCTAATTAATCAAAACTATTAATAGCACTGCAGTGTTAAACCCTTCCATTCATGTATATGAAATATGAATTATGCAGATTGCCCGTATTCGAATGTGCCTAATTCACATATGTAAAGTGAGTCTGATTAACACAATTAATAGGTTATCCTTAATGCCTTAATGATTTAATCTCCAAATTTTGTAAAGGAAGGACTTATGTTCTTGAGCTACTGGAGAAAGTCTATTTGCTTAATTATCTTAATTCCCTCATGTAAATTATGCCTAATTAGCATCGTTGTTTTTCCATCCCTAATAGCATATTCATTATGCCCTGCAAGACGAATAAAAGCAGAACTGGCAAGTGGTTGGATATAGACCTTCGTCAGTGTACCATTATTGTGGGCTGCCAGTGTAGGGCACCAATGCTTGGCTGGCACGGTGGCGCAGTGGTAGAGTTACTGCCTCACAGCTCCAGAGACCCGGGTTCGATCTTGACTAAGGGTGCTGTCTGTGCGTAGTTTGTACCACATGGGTTTTCTCCAGGTGCTCCGGTTTCCTCCCACACTCCAAAGAAGAGATGGTTTGTAGATTACATGGCTTTGGTAAAGTTGTAAAAGTGTCTCTAGTGTGTAGGATAGTGCTAGTGTACGAGGTGATCACTGGTCGGCGCAGACTCGGTGGGCCGAAGGGCCTGTTTCCATGCTGTATCTCTAAAGTTTAAAGTCTAAAAAAAGGATAGGAGATAAAGTTGTTTCCAGTTCAACAAACTGGTCACTACATAGTCCACACACCTTGCTGAGTTAATGCTTGGTAAAAGCTTGCTAAAAGAGCGTTGTTTTTAAAAGTTATATGGATAGGAAGGGTATAGGGTGGTGAATCTGGAATTTATTGCTGCCGACAATGGGCTGAGTCGATGGATATATAAAAAAAAGGGAATTGGAGCAGGAATTGGCTTTGATTAGTAAGGGCGTCAAACTGGGAGAAGGCAGGAGAATGGGGTTGAGAGGGAACGATAGATCAGCCATGATTGAATGGTCATAGAATGTTACAGTGTGGAAACAGGCCCTTCGGCCCAATGTGCCCACACCGACCAACATGCCCCATCTACACCAGTCCCACTTGCCTGCGTTTGGGCCATATCCCTCTAAACCTGTCCTATCCAGGTACCTGTCTAGTTGCTTCTTAAATGTTGTGATAGCACCTGCCTCAACTACCTCCTCTGGCAGCTCGTTCCATACACCCACCACCACTTTGTGTAAAAAAGTTACCCCTCAGAATCCTGATGGACCATAAGACATAGGAGCAGTATTAGACCATTCGGCCCATTGTGTCTGTTCCACCATATGACTGTGGTTGATCTATTTCTCAACATTGTAATGCAGAGGCAGCTTAACTTCTCTTCTCACTCTTTGACCCGTGGCTGGCTTATGTTCAAATGCTCAGGGCGGCAGAGTGGCGCAGCGGCAGAGCTGGTTGTCGTGGACTCGGTGGGCCGAGGGGCTTGCTTCCATGCTGTATCTCTAGACCAAATGAAACTCAATTTCAAGTAAGTATTTTATTGCATGAAAAGAAGGCACAAGCAAGCCATCACCACAAAACAATCCGATAGTGGTGTTTAAGAGGCTTTTACATGGGCACATGATCGATTGATTGAGAGATAGAGCATGGAAGCAGACCGTTTGGCCCATCGTGTCCATGCTGACCATCGATCACCCCCATCTGGTTCCATCTGCCCATCATTTGGGCGGCACCATGGCGCAGCTGGTGAAGCTGCTGCCTCACAGCACCAGAGACCCGGGCACTGTGTATTTGTGAGGAGTTTGCGCGTTCTCCCTTTGGCCACGTGTGTTTCCTCTGGGTGCTCTAGTTTCCTAGTTCTCTAGGTTTGTAGGTTAAATAGCCACCCGAGCATTGTAGTCAGAGTGTAGGGAGTGGATGAGGAGGTAGGATAACATAGAACTAGTGTGAATGGGTGATCGATGGTCAGCGAGGACTCGGTGGGCCAAAGGGCCTGTTTCAATGCTATATCTCTAAACTAAAAGACACTTGGACAGGTACATGGATAGGGAAGGTTTAGAGGGATATGGGTCAAACGTGGGACTGGCTATGATGGGGCATCTTGGTCATCATGGGAGAGTTGGGCCGAAGGGCTGTTTCCGTGCTGTATGATTCTGTGACACCTCTCCCCAAACGGTTCCCATTATCACCTTTCTTATTTATCTGATCCCAGTGCTGGTAGCCTCTGAGTTCTCACCTATCACCTTCCACCTCTGTATCCACCTTCACCCTCTCTTCCCCTGAACCATCTGCCTCCTTTCTCCTTGTCTGTTTCCACCTATCACCCAGTTGCTTGTGTCTCTCAACTCCACCCATCGCCCCTCACCCCAACCAGGGTCCATCTGTCTGCTATCTCTCGCCCCTCCTCTGCCCGCCAATCTCCGACTGCCCCCTGTCTTCCCCCTCTCCTCTTTGCACTGCCCAGATCTCCTCTCCCCTCTCGGTCCTGATGCTGGGGCTCGACCCGAACCGTCAACCATTCTTTTCACCACACATATGCCGCCTGACCCGCTGAGTTGCTCCAGCACTTTGTTTTGTGTTCCAGATACCACCATCTGCAGTGCCTTGTTTTCTCCACCTATGCCCTTAGCACATAAGTTCATAAGTTCTAGGAGCAGAATTAAGCTACTTGGGCTATCAAATCTACTCCGCCATTCAATCATGGCTGATCTATCTTTCCCTTTCAACCCCATTCTCCTGCCTTCACCCCATAACCCCTGACATCCGCACCAATCGAGAATCTGTCAATCACCACCGTAAAAAATATCCATTGACTTGGCCTCCACAGCCGTCTGTGGTAATGAATCCCACAGATTCACCACCCTCGAACTAAAGAAATTCCTCTTCGTCTTACTGTAGGTTTGTCCTTTTATTCTCATGCTGTGCCCTCTGGTCTTAGACTCTCCCACTAGTGGAAACATCCTCTCCACATCCACTCTATCCAGGCCTTTCACTATTCAGTAAGTTTCAATGAGGTCCACCCTCATCCTTCTAAACTCCAGCGAGTACAGGCCCAGTGCCTTCAAACGCTCATCATGCGTTAACCCAATCATCCCTGGGATCATTCTCATAAACCTCCTCTGGACCCGCTCCAGGGCCAGCACACCCTTCCTCAGATATGGGGCCCAAAACTGCTCACAATACTCCAAATGCGGTCTGACCAGTGGCTTATAAAGCCTCAGCATTACATCCCTGTTTTTATATTCTAGCCCTTTTGAAATAAATTCTAGCATTGCATTTGCCTTCCTTACTACCAATTCAACTTGGCAAATTAACATTTTGGGAATCCTGTACCAAGTCCCTCTGCCCCGCTAATATCTGAATTCTTTCCCCATTTAGAAAATAGTCTTTGCCTTTGTTCCTACTGCCAAAATGCATGATTCCACACTTTCCTACACTGTATCCCATCTGCAATTCCCGAGCTATTCTTATGAAATGTGGGAATGGGGGGGTTAAAAAGTTTTAATCTACGCAGTGAAGTTTACTCTTGCGTCTCTGTTAGCGTAACCACCTCATTATAAACAAACCCTCCCGGTAGTGCCCACAATAGCCCATCATCAATAACGGCCCCAGTCAAAGCCACTCCAATTAGCGCCAGTCCTGTTATGCAAAACAGACAGGGAAGGGACTATCTGAGTTTGCACCTTAGACAGACCTGTGAAATGCATATCTGGGAACGATTAAATAATGACAATGCACCGAGATGTATCATATTATTAAAATATAATGTTCCATTAGGCATGAGTCCTTGAGCGATGACCAAATGTTGTGCACTTGAGCTTTTGAAGTGAAGATTAATTATCTTCGGTCCCTTGGTCAATTATAATTTCCTTTTGAGAGTGAAGAATGATTTTGTTTTCTACCCATCATAAATTGCCAAAAATGGGTAATTTGTCCAGAGATGTAACCAGTAATGAGGGTGCTTGTCTCAGCAGCGAGGAAGAGTCTTGGACGATCATAACAGAGGCAGATATTCAGCTTTGAGAATCCTTTAGACTGGAGATACAGCGTGGAAACTGGGCCATCGTCCCACCGAGTCCTCGCTGCCCAGCGATCACCCCGTACATTAGCACTATCCTACACGCTATCCTACATGCTAGGGACAATTTATAATTTACAGAATTTACTTTAGTTTATTTAGATTAGTTTATTGTCACATTTACTGAGGTACAGTGAAAAGCTTTTGTCGCTTGCTAACCAATTAGCGGAAAGACTATACACGATTAAAATCAAGCTGTCCACGGCGTACAGATACAGGATAAAGGGAAGCCAATTAGCCGACAAACCTGCATGTCTTTGGAGTGTGGGAGAAAACTGAAGCACCCGTAGTCAGGATCGAACCCAGGTCTCTGGCGATGTAAGGCAGCAACTCTACCACTGCTTCACCGTGCCACTCTTGAGCAGAGTTTCAGATTTCTCTGCACTGGGGATCAACATGGACCAGCTACAGCACAGGAACAGGCCCTTTGACCCACAATACCTGTGCCCAACATGATGCCAAGACCAACTCTTATCGGGCTGCACATGATCCATATTCCCCCCGTTCCCCACATATCTAGGTCTCTTAAATCCCACTCTGGTGTCTGCCTCCACCACCACCCCTGGCAGTGTGTTCCAGGCACTCACCACCTGCCGTGTAAAAAACTTGCCATGCAAATGATGTCATTAAACTAATCTCTTCTGCCTGCATGTGACCCATATCCCTCCATGCCCTCTATATCCATGTGCCTATCTAAAAGTCTCTTTAATGCCACTATCTAATCTGCCTCCACCAAGGCACCAACCACCCTCTGTGCAAAAAACGCACCCCGCACATGTCCTATAAACTTTGCCCCTCTCACGTTGAAGTTATGCCCTCTTGTATTTGATATTACCATCTTGGAAAATGGATTCTGACTGTCTACCCCATCAATGCCTCTCATATAATTTCCATCAGGTCTCCCCTCAATCTTCAGAGTTTAAGAGAAAACACTCCGTCTGTCCAACCTCCCCCTGTAGCTGAAACCCCCTAATCCAGGATTCATTCTGGTAAACCTCCTGCACCCTTTACAAAGCCTTCACATCCTTCCTGTAATAGAATGACCAGAACTGCAAGCAATACTACAGATGTGGTCTGACCAAAGTCCTACAAAACTGCATCATGACTTTGTAAAGCTGAATCATGACTTGTGAGTCATGACAACATAACTTGTAGCGTTGCTGCCTTACAGCACCAGAGTCCCGGGTTCAATCCTGACTGTGGGTGTTGTCTGTATGGAGTTTGTATGTTCTCCTTGTGACCACATGGGTTGTCTCCGGGTGCTCCGGTTTCCTCCCACACTCCAAAGACTTGCAGGTTTGTTGGCTAATTGGCTTCAGTAATTGTACCTAGTGTGTAGGATAGTGTTAGTGTAAATTGTAAATTATCCCTAGTGTGTAGGATAGTGTTAGTGTACGGGGTAATCGCTGGTCGGCATGGACTCGGTGGGCCCAACGGCCTGTTTCTGCGCTGTATCTATAAAGTCTAAAGTGGACGTGCGAGGAATTAGAGACCTGATAGAAGTATATTAGAGATACAGCATGGAAACAGGCCCTTCAGCCCACCGAGTCCACGCTGTCCATCGATCACCCGTTCACTCCTAGTTCTATGTTATCCCACTCTCTCATCCATTCCCTTCACACTTTATTGAGGGCCAATTAACCTACAAACACACGTCTTTGGGATGTGGGGGAGACCAGCATCTGCCGTTCCTTATGCCTCCTTATATAGTTAATGATCAGGATCCACCACCCTCAGAAGCAGACGTTTATTAAGAAGGCCAGAACTTTAGTTCAGTTTAGTCTAGAGGTACAGCGAGGAAACAGGCCCTTCAGCCCACCGAGTCCGTGCCGATCAGCGATCCCCTCACACTAACACTATCCTACATGCTAAGGACAATTTATAATTTTAACAAGCCAATTGGCCTACAAACCCATACATGGAGAATGCATAAACT
The DNA here is from genome assembly GCF_053455715.1 of Rhinoraja longicauda. Taxonomy (NCBI): domain Eukaryota; kingdom Metazoa; phylum Chordata; class Chondrichthyes; order Rajiformes; family Arhynchobatidae; genus Rhinoraja; species Rhinoraja longicauda. Next base: position 93,312,870 of record NC_135954.1, read on the forward strand.
CCGTACAGACAGCACCCGTAGTCAGGATTGAACCCAGGTCTCTGGCACTGTAAGACAGCAACCCAACCGCTGTGCCACCATGCCACCTGTGATGTTTAACTTTTGGTACTGAGAATGTGAAGGCTTTACATCAGATCTACGGAGCCGGATGTAATCGGCATGGAAGATATAAGGAACTGCAGATGCTGGTTTACAAAACGAGACAAAGTGCTGGAGTTGCTCAGCGAGTCAGGCATCAGGCAGCATCTCTGGAGGAAAGTCTAAAACAAAAGCTTTGTCCCACCCCCACCTCTCATCCAGTTCTCTCCCATCACCCCCCTCCCTCCCCATCCCAATCAGTCTGGAGATGGTTCCCAACCCAAAACGTCACTCATCCACGTGCTCCAAAGATGCTGCTCCTGACCCGCTGAGTTACTCCAGCACGTCGGTGTGCAAACGTGCGTATCCACAGTGGTGCATGAGTGTACTTGTCTGTGAAAATGTGTGTGTGACTGTGTGCCAGTGAGCATGCGCATATCTGCGTGTGTTTATTTGCATGTATGTGACTGTGCATGTGTAACATGACTGCATACGTGTACATCGGTGTATGTAAGTACTCACAAAAGAGCATGTGTTTGAATGTGTTTGAATCTGTGTGCTCGGCATGCACATGCTTGCAAGTGTGCATGTGTGTGTCTACATGCATGTGCTGATGTGTGTGTGCATATGTGTGTATCTGTGTGAGTCCATGTGTGTGTATCCTAGGAATAATGGTGTGTTTAGCTATGAATGTAAATGCGTTAGTATGTATGTCTCTATGTATATCTGTGTGCATGTCTGCATAGATCTGTTTGTATTTATTTCTGTCTGTGTACATGTGTGTGTTTGTCTGTCAGTGTGCGGAAGTGCGCACGTGTGTGTGTGTGTGTCTGTCTGTCTGTCTGTCTATCTGCCTGTGTGTGTGTGTGTGTGTGTGTGTGTGTGTGTGTGTGTGTGTGTGTGTGTGTGTGTGTGTGTGTGTGTGTGTGTGTGTGTGTGTGTGTGTGTGTGTGTGTGTGTGTGGGCGCGCGCCTGTTTATGGAGTGTATGTGTGTATCTGTGTGTTTGTGAGTCTGCCTGTGTGTGCTCATGTGCCTCTGATTCTGTGACTGTGTGTATTTGTATATCTACCTTTGTGTGCCCATGTGTCTTTGTCTCTGTGACTCTGTGCATGCATGTGTTTATGTGCGTGTGCGTGTGTGTGTATGTGTTTATCTGCCTGTGTGTGCCCATGTGTCTCTGCCTCTGTAACTCTGTGTGTGTATGCGTGTGTATGTGTGTGTTCGTGTGTGTGTGTGTGTGTGCGCGCGTGTGTGCATGTGTGTGTGTGCGTGGGTATGTGAGTGTGCGAGTGTGCGTGCGCATGCTTGTGCAAATGCATTTCCGTGTGCATGCGTGCATGCATGCGCGTGACTGGTTCACTTGGGTAGGCAATACCCACCCGTGAACCCAAAGGACAGTCTCGGCTGCTGAATTTCTGGGCGGACCTCCCATCAAACTGTGATTCTCTGTGCCAACTGCGCCTCACCTACTGAGGCCTGTTTCACCATGTCATGGCTTTGATGCAGCTTACAGTACACAATGTGCTGATCTCTGCTGCTATCTAAAGTACACTATCACTGCATGACAGAACACCAATCTCCTATGATTTATTGAATTCTTCAAACCATTATTCATTTAAACACTCTTTATCAATATTTACTGACATCATTTATCCAGTACAGTTTTTGCATCAAGGATGTGTTTTTTTTCAAACAAATTTGCAGTAAGAGTTATTGATTCTTTAAGCATCTTTTCTGATAAGCTGCAAGAAAGGCTTCACAGTGCTTGGAGAGTGGAGAAAAGTGGTGCGGTGGATTATCTGAAACTGGAAAATTTAAATGGCTGTTGTGACCCACTTTATACCTCCAATGATTCAGGTATTGCAGTCAAGATAGCAGCTTTGCTGTAATTCTAGAATATAGATAGTTCCGGCTGCTAGCTCATCAGAGAACTGACACCAGGCAAACAATAACATGGCCTTTTCTTCCCTCCCCTCCTCCCCCCAACCCCCCCCCCCCCCCATCCCCTTAATGAAAACACTTTGCATTAGTTCTGCTCTTTAGACTTTATTCAACAACTAGATAGCAGTCCTGAGCGACTATCAGTGGAGACCCTCGGACTATCTATGATTGGACTTTACTGGACTCTATCTTGCACAAAGTGTTATTCACATTATTGCCTTCATCGTGTATCTGCACACTGTGGACGGCTCAATTGTAATCAAGCGTAGTCTTTCCGCTGACTCATTAGCACGCAACGGAGCCTCGTGGCAATGGGGCCTCAGCGGTGGTGAAGCCTCACAGGTCGACCTGCGGTCGGCGGTCGATGAGAGCGTGGGGGGACCGCCGTGAGGGGGGGGGGGGAGAGCAATGGACAATGGGGACCTGGCGTGGGGCAACCACTGTTGGGGGGAGGGGGGAGGAGAACAAATGGGGAGCCGGGGTACTTTTGTAAATTTGACAGCACCGTAGGTGGCCGCTATTTGTATACATTGGGTATTAAAGCAAAGAATTTCACTCTGACTTGTCACATGTGACAATAAAGTATTCCATTCCATAAACTAAACCAAAATGTTTAGTTTAAATAAGCACTGAAAAGTTTCTAATAATTTTTCTTTTTGCTGAACACTGATAAAGACCATCGAAAAAACTGAACCGAATAAAATAGCAAAATAAAAGTTCAAGGACTGATTATAAAATGTTCCATTTTCAAAGCACTCAATGACAGAACAACTCAATCAAGGTTAGGTCATTCTGTGACAAGACACTGCTTAGTAGGTCACCTTTAGCCCAGCAAGACCTGATTCCATTTCAGGATGGTCCTTGAATGTTGGCAGTATAGGTTGTGCAGTCATTCACAAGCTGGAAGGAGCCAAGGATGATGGAAAAACCTTCAGTGTCTGAGCTCTTCACAGTCAACATACCAATACCGATACCAATACCAAAAGCTCGCAACTTGAAACTCCTCTCCACACCCTTCATTCCTAATCGGCTCATCAAAATATGAAGACCACCTTTCCATGTGACTCTATGTTTCGTGTCAGTGCGTGCCCACAGCATCTTGTTTGATCTACACAAACCCTGCCACTGGTCTCCAGACCACCTGTTAAAACAGCTCATCACCGTCCAGAACATATTCTATTCTATTCATTTTTTCAGGTCCACATTTGCCTTCATTGAAATTCATTGAAATGCTGGAAGAACTCACCAGAGCAGGTAGCTTCGGTGGAAAGGCAGTTGGCATTTCGGGTCCAGGTCTCTTCATCAGAACTCTCAATTCTCAAGTTGCGAGCTTTTGGTTGTGCAGTCATTCACAAGCTGGAAGGAGCCAAGGATGATGGAAAAACCTTCAGTGTCTGAGCTCTTCACAGTCAACGTTCATTCCTAACAGTCATGTCAGCTGCTAACACCCAGGCTGCATCTGTGGAGGGATGTCCGGTAGTAAGGAAGGCAAATGCAATGTTAGCATTAATTTTAAGTGGACTAGAATATACAAGCAGGGTGGCACAGTGGTAGAGTTGATTCCTTACAGCGTTTATAGCGTCGGAGACTCAGGTTCGATCCCGACTACGGGTGCTGGCTGTACGGAGTTTGTACGTTCTCCATGAGTTTTCTCCGAGATCTTCGGTTTCCTCCCACACTCCAAAGACGTACAGGTTTGTAGGTTAATTGGCTTGGTATAATTGTAAATTGACCCTAGTGTGTGTAGGATAGTGTTAATGTGTGGGGATCGCTGGTCGGCGTGGACTTGATGGGCTGAAGGGCCTGTTACCGTGCTGTATCTCGAAACTAAACTAAACTAAAATGTAATGCTGAGGCTTTATAAGATGCTGGTCAGACTGCATTTGGAGTAGTGTGAAAATACTCATATCTGAGGAGGAATGTGCTGGCGTTGGAGAGGGTCCAGAGGAGGTTTACGAGAATGATACCGGGGATGGTTGGGTTAATATATAATGAGCATGGAGGCCTAGTAATGGGTTCTCTTCATCAGAACTCTTTTCCCTGTTCGGATAAAAGATCCCATACCCAACACGTGAAGTGTTTCTCTTTCCACAAGCATCTAATGTGCTGAGATTCTTGCCGCATTCAAAATGTGAAGGAAGCAACTGCAGATGCTGGATAATATCAAAGATGGACACAAAGTGCTGGAATAACTCAGAGTTAACTCGGAGAATAGGCGACATTTCAGGTCAGTCAGTTCAGGTCTGAAGAAAGGTTCCGACCCAAAACGTCACCTATTCCTTTTCTCCAGAGATGCTGCCTGACCCGCTGAGTTACCCCAGCATTTTGTGTCTATCTTAGGTATAAACCAGCATCTATAGTTAGAGTCATAGAGTGATACAGTGTGGAATCAGGCCCTTCGGCCCAACTCGCCCACACCGGCCAACAATGTCCCACCTGCCTGCGCTTGGTCCATAACCCTCCAAGCCTGTCCTATCCATGTACCTGTCCAAATGTTTCTTAAACAATGGGATAGTCCCAGTCTCAACTACCTCCTCTGGCAGCTTGTTCCATGCACCCACCACCCTCTGTGTGAAAAAGTTACCCCTCGGATTCCTATTAAATCTTTTCCCCTTCACCTTGAACCTATGTCCTCTGGTCCTCGATTCCTCTACTCTGGGTAAAAGACTCCGTGCATCTACCCGATCTATTCCTCGCATGATTTTGTACACCTCTGTAAGATCCCCCCTCATCCACCTACGCTCCATGGAGTAGAGACCCAGCCTACTCAACCTCTCCCTATAGCTCACACCCTCTAGCCCTGGCAACATCCTCATTAATCTTTTCTGAACTAATTAGTTCCTTCCTACACATGAAATCTACCCACCTGCATGTCTCTGTAATATTGGCGACACCCAAATAAAGTAGAGTAAATGACAAATAAAGTATTATCGAACCATTGAACCCGTGTGGTCACATGGAGAATGGGCAAACTCCACACAGGCAATACTGGGGGTCAGGTTGGAACCTGGGTGCTGTAAGGCAGCAGCTCCAGCAACTGTGTCACAGTGCCATGCAGTGAGGTGTCTGTGCAGGAACAAAGATTCACTCCAGAACACGCTGCTACTATTTATTTTGCTGATGGAGGTGAACGATCTCCACTCTTTTTTTTTAGAGATACAGCGTGGAAACAGGCCCTTCGGCCCACCGAGTCCGAGCCGCCCAGCGATCCCCGCACACTAACACTATCCTACACACACTAGGGACAATTTTTACATTTGCCCAGCCAATTAACCTACATACCTGTACGTCTTTGGAGTGTGGGAGGAAACCGAAGTTCTCGGAGAAAACCCACGCAGGTCACGGGGAGAACGTACAAACTCCGTACAGACGGCGGCCGTAGTCAGGATCGAACCTGAGTCTCCGGCGCTGCATTCGCTGTAAGGTAGCAACTCTACCACTGCGCCACCGTGCCGCCACTCTGGTACGGAACAGATGGATGTGAGTGAAAGCAGGTCACAGACACTCGTAGATGAATCAATTGACAGGATATGCCAGCCCTTCTCATCCACGCTCAAATGCCTACTGAACTATTTCAGAGGACAAATAAGAGTCAACACTATGAACATGTTCAGAGTTACAGACAGCGCTGACAGGATAGGTCTGGAAAACCTCCTGCCTGAAGTGGACGAACAAGAGGGATTTTAATCTGATTTGTTTAATTTACCAGCTTCTTAAATTTGTAGATTTATTAGATGACTGCTGTTTGAATGCCCCAGTTACGATGATTTAACAGGTAAAGGGATCAATAACCCAGAACACTGAATATTAGTAACTGGGATTAATAATTAGCAGGTACATAGAACATAGTTTACTGAGGTACAGTGAAAAGCTTTTTGTTGCATGTAACCAGTCAGTGAAAAGACTATGCATTATTATAATTGAGCCATCCACAGCAGACAGATACAAGATAAATGGTTCAATTGTGCTTTTATTGTCACACGTGCGAATTGCAAACACAGTGAAATTATTTTCTTACAAACAGTCCAGTTAAGGTATCGCCATACCCAAACACATCCCCGATTAGTAAGTGTACAGAAAACAGTCCCCTGATCGCACATGCAAGAGGTACCATATTTTGGTGCCATTTTCAATGTCCATTTCCTGCTCCAGTTGTTATGAGCGGTGCCCAATCCAGGCGAGCCCCAGGCTGCTGCAGGGCCTCCAGCCATCGCCTTCCTTGGACGTGTGGATTGAACCAACATCCCTCTCCTCACCCATCCGCCTTTGTTTCCTGGGGATGCCTCGCGCAGCCAACCTCGAGGGCGTGGTAGGCCAGACCACGGGACCCTCTCCTCTCCTCGCGGCCTCACTCTTCACTGGTCGTGTTGATATAGGAAATAGCATTTGGTGCAAGACAAAGTCCATTAGAGCCCGAGTAAAGATAGTCCGCGGGTCTCCAAGGAGGTAGATGGGAGGGCAGGATCACTGTCTGGTTGGTGACAGGATGGTTCAGTTGCCTGACAACAGTTGGGAAGAAACTGTGCCTGAATCTGGAGGTGTGCGTTTTCACACTTCTGTACCTCTTGCCTGTACAGAACAGGACCAGGCCCTTCGGACCACAATGTCCTTGCCAAACACAATGCCAAGATAGCCTAATCTCATGGGCCTGCACATGATCCATATCCCTCCATTTCCTACATATCCATGTGCCTATCCATTCGTGTTCCTCGGGTAAGGAAATCAATTGTCCCAGAGCAAAGGACAAAGGGCTGGAGTAACTCAACGGGTCGGGCAGCACCTCTGGAAGAACATGGAAAGGCGACGTTTCGGGTCGGGACCCTTCTTCGCACTGATTGTGCTGGTGGTTGGTGGGGAAAGAAAGCTGGAAGAGAGGAGAGCAGGACAAACATGGCAGGTAATAGGTAGACAGGTGGGGGGGGGGGGGGGGGGGGGGTTGATAGGCAGATGGTTGGAACAAAGGCCAGAGATTAAAACCAAAGGTGTGAGACAAAAGGATAAAGACTTGTGAATTGTGGGCAGAGGGGAGGGAAGGAATAGGTGTGAGTCCAGTGGGTACAGGGGAAAGGGGTGAGGGGAGAAGGGAGAGGGAACTCAGCAGGTCAGGCAGCATCCATGGAGGGAATGGAGAGACAACATCTTGGAACGCGACCCTTCTTCAGGAAAGGGTTTTACCTGGTCTGGTCCTGGATTAATAAATAAAATCCACTATCCCATTAGCCACGGCAACTAAGAATCTGACTGAACTCTCATAGTTGTGTGACTCACAGGAAATCCATAGGCTGCAGCAATAATAGTACTAGCACAGTGTGACGCAGTGGGTGGTCATGCCTCTGCTTTGGCAGCTACTTGCACTGTGCGCCTGATATAGGAGGAGAGGTGCCAGCTGGCTTCTGCTTACAAAGAAACACCCTTTTACAGTTGGGCTAATTGGTGTTTTGCTTGACAATTGAAAGCAGAATCTTATTTCAGGACAGACAGTGGATTCCACAGCGCGGTGGCGGAGGTTTTGTTGCGCGGCAAAGATTTTGGAAGGGAGGGAGAGCCCGTGTTGGCCTAACCCCAGTGGAATGGGTCACTGACCTTCCCCCCCACCCTGCCCCCCCCACACCTCCCCCCCACCTCCCTGCCACCTCCCTGCCACCTCCCCTCCAGCCTACTCTGAACACCAGAGCCACTGCCTCACAGCACCAGAGGCCCCAGTTTGATCCTGACTTCTGGCACTGTGTTTGTATGTTCTCCCCGTGACTGCGTGGGTTTCCTGCAGGTGCTCCAGGTTTCCTCCCACATTCCAATGACATGCAAGCTTGTAGGTTAATCGGCCTGTGTAAATTGCCCCTAGCGTGTAGGGAGTAGATGAGGAAGCGGGGTCACGTGGAATTACTGTGAACGCGTGACCGATGGTCGACGTGGACTCGGTGGGCCGAGTGGGCTGTTTCCATGCTGTACATCGAAACTGAACTGAACTAAATTAATCCAGAAGAAACAGATGGGGGAGGAGGCTATTTGGCTTCTTGTGCATATTTTGCCATTCATTGAGAGCAAGACCTCTACGGTGGGCTGGTGGGCCTACAGTATTTCTATGCTGTATGTCAAAACGAAACTAAACTAAACTAAACTAAACTAAACTAAACTCTGTTGCATTTGCAAGAAGACATTGTGGTATTTTCCCAGAGTGGGAAACTAGGAGTATGAAAAAGTACAAAGAACAAATTAATGAAAGGTACGAAAAGAACAAATTGAAGCCAGCACCGATCAAGGAAAGGTGGAGCCCACAATGGTCCATTGTTGGCCATGGAAAAGATGATAACGAGGGCACATGAACTGAAACTAAGCAGGACAACTGTGAAACTAGTAGGATGACGGGTCTCGACCCGAAACATCACCTGTTTCTTCTCTCCAGAGATGCTGCTTGACCCGCTGTTACTCCAGCATTTTGTGCCTATCTTTGGTGTAAACCAGCATCTGCAGTTCCTTCCTACACGTGGTATTTTCTCAGCTCTTTGTCCTCAGAGGATTTTTCTTCCCAGGATTCCCAGTGCCGCCTCAAGGATCAAGTGATGGGTCGTCATGGCGATGCTTGGTGGTTGCACCTCTTGCTGCTGGGTTACTAACTGGGGATTGTAGAGTCAATGGAAGGGATGGACCCTTGATCACCTTGTTCAGCCGATATTTCATTTAGTTTAATTTAGTTCTTTTATTTTAGGTTTATTTTTTTTTAATTAGGTTAGTTTAGATTAGTTGTCTTAGTTTAATTTAGGTTCTTTTTTTTAGTTTAGTTAACTTTTTTAGTTTAGTTTAATTTAGATTTTTTAGTTCAGTTTAGTTTTTTAGTTTGGTTTGTTTTTTTAGTTTAGTTTAGTTTAATTTAGAGATACAGTGTGGAAACAGGCCCTTTGGCCTACCGAGTCCACGCCAACCATTGATGACCCATACACTAGTTCTATCCTACACACTAGGGACAATTTACAGAAACTAATTATCCTACAAACCTGCATGTCTTTGGAGTGTGGGGGGAAACCAGAGCACCTGGAGAAACCCACACGGTCACAGGAACAAACGTACAAACTCCGTACAGACAGCACCCATAGTCAGAATCGAACCCGGGTCTCTGACGTTGTAAGGCAGCAACTCTACCGCTGCGCCACCGTGCTCACCTTCTCTTGAAAATCTCTCTAAGGCTAAGGCTGTAGAATTCTCAGAGCTCTATGGGAGCTCAGATGTTGAACACTTCCCTGGCTGGAATTGATAGATTTTTGCAAACTAGGGGAACAAGTGCCAGGAAGGTGAATTGACACAAAAAACTGCTGGAAATATGAGATGGAACATAGAAAAAAGAACAGCACAGCACAGTCTGTGCCAACCGTGAGCCAACCTAAATTAATCCAATTTACCTGCTCGTGATATATATCCCTCTACTCCCAGCCGGTCGAAATGCATCTTCAGTGTTCCTATCATATCTTTCGATGTTACAGTTTAGACTTTAGACGTTAGAGATACAGCGTGGAAACAGGCCCTTCAGCCACAGAGTCCGCGCCGACCAGCGATCACCCATTCACTAGTTCTATCCTACACACTAGGAACAATTGAGAAGCCACCTGTTTATTCCTGTTGTTGATGAAAACCATACCGAATAGGAGTTGCTCTTCAGCCCCCCCCCCCAACCCCCTTTGGTCACAGTGACATCATGGCTGACCTTTAATCCCATTTGTCTTCATTTCCGTCATACCTAAAACTCTAGAAGTAGAAACAAGGAACTGCAGAAACAAGGAACTGATGGTTTATGCAAAAGGACACAAAGTGCTGGAGTAACTCAGCTGGTCAGGCAGCATCTCTGGTGAACATGGATGGGTGAAGAAGGATCCCAACCTGAAACGTCAGCTATCCATGTTCTCCAGAGACGTTGGCTGACCCACTGAGTTACTCCAAAACCTTGTGTCCTTTTATACCACAAAATCTATCCATCTCTGTATTGACTGTACTCAGCCAACACAGTCCTCTCAGGTGGAGAATTCCAAAGGTTTGCTCCCACTGGGTGAAGTAATTTCCTCTCACCTCCCTTGTCAATGGATGACCCCCACAGGTTGAGATCCTAGCCAGGGAAACGTCCACATCCACCCTGTGAAGTCCAATCAGACGTTTATATGTTTCAGTGAAATCACTTTTAGTTTAGTTTAGATTAGTTTAGAGATTCACCATGGAAACAGGCCCTTCGGCTACTGAGTCCACACTGATCAGTAATCCCCACACACTAACACTATCCTGCACAAACTAGGGACAGCTTACATTTATACCAAGCCAATTAACATACAACCATGCACATCTTTGGAGTGTGGGAGGATACCAAAGATCTCGGAGAAAACCTACGTGGTCTTGGGGAACGTACAAACTCCGTACTGGCATCACCCGTAGTCAGGATCAAACCCGTTCTACAGGGAGAGGTTGGATTGACTTGGATTGTTTTCTCTGGAATATCGGAGGTTGAGGTGTGAACAATAGGATATAAAATTATGAGAGGCATGCGAATCTGTCAATCTCTGCCTTAAAAATATCCATTGACGGCCTCCACAGCTCACCCTGGCAATGAATTCCACAGATTCACCACCCTTTGAATAAAGAAATTCCTCCTCATCTCCGTTCTAAAGGTACGTCGTTATATTCTGCAGCTATGGCCTCTGGTTTTCACTATTTGGTAAGTTTCAATGAGGTCCCCCCACATTCAGCGAGTAGGGGCCCAGTGCTGTCAGACGCTCATCAAACCAAATCATTCCTAGGATCATTCTGGTAAACCTCCTCTGGACCCTCTCCAATGCCAGCACACCCTTCCTCAGATATGGATCACAATACTGCTCACAATGCTCCAAATGCAGCCATTCCAGCACCTTATAGAGCCTCAGCATTACATCCCTGTTTTTATATTCCAGTCATCTCAAAATAATTGCTAGCATTGCATTTGCCTTCCTTACGGCCAATTCGACTTGAAGATGACCTTTTTGGGAATCCTGCACCAGCACTCCCGAGACCCTTTGCACCTCCGATTTATGAATTGTCTCCTCATTCAGAAAATAGTCTACACCTTTATTCCGACCACCAAGATGCATGGCCACACACTTTGCCTTGCTGTATTCCATCACTGCCCACTCTCCCAGCCTGTCCAAGTCCTTCTGCAGAGTCCCTGCTTTCCCTCCACTACCTGCCCCTCCACCTAGCTTGGTATCCCTCTAAACGTATTCTTCAGGGAGGAGGCATTTGGGGAGAGAGGCATTCTAAATCATAGCCATGCTAAACCTCTCAAATCCTAATTGGCACATGGTCTTTCAATTAGCCACAATAACTTTCATAGTAATGACTATGGAGAGAAGACAAAGGGAATTAAATGTGGCTATTAGCAGGAATTGAGATTGACGGAATCTCCCAACAGGGACTTAGGCATTGGCACAGATAATGAATTAAGGATGCGATTGAAATAGTTAATTCCCCAAGACCTCAAAAGATGTTCGCCCCCCCACCAAGTGAGAGTGTTTAAAAAACAAAACAGTTGTGGTGGGAAATGGTGATGGTAGTGGGGACTAATAGGAAATGAACAATTTAAAGCCTGCAGTACTTTCATATTGGAGTGAACAATGTCATGGTTTGTACATGCTTTTCTGGTGCAGTGACATCCTGTGTGTGTGTGAGAGAGAGAGAGACGTTATTAAGGCCCAAGGGGTTCATCTACTACATCTTATCTACTTTCAGCAGCAAAAGCACCGTAGTTCAGGAAACGTACAATTATCAGTCAGAGCATCAGCATCGGAAGGAAATATATTTTGCAAAATCTCCTGCGGTTATTCATAATTTTGTTTGAATTAAAGGATTATTTACAATCTGCCTTTGTGCTGGTTAACAGGGTAACAATTTTTGTTTGTTTTAGTTTTAGTTTTACAGCGTGGAAACAGGCCCTTCGGCCCAACGAGACCACGCCGACCCATACACATGCACTATCCGACACACCAGGGACAGTTTTTTTGCCGAAGTCAATTAACTTATAAACCTGTGTGTCTTTGGAGTGTGGGAGGAAACCAGAGCACCCGGTGAAAACTCGCGCGGTCACAGGGAGAACATACAAACTCCGTTCAGACAGCACCCGTGGTCAGGATTGAACCTGGGTCTCTGGCGCTGTCAGACAGCAATTCTACCTCTGCGCCACCATGCTGCGCTAAATGGAAGCCATTTCTCTCCAAGCCATTGGCCATATCTTTCTGTTGATCCAATTTCATCATTTGTTTTTTTAACGGATTTTCATGAGGATTTACGAGGATGTTGCCTGGGCTCGATGGCCTCATCTCATATGCGTTTGACCCACATCCCTCTAAATCTATCCTATTCATGTACGTGTCTAAATGTTTCTTAAATGTTGAGACGGTACCTGCCTCAACTCCCTCCTCCAGCAACTATTTCCATACACCCACCACTCTGTGCGTCTACCTGATCTATTCCTCTCATGATTTTGTGCTGTGTACAAAATCTATAAGATCGCTGATAGATTTATAGTACAAAAATAGATCTTATAGTACAAAATCTATAAGATCACTGCTCATCCTCCTGCGCTCCAAGGAATAGAGACCCAGCCTACTCAACCTCTCCCTATAGCTCACGCCCTCTAGTCCTGGCAACATCCCCGTAAATCTTCTCTGCACCCTTATTATATTGCATTCATTACATGGATTTAGGTGTTTCTGGGGTGCTAGGGCGTAGTTTTGGTCTACACTTGGATTGTTTCTCCGGAGGTTGAGGGGAGACCTGATCGAAGTAAAACGAAATGATGAGAGGCCTAGACTGTCTAGATATGGAGGACACGTCTTTAAAGTGAGAGGGGCAAAGTTTAAAGGGGATATGCCGGGTAACATTTATTTTTACACAGCCAGAGGGTTATGGTTGAGGCAGATACGATAGTGGCATTTAAAAGACTTTTGGATAGGTGCATAGCTATGCAGGGAATGGATTACGCACAGGTACATACAAGATGGTCTGGGCATCATGTTCAGCACAGACATTGTGGGCTGAAGTGCCTGCTCTTATGCTGTACAAGTCATTGAAACAAACAGACACAATTATGGACAAAAGAAAAAGACAGTTAAAAGTGTTGGAGTAACTCAACAGATCAGGCAGCATCCCTGGAGAACTTGCATCGGCAACGTTTCGGGTCGGGACCCTTCTTAAGACTGATTATAGTTGCGGAGCCCACACCGACCCATCAATCACCTGTTCACACTAGTTCTATGTTATCCCGCTCTCTCATCCACTCCCTACACATTAGGGGGCCATTTTACAGAGGGCCAATTAACCTACAAACCTTGCACGTCTTTGGGAGGTGGTAGAAAAACCATGCGGCACAGGGAGAACGCGCAGACACCATGCAGACCACTAGTATCTGCACTTCCTTGTTTCTTTTGTTTGGAATGGAATGGAATACTTCATTGTCACGTGACAAGTCACAGTGAAATCCTTTGCTTTAATACCCAATGAATACAAATAGCGGCCAGCTACGGCGCTGACAAAGTTACAAAGTACGCTGGCTCCTCCTTTGTTCTCCCCCCCACCCCCACCCCCCCCCCCCAGCGGATCCCCCATGCTGGGTACTCCATTGTTCTCCCCCCCCCCCCCCCACACAGCGGATCCCCCACGCTGGGTACTCCATTGTTCTCCCCCCCCCCAGCGGATCCCACACACTGGGTACTCCATTGTTCTTCTCCCCCCCCCCCCCACAGCTGATCCCCCACGCTGGGTACTCCATTGTTCTCCCCCCCCCCCCACAGCGGATCCCCCACGCTGGGTACTCCATTGTTTCCCCCCCCCCCACAGCAGATCCCCCATGCTGGGTACTCCATTGTTCTCCCCCCCCCCCCCACAGCGGATCCCCCACGCTGGGTACTCCATTGTTCTCCCCCCCCCCACAGCGGATCCCCCATGCTGGTTACTCCATTGTTCTCCCCCCCCCCTCCCCACAGCAGATCTCCCACGCTGGGTACACCATTGTTCTTCCCCCCTCCCCCCCCACAGCGTTTCCCCCTCTCCCTCATCAACCGCCGACCGTGAGTCGGCCCGCAAGTTAAGATAGTTATGAATAAGGATGTCTGGTTTGTGGGGGAAGATGCTACATTGGGTAGATAAGATCGATTACTACATAAGGTGCTACATCAAGTAGATGAGAGCATTGATCGGCAGGACCTTGGGAGAGTAAATTGGGAGCAGTTGTTATTGGGTAAGTGTACAGGTGGCACAGCGGTAGAGTTGCTGCCTTACAGCGCCAGAGACTGGGTTCAATCATGACTTCAGGTGCTGTCTGCACGGAGTTTGACCTGTGTGGGTTTTCTCCGAGATCTTCTGTTTCCCCCAAGCTCCAAAGATGTACAGGTTTGTAGGTTAATTGGCTTGGTATAAATGTAAAATTGTCCCTAGTGTGTGTAGGGTAGAGTTAATGTGTGGGGATCGCTGTCGGTGTGGACTCAGTGGGCCTGTTTTCACGTTATATCTCTAAACTAAATTAAACTAAAACTAAAAGTGGGAGTTGTTTGAAGACCAGCTGATCAGAGTTCAGGACCGGCATGTTCCAGTGAGGAGAGACAAGGATGGCAAGGGAAGGAAAACTAGTTGATGAGACAGGTAGGTTGTAAATTTGTTCAAAAGGAAAGGGGAAGCCAAAGGTTTAGGAGGATGAAATCAGACAGGGAATTTGAAGAATAGAAAGAAAGTTGGACAGAATTCAAGCAATGAATTAGGAGGTGTGTTGGAAGGAACTGCAGGTGCTGGTTGAAACCAATGATAGACACAAAAAGCTGGAGTAACTCAGCGGGTAATTGGGAGGGCCAGGCTATGAAATGTCCTTGGGAAGAGACTAAACAGAATCCCAAGGCATTGTACATCTATATACCAAAACTCTTGTTTGTTTGTTTGTTTCTGAGCTACAGCCAAAACGGTACACGATAGCGCGACAATTTTAGGCCCACCTTGCTCACCGTCGTCCCTTTGATGCTAATGGAAGAAGTTTCATTGAAATCGGTTATATTTTTAGTTATTCACATTTTAAAGTTTAAATTTTCCTAGGGAGGGAGGGAGAGGGGGAGGGAGGGGGTGGAGAGAGAGGGGGATGGAGTGGGGGGAGGGGAAGGGTAGGGGGAGGGGAGGGAGGAGGGAGGGGGAGGGAGGGGGAGAGGGGAAGGGGCGGAGGAGGGGAGAGGGGAGGGAGGGAGGAGAGGGTGCTGCACCAATGCAGGAGAGGTTTGGGCCCAACGGGTCCACTTGGTCTGGTATGCATTAAAAACAATCAGGTAACTGGGAAGAGGGGAGGACCACTCATGGTTAAAGGAGGGAATTAACCCCATCAGAATGATTGCACCTTTAAGTTGTTCCCATCCTGGCTCAGTTTCAAAGGTCTTTTATTGTCATATGTACCAATTAAGGTAGTGATATGCGAATTACCATACAGCCATCCAAAAAACAAAGCAACAAGACACACAACGACATAAAAGTTAACATAAACATCCACCACAGCAGATTCCCCACGCTC
This sequence comes from Rhinoraja longicauda, assembly GCF_053455715.1. Lineage (NCBI taxonomy): Eukaryota > Metazoa > Chordata > Chondrichthyes > Rajiformes > Arhynchobatidae > Rhinoraja > Rhinoraja longicauda. Next base: position 93,328,440 of record NC_135954.1, read on the forward strand.
CTCCTCATGGAAGGCAGTGGACGATCCCTCCAGTATGTCCTCTCTGGGTGCCGCTGTTTTGAAATAAGGTAGAGGAGATCGAGGAGGAAGCCGGCCAATACTCCCCCAGTCAGTCATGCTGAATATGTTATATCGACATTGGTGGAATTGAACGCATAGAACTTAGAACATTACAGCACAGGAACGGGCCCTTCAGCCCACAATATCACTGCTGAACAAGTTAAACTAACCTCTGCCTGCTTGTGTTCCATAGCCTTCCATTCCCTGCATATCCATGTGCCTGTCTAATAGCCTCTCATATGCCCCTCTCTTCTCTGCCTCCAATACCACCCCTGACGGTGCGTTCCAGTCACCCACCACCGCCTGTGTAAAAAAACCTGCCCGCACATCTCCTTTAAACTTTGCCCCTCTCACCTTAACACTATGTCCTTCAATGTTTGACATTTCCACCCTGGGAGAAACATTCTGACCGTCTACCCTATTTGCAGTCTTTGACAACTCCACCTTGGGGGTCAAAGTTTCTGAGTGTCAGCCCTATCTATCCCCCTCATAATTTAATCTACTCCTATCAGGTCTTCCCTCAACCTCTGATGTCCCAGAGAAACCAACACAAGTCTGTCCAACTTCTCATTGTGAAATAAAGTAACAGGGGTGGAGGCGGATTTCAGAAGAGATTAGACGCAGCCCCTGATAATTTTTGCATTTGTCACATGCCATTGTGGACTGATTTCTACTTATATCTTTCAAAGCAGATGGCACAAGGCAGTACCTCAGCTACCTGGAGGTGTAATAACAGGCAAGGTGTAACTGGCAGATGCAGTGGTGATAAATGTTCGCACACACATACGCACATACGCGCACAAACACGCACGCACACACGCGCACACACACACGTGCACGCACACAGATGCATGCACATGCGCACACTTGCACACGCGCACACACTTGCACACATGCACACATGCACACATGCAAGCACATATTCGCACATACACTCGCACTCACACGCACGCACACATGCACACACACTCACACACGCGCACACTTACACACTTAAGCGCACACACAAGTGCAAACACTCGCATACACACACGCACTCAGACATGCACGCACACACACGCGCACAGCCTTGCACACACACGTGCACACACGCACGCACACATGCACAGACACGTGCACAGCCTTGCACACACATGCACGCGCACACACTAGCACACATTCATACATGCACACGCGCACACACACACGCGCATATGCATACACATGCATACACATACACGTGCACAGATACACAATGTGCCTTCGGGTCTATGTGTGAAGCTTCATCAAGAAAGTATTTTAATGCATGGTTAGAATTTTTCTGGGCAGTTTAAACCAAGTCTGCGACATCAGTCAATGCTTCAGTCACGTGAGGCACAGACAGTGTTCCGGAGTTGGGGAATTCTCTGGTGCCGAGTGGGGTGGCGGTGCAAATGTGATGAACATCACCTCATATTCTACTTGGGTAGCTTACAACCCAACGGTATGAACATTCAATTCTCCAATTTTAGGTAACTAACCAACAATGATCCTTCCCCGTTCTCCTTCCAACTATATCCCTTCCTCTGGCTTCACATTTCGTGCCTCTTCACACCTTATCTCACAGCCTTTTGTTATCTTCCCATCTCTGGCCTTTGTCCACCCATCTGCCAATCAAACCCTTCTCACTTGTATCCACCTATCACTCGCCAGGATTTGTCCCGCCCCCACCTCTCTTCCAGCTTTCTCCCCCCCCCCCCCCCCCCCCACAATCAGTCTCAAGAAGGGTCCCATAACCACCATTCCATGTTCACAGATGTTGCCAGACCCACTGAGTGACTCCAGCACTTTGTGCCTTTTTCTGGTAAACTAGCATCTGCAGTTCCTTGTATCTACATGGTTAGCAGTGGTCCTTGAGATTTGGCAGTGCCGAGGGGCCCAATGATTAGAGCTTTCAAACCCTCTTTGACCCTGCACGCTTGTTTATTTTCTCTTTGCACTACCCGCTGTACTTGTGTATATTTTGATTGCACTCATGACATGAGCAGGCATAACAAAGTTTTTCACTGTACCTCACGCAACTGAACCATCCGATCACCAGCTAGAGAGCGGTCCAGACCTCCCATCTAACTCATTGGAGACCCTCGGACACTCTCTAAGCAGACTTTAAAGGACTTGGTTTAGTTTATTATTACCACGTGTACCAAGCTTCAGTGAAAAGGATTTATTGTTGCCTGCTATCCAATCAGCGGAAAGACTATACACGATTACAATTGTGCCGTTGACAGTGTACAGATACAGGATAGTGCAAGATAAGTAAAGTCCGATTAAAGATCGTCTGAAGGTCTCCAATGTGGTAGATGGTAGCTCAGGACTGTTCTCTATTTGTTAATAGGATGGTTCAGTTGCCTGATAGCAGCTGGGAAGAAACTGTCCCTGAATCTGGAGGTGTGTGTTTTCACACTACTGTACCTCTTGCCTGATGGGAGTGGGGAGAAGAGGGAGTGACCGGGGTGAGACTGGTCCTTGATAAAGCTGGTGGCCTTGCTGAGGCACCGTGAAGTGTAGAAGGAATTGCTGTCGATTCCCCCTACTCTGGGCTAGAGACCTGATCCCCATGATTTTGCACATCTCTATAAGATCACCCCTCATCCTTCTGCGCTCCAAGGAATAGAGTCCTCGCCTGTTCAACCTCTCCCTATAGCTCAGACCCTCGAGTCCTGGCAACATCCTCGTAAATCTTCTCTGCACCCTTTCCAGCTTGACAACCTCTTTCCTATAATAGCAAGACAAAGACTGAACACAATACTCTAAATGCGGCCTCAGCAATGTCTTACACAACTGCAACATGATCTTCCAACCTCTATACTCATGGTGAGAGAACACGGTGTTGTTTGTCATGATTCTGCAGAGGTCAGTGTGCTGGTCAATGAGTGAGATGTTGACTTGTTGTTATACCCTTGTTCCCATGGTCCTCTATATGACCTTTGACACTGTTCTATTTATAGGCCGTTTCCAAGGCTGCAGGGAGCTATGGGAAGTGCCAGTGGGCCAAAATCAGTTCAAATCCTAGCAAATTGAGTGTTGTAATGTTATTTGAATTTAGTTTAGAGATACAGTGTGGAACAGGCCCCTCAGCCCACCGACTCCACGGCGACCAACGATCACCCTAGGGTTGCCAACTGTCCCGTATTAGCCGGGACATCCCGTATATTGGGCTAAATTGATTTGTCCCGTACAGGACCGCCCTTGTCCCATATTAGGCCCGGGGGGCGCTGTAGGTCCGGACACGGTCGGCCTGGACACTGTAGGTCCGGACAGTGTACGCCTGAAGTCCTGGGCGTTGCCTAACGGAGGTTGCATAGCAACCCGCCTCTGGGCGGCCGCCATTGGTGGAGCGGGAGCACGTGGCCACTTGAGTGGATGGGTGAGGTCACTTGAGGGGCGGGGCGGTGACGTCACCTTTTGTCCCTTATTTGGGAGTGAGAAAGTTGGCAACCTTAGATCACCCGTACACACTAGTTCTATCCTTCACACCAAGGGGCAATTTACAGAAGCCAATTAACCTTACAAACCTGCACATCATTCAAAAGTGGGAGGAAACCGGAGCACCCGGAGAAAACCCACGCAGACGCAGGGAGAACATGCAAACTCCACACAGAAAGCACCTGTGATCAGGATCAAACCCTGGTCTCTGACGCTGTAAGGCAGCAACTTCTCTGGAATTCATTAGCACAGACGGCTGTGGAGGCCAAGTCAATGGATATTTTTAAGTTGAGATTGACAGATTCGTGAGTAGTATGGGTGTCAGGGTTTAAGGGGAGAAGGCATTGAGAGGGAAAGACAGATCAGGCATGAATGAATGGAGTAGACCTGATGGGCTGAGTGGCCAAATTCTGCTCCTAGAACTTATGAAGTTAAGAATTCCACTGCACTGCACCTGCCCCACTGTGCTTTTTCTTAACCAAAAGTTTAAAATTGAAACTCTGTGTTGATAAAAGTGTGTCCGCGGCTGTCAGATCATTGTTAAACTCTAATGATTGACTCGTTTTCAAGGAAGGTGGAAGCCTGCTGACAAAGGACTGGATATTTACACATCATGAATTTGAAGCTCTCCCACCATCCCTAGCTCAACACCACTGATGCTGCCTGGGCAATGTACACCACCCTGCTTCCTGAACTCAACGACTAGCTCCTTCGTCTGCCTGGCATTGAGGGAGAGTCAAGGGAGAAGTTGTTGAGCGAGGGCCAGCTCCACTAGGCAGAGGAGAATGTCAGTAGAGGGAAATTGGCTGGTTCTGTGGTTGAGGAGAAACTAGGTACTTTAAGGCCTTCCTGATGGGGGATGGAGGTGTAGAGGGGCCTGGAAAACAGAAGTCATTGAGGAGACAAAGGGCGTGTGAGGTGCCTTGGACTTAGGTCAGGAGAGAATGGACCAGGGGGGATAAGATGGAGTCAAGGTACATGGAAATTATATCAGTGGGACAGGGGTAGGCAGGAACAATGGGTCTGCCAGGACGCTTCCCTGCCCTGTGTATGTGTACACACTTTTGTATTATTTTTATCTCCACTCAAACTGTTTCTGCATCCCAGTTTCCTGGATGGAGGTCACCCCTATCTGCTGACCTTCATTAATTAACAGAGACAACACCAAACTATTCCAAATCTCCTGCCCTTCCTAAATGTCAAATACCCTGCAATATTCATGTCACCTTTGCAAGTCACTGCCCACGTCTCTCAGCGAATATCAAATCGCACTCATTTATTTTAAATGTTTTCTGAGTCTGACAGTGCTAATGTAAGTGCTCCGTGCGTTAGAAACATAGAAAATAGGTGCAAGAGTAGGTCATTCGGACTTTTTAACCAGCACCGCCATTCAATATGATCATGGCTGATCATCCAAAATCAGTACCCCGTTCTGGCTTTTTCCCCATATCCCTTGATTCCGTTAGCACTAAGAGCCAAATCTAACTCTCTCTTGAAAACATCCAGTGAATTGGCCTCCACTGACTTCTGTGGTAGAGAATTCCACAGATTCACAACTCTCTGGGTGGAAAGGTTTTTCATCTCAGTCCTAAATGGCCTACCCCATTATTCTTAAACTGTCACCCCTGGTTCTGGACTCCCTCAACATCAGGAACATTTTTCCTGCATCTAGCCTGTCCCCAATCCTCTAAGAATTTTATATGTTCCTATAAGATCCCCTCTCATCCTTCTAAATTCCAGTGCATACAAGCCCAGTCAACCCATTCTTTCATAATATGTCAGTCCTGCCATTCCGGGAATTATCCTGGTGAAACTACGCTGCGCTCCCTCAATAGCAATAATGTCCTTCCTCAAATTCTGAGACCAAAATTGCACACAATACTCCAGGTGCGGTCTCACTAGGACCCTGTACAACTGCAGTAGGACCTCCTTGCTCCTAAACTCAAATCCTCTCGCAATGAAGGCCAACATGACATTAGCTTTCTTCACTGCCTGCTGCACCTGCATGCTTACTTTCAGTGACTGATGTACAAGCACACCCAGGTCTCATTGCACTTCCCCTTCTCCTAATCTGACACCATTCAGATAATACCATTCAGGTACAGGGCCTCTGATTTTGCACTTTCGTTATTTATGTAAACGTTAGGCTTATCTACAGATTAACTCTTTGATTTGTACACTTGATCCCATCCAGGCACAGACTATCATTTCCCATAGGCTGCCTCCCAGGGCTAGAGACCCAGGTTCGATCCTGACCTCGGGTGCTGTCTCTCAGAAACCCAGGTCTCTGGTGCCGTGAGACAGCAACTCAACCGCTCCGCCACCGTGCCGCCCCGACAGAATCACCATTTGTCTAATTACTACCTAATGACTCAATCCAGATAGCATTAACCTGATTGGGAGTGATTTGCATTGAAAATTGTCTATTTAGCGGAGTCAGGGGGTATGGGGAGAAGGCAGGAACGGGGTACTGATTGAGAATGATCAGATTGAATGGTGGTATAAGAAAATAACTGCAGATGCTGGTACAAATCGATTTATTCACAAAATGCTGGAGTAACTCAGCAGGTCAGGCAGCATCTTGGGAGAGAAGGAATGGGTGACGTTTCGGGTCGAGACCCTTCTTCAGATTGAATGGTGGTGCTGGCTCGAAGGGCTGAATGGCCTCCTCCTTCACCTATTGTCTATTGTCTATAACTTATCACCACCCCAGTAAAAGCCCACCAGTTGGAAATCAGTGGAAACATGGAACAGCAGACGCTGGTTTACATAAAAGGACCGAAAGTCCTGGAGTAACTCAGTGGGTCAAGCAGCATCTCTGAAGAACACGGATAGGTGACGTTTCGGGTCAGGACCCTCGAGTTGGAAATTATTCAGCTCATGCTGGAGTTTTACCCGTAAAGAAGAAAATGTAATGTTTTAGTGATCAACGTGCGAAACTTTCCCATTGCAGAAACCCCTGGCTTGATACAGTGTGAGGGATCTGGGTGCACTGTGGTATACTCCTTGGCACAGATTGAAATCGTCATTTATCAGATTGATTACCAAACTGCATTAGAAAACCATCTCTGTGGCACACTGTTTTATTACGATTTCTACAACTTATACTGCACTTTAACTACAAATTCATTTACAAAGCAATTTTTAACTAGCTCGTAAAAGATGACTTTGGCGCACTGTGTATCGTACAGAATATGTAAAGAAGCAGCTGCCTCAGGTTAGTCTAGGCAGTGTGAAGCTTTGTTGATGTACAGTTCTTAATAGTGAGCCCCACCGGGATATACTGTAGAGAATTCCCCAGTATTATCCCGTCCATTTACACGTGTGTGGTAAATTGGGTTTATATTCTGAATTCACTGCTGTCAGAGATTAGACAATAGACAATAGGTGCAGGAGGAGGCCATTCGGCCCTTTGAGCCAGCACCACCATTCAATGTGATCATGGCTGATCATTCTCAATCAGTACCCCGTTCCTGCCTTCTCCCCATACCCCCTGACTCCGCTATCCTTAAGAGCTCTATCCAGCTCTCTCTTGAGTGCATTCAGAGAATTGGCCTCCACTGCCGACAGTATATCCCGGTGAGGCAGAGAATTCCACAGATTCACAACTCTCTGACTGAAAAAGTTCTTCCTCATCTCAGTTCTAAATGGCCTACCCCTTATTCTTAAACTGTGGCCCCTTGTTCTGGACTCCCCCAACATTGGGGACATGTTTCCTGCCTCTAACGTGTCCAACCCCTTAATAATCTTATACATTTCGATAAGATTAAAATACACCTTTGCCAATACAGCTGCACTTTGGATTACAAGATCTCCACTTCCATGTTTTATAGAAAGGCTTTGAAAGAGAATTAAGTTGTAGTCTGACGAAGGGGTGGCATGGTGGCGCAGCGGTAGAGTTGCTGCCCTACAGCGCCAGAGACCCGGGTTCCATCCTGACTATGGGTGCTGTCTGTACGGAGTTTGTACGTTCTCCCCCTGACCGCGTGGGTTTTCCCCGGGTGCTCCAGTTTCCTCCCACACTCCAAAGATGTACAGGTTTGTAGGTTCTTTGGCTTTGGTAAAGATTGTAAGTTTTCCCTAGTGTGTAGGATAGTGCAAGTGTACAGGGATCGTTGGTCGGCGCGGACTCAGTGGGCCAAAGGGCCTGGTATCATGCTGTATCTCTAAACTAAACTAAACTAAACTAAAGGCTCCCGACCCAAAACATTGCCTGTCTATACCCACTGCAGATGCTGCCTGACCCGCTGAATTCTTCCAGCACTTTGTGTTTTGCTCAGGATTGCAGCATCTGCAAGTTCTCGGGTCTCTGAGTTGAATAAGGAATGTGTTTCCTGAGAGCTCTGCAAGGCCTGGCTCCCCACATGAAACCTAGTTTAGGTTTGTTTAGTTTATTGCCACGTATACCGAGGTACAGTAAAAAGCTTCCTTGTTGTGTGCTATCATAACTACAATCAAGCCGTCCACAGTGTACAGATACAGGATAAAAGGAATAACGTTTAGTGCAAAATAAAGTCCAATGAAAGATCGGTCTCCAGTGAGGTAGATGGTAGGTCTGGACTGCTCTCGAGTTTGGTGAGAGGATAGTGCAACATACAGATACAGGATAGTGCAAGATAAGTAACGTCTGTTTAAAGATAGTCTGAAAGTCTCCAATGAGGTAGATGGTAGCTCAGAACTGCTCTCTATTTGTTAACAGGATAGTTCAGTTGCTGATAACAGCTGGGAAGAAACTGTCCCTGAATCTGGAGGTGTGCGTTTTCACAGGTGTACCTCTTGCCTGATGGGAGAGGGGAGAAACAGAAGTGACCGGAGTGAGACTGGTCCTTGATTATGCTGGTGGCCTTGCCCAGGCAACATGACCGTATTCAACTGCAATGTGACCTCTAGGTCTTGTTTCATTATTTATCTGTTCATATGGTCTGGTTGTCAGCGGAAAGCCATAATTAATTCATTGCCCACCTCCCTAAATGACAAGTTAATGTTCAATTAGGAGACCAACACATTTGGGCATCTAAAATAAAAAAACACAAAGTGTTGGAGAAACTCAGCAGGTCAGGCAGCATCTGTGGGGAGAATGAAAAGATGACTTAAGACATAGGAGCAGAATTAGGTCATTCAGCCCATAGAGCCTACTCTGCCGTTTTGCCATGACTGATCTATTCAGCCCATCGAGTCTACTCTGCCATGACTGATCTATTTTTCCCTCTCAACCTCATTCTCCTGCCTTCTCCCCATAACTGATGTCCTTACTAATCAAGAACCTGTCAATCTCTGCCTTAAAATACCCAAAGGTGGCCTCCACAGCAGACTGTGGCTATGAATTCCACAGATTCACCGCCCTCTGGCTAAAGAATGACTTTTCGGGACGGGACCCTACTCAGACTGGGTCTGATATAGATCGGGATGGAAAAAGCAGAAAGAGGCTGGGGCAGGGACCAAGCCTGGCAAGTGATAGGTGGATGCAGGCGATGGCCCACCAAGTCCACGCAAACCGGTGATCCCCACACACTAGCACTATCCTGCACACACTAGGGACAATTTATAATTTTACTGAAGCCAATTAACTTGCGAACCTGCATGTCTTTGGAGTGTGGGAGGAAACCTGAGCACCCGGGGAAAACCCATGCGGTCACAGGGAGAACGTACAAACTCCGTACAGTCAGGATCGAACCTGGGTCTCTGATGCTGTAAAGCAGCAACTCTACCGCTGCCACCTTGCCACCCCTATATATCCACCTTATGATGTTGAATGCTTGCCAGGTACATAGACAACAGAAATCTACAAACAGATGAAAAGACAATAATTTCAATGGAAATACGGTATATCCACCAATTTCTTTGTTGGAATCCAGTGTCATATTGGGGGTATACCATTCCTACGGTTGGTTTAGTGAGAATTTGAGCAGATCTATCAATGAATTACGCATCACGCTAACCTAACTGATTGATTGACTGAAAGATACAGCATGGAAACAGGCCCTTCGGCCCACCAAGTCCAGACTGACCATCCATCACCCGTTCACATTAGTTCTATGTAATCCTACCTTCTCATCCACCCTACCCACTGGGGGCAATTTACAGAGGCCCAATTAACCTATAAACCCGCACGTCTTTGGAGTGTGGGAGGAAACCGGAGCACCCGGAGAAAACCCACACTGCCACAGGGAGAACATGCAAACTCCACACTGGGAGCACCCGAGGCAAGGATGGAACTGGGGTCTCTGGTGCAGTGAGGCAACCGTTCCACCAGCTGCGACACTGTGCCGGCCTTTGATTAGTCAGCTCGACAAAGTGTGGAGTCCATGCCTGTAACTCATTTTAATTTCATATTCAGAGTCAGAAAGTTATTGGGAATGACATCATCAGATTGAGGAACCGCTCTGTACAAATGACCATTTTGTGCGTCGCTCCTGCACCAGCTCACTCACGGGGCTATTAATCAGTCTCTTTCCCCTGCCTTTTGGTCAAAACATGACGTACATTGGAGACACAAGGAACTGCAGGTGCTGGAATCTTCAGCGGAAACAAAGTTCTGGAGGAACTCGGTGGGTCGGGCAGCATCTGTGGAGGGAATGCACAGGTAGCGTTTCGCGTTGGGTCTGAAGAATGGTCCCGAACCGAAACATCTGGAATTCCATTCCAAACATTCCATACACTGGAATTTAGAAGGATGAGAGGAGATCTTATCGAAACGTATAAGATTATTAAGGGGTTGGACACGTTAGAGGCAGGAAACATGTTCCCAATGTTGGGGGAGTCCAGAACAAGGGGCCACGGTTTAAGAATAAGGGGTAGGCCATTTAGAACTGAGATGAGGAAAATCTTTTTCAGTCAGAGAGTTGTGAATCTGTGGAATTCTCTGCCTCAGAAGGCAGTGGAGGCCAATTCTCTGAATGCATTCAAGAGAGAGCTAGATAGAGCTCTTAAGGATAGCGGAGTCAGGGGGTATGGGGAGAAGGCAGGAACGTGGTACTGACTGAGAATGATCAGCCATGATCGCATTGAATGGTGATGCCGGCTTGAAGGGCCGAATGGCCTCCTCCTGCACCTATTGTCTATTGTCTATCACTGACCTACCATCTACCTCATCGGAGACTCCTCGGGCTATCTTTCACAGGGCTTTACTGGGCTTTATCTTGCACTAAAAGTTATTCCCTTTATCCTGTATCTGTACGGTGTGGAAGACGTGATTGTAATCATGGATAGTCTTTTCACTGATGGTCAGCACGCAACAAAAAGCTTTCCACTGTGCCTCTGTACACATGACAATAAACTAAACTAAACTAAACATTCCTCCAAAGATAGACACAAAATGCTGGAGTAACTCAGCAGGACAGGCAGCATCTCTGGAGAGAAAGAATGGGTGACATTTTGGGCTGAGATTTGGATGAGAAATGTACATGGCAAGATTAGCACCTTTGCAGATGACTCAAAAGTGGGTGGTATTGTAGATAGTGAAGATGGTTGTCAAAAGATTGCATCAGTTGGCCAGGTGGACTGAGGAATGGTTGTTGAATTTAATACTGAGAAATGCGTGGCATTTTGGAAAGTCTAACATGGGCAGGAACTGAGGGGTAACATTTTTACACAAAGGGTGGGATGTGTATGAAACAAACTGTCCGAGTAGGTTGTTGAGGCAGGAACTATAACACCATTTTAAAAAACAATCAGTCTAAAGTGGTTACAACCCGAACTTCAAAGGTTCCCCAGAGATGGTGCCTGACCTGCTGACTTACTCCAGCATTTTGAGTCTATCTTAGTCAACATTTAGAAGACAATTTGTCGGGTGGTAATTGACGCAGGTACTATCGCAAGAACCTATTAAGAAACAATTAGACGGGTACATGGATTGGTCATGTTTAGAGGGATATGGGACGAACACAAGCAGGTGGGTCTAGTGTAGATGGGGCATGTTGGTCAGTGTGAGGCAAGTTGGGCCGAAGGGCCTGTTTCTGCACTGTACGACTTTATGATTCTATGACTATGACCATGGGGTTTCCTCCCGGTGCTCCAGTTTCCGCCCACATCCCAGAGACATGCGGGTTAGTAGGGTAAGTGGCCTCTGTAAATTGCCCAGAGTGTGCCGAGAGTGGATGCGAAAGTGGGACAACGTAGAACTCATGTGAACGGGTGATCGCTGTGGACGTGAGGAGTGGCTGGGCCGAAGGTCATGTTTCCATGCTGTATCTCCAAACTAAACTAGTGGCCCAATAAAGAGAGGGAGAACGGTTTTTAAAATTAGTTCTACACTCGGGTCAAGGGTCAAAGGTCAAGGGTAAAGAGTGTTTTATTGTCATACGTCCCGAAACAGAACAATTAAATTCTTACTTGCAGCAGCCGGAGGCCAGTTGAGACCAGAATTTGTTGAGTCTGAACTTGGAGGTGAGAGTGCAACTCAGAGCAATGCCGGGCATGTTATCTAGTTTATTAGGGCGGCCACATTGGTGCAGTGATACAGTTGCTGCCTTACAGCGCTTGCAGCACCGGAGATCCGAGCTCGATCCCGACTACGGGTAACTGTCTGTATGGAGTTTGTACGTTCTCCCCGTGACCGCATGTGTTTCCCTCCGAGATCTTCGGTTTCCTCCCACACTCCAAAGACGTACAGGTATGTAGGTTAATTGGCTTGGTGTATATGTAAATTGTCCTTGGTGTGTGCAGGATAGTGTTAATGTGCGGGGATTGCTGGTCGGTGCGGACTCGGTGGGCCTGTTTCCGCACTGTATCTTTAAACTAAAAAATAAATAAAAATTTGTGAGGATGGAGACGTTGCTGGCAAGGGCAGCTGCAGCCACCCATCTGCTGGTTGCCCTTGAGAAGGCTGTGAGGAGCCACATTCTTCAACCGCTGCAGCCCTGGTGGTGGAAGTACTGCAACTGTACTCCTGGGCGGGTAGTCATCCCCCACATGTCTGTGCCGAGCATGTTGCCAAAACCGTCACTCAGCTGTCTACACATAATCCATATCCATCCTTTTCCTGCCTCTGCCTTACCAAAAGTCTCTACAATGCAGCTCTTGGGCCTGCCCCCACCACCACCCCCAGCAGTGCGTTCTAGACACTCATTACCCTCTGGGTAAAATGGTGCCTCGCACATTTCCTTCAAACTCTGCTCCTCTCATCTTAAAACTATGCCCTCTATACTAGACATCAATACAATCAAGTCAAACTCAAGTACAATGGATAGAGCAAAGGCGAAGGTACACAGTGCACAATATAGTTCTCAGCATTGTAGCGCATCAGTTCCGTAAACAAAGTCTAATGTCCGCAATGGGGTAGAGGTGAATCAGACAGTGCTCAGTTTATTGAAGGACCATTCAGAAGCCTGGTAACAGCGGGGAATAAGCTGTTCCTGAGTCTGGTGATGCACACTTTCAAGCTTCTGTACCTTCTGCTGGGCAGGAGCAGGGAGATGAAGGAATGACTGGGGTGGGACAAGTCTTTGATTATGTTGGCTGTTTGTCCGAGACAGTGTGAAGTGTAGATGGATCAATGGTGGGGAGTGTGGTCTGTGTGATGGGCTGGGCTACATGACAGTGATGTGTTGCCTGATAGACGTACTGCAGAAGCTCACCATCTTTGATTATGTTGGCTGTCATGAAGCGAAGAAGCGATTCCTGAGCCTGGTGCCGTGCAACATCATCATATCTCAATGGAGTACCAAATCCAGAAAAGCCACCCCCACCTGGGCAGGCGACACAGTGGTGCAGTGGTAGAGTTGCTGTCTCACAGCACCAGAGTCCCGGGTTCGATCCTGACTGCGGGTGCTGTCTATACGGAGTCTGTAATTTTTTACGTTCCCCTATGACCGCATGGGTTTTCTCCGGGTGCTGGTTGGCGCGGACCCAGTGGGCCGAAGGGCCTGTTTCCATGCAGCATCTCTAAAGTCTAAAGTCTACTTATGATTTCCTTCTCTCTCTCTCTCCCCTTCAGGTTACTTAAAATGGAAGAAACGGATGATTTCTGTTCAATGTTAACAGCTGGTTAAAAATTGAGGCTTTATAATTAATTTAAAAAGCAAATCAAATTACATTTGCTCTGCCTTCTAAAGCTGTTTGCCAGGAGCTGTGCTATACTGTGTTAATGTGAATGATATCTATGGGAGGCCGGAGAGCCTGGCCTAGGGGAATGTATTTAGTAATTACACGTGCATTTGTCTCGATTATAACTTTAATCTGATGCCCTTCAACAATACCTTATGACTTGGAGTAAAAAAATCCAAAGTACTGAAGGGGTCAAAATGGAGAAACAAGTAACTGCAGAACTGGGCAGCATGATGGTGCAGGGGTAGAGTTGCTGCCTTGCACTCGGCACCAGAGACCCGGGTTCCATCCTGACTAGGGGTGCTGTCTGCACGAAATTTGTGCTTTCTCCGTGTGACCGCGTGGGTTTCCCCGGGTGCTCTGGTTTCCTCCCACATTCTAAAGACGTGCAGGTTTGTAGGTTAATTGGCTTCGGTAAATATTGGAAATTGTCCCCAGTGTGTAGGGTAGTGCCAGTGTACATGGATCGCTGGTTGGCGCGGACACGGTGGGCCGAAGGTCCTCACTGTATCTCTAAACTTAACGAAACTAAAAGATGCTGATTAACTTACCTAAAAGTGGAGAGTTCAATGTTCATACCATGGGTAGTAAGTGACCCAAGCAGAATATGAGGTGCTGTTCCTCCAGTTTGAGTGTGGCTCTGGCAATGGAGGAAGTCCTGTACCACCTATCCATGTTCTCCAGAGATGCTGCCTGATGCTGGTGAGTTACTCCAGCACTTTGTCTTTTTTTTTTGTAATCCAGAATCTGCCATTACTTGTTTCTGCATTTCCTTATGTCTCCTTTATGTCATTAAGCTGGAAACAGTGCAGAGGAGATTACCAAGAATATTGCAAGGACTCGAGGGCCTGAACTATAGGAAGATGCTGGGCAAACTAAGATTTTATTTCTTGGAGCACAGGAGAAAGAGGGATGATCTTGTAGAGATGTATAAAATCATGAGGGGAACTGTTAGGGTGAATGCACAGAGTTTTTTACCCATGGTAGGGCAATCAAGAACTAGAGGATAGTAGAGCAAAGAACTGTAGAAGCTGGTTAATACTAAATTTGCAGAAGGGTCATTGACGTGAGTAGACACAAAGTGCTGGAGTAACTTAGTGGGTCTGACAGCTTCTCTGGAGAACACTGGAATTTAGAAGGACGAGAAGGGATCTTATAGAAACATATAAAATTCTTAAGGGATTGGACAGGCTAGATGCAGGAAAAATGTTCTCGATGTTGGGGGAGTCCAGAACCAGGGGTCACAGTTTAAGAATAATGGGTAGGCCATTTAGGACTGAAATGAGGAAAAACTTTTTCACCCAGATTTGTGAATCTGTGGAATTCACTGCCACAGAAGGCAGTGGAGGCCAATTCACCGGATGTTTTCAAGAGAGAGTTAGATTTAGCTCTTTGGGCTAACGGAATCAAGGGATATGGGGAAAAAGCAGGAACGGGGTACTGATTTTGGATGATCAGCCATGATCATATTGAATGGCGGTGCTGGCTCGAAGGGCTGAATGGCCTATTCCTGCACCTATTCTCTATGTTTCTATGTTAACATTGATAGTTGGGTCAAGAATTCTGAACGGTCCCAACCCGAATCATCACCTATCCATCTGCAGAGGAGCTGACTGACCTGTGGACTTAAACATCACTGATCAATGTTCTCCAGAGATGCTACCTGACCGTTTGTGTATTAACCAGCTTCTGCAATTCTGTTTCTACTATTCTCTGGTTCTTGATTCCCCTACCCTGGGTAAAAGACTGTGTATTCACCCTAACAGTTCTCTTCGTGATTTTATACACTTCTCTTAGATCGCCCCAAAGCCTGCTGTGCTCCAAGAAATAAAGTCTTGGTTTGCCCAATCTCTCCCTATAGCTCTTGCCCACGGTTCCTGGCAACATCCACGTCAATCTTCTCTGCACTCTTTCCAGTTTAATGACATAAAGGAGACACAAGGAACTGCAGAAACAAGGAACTGCAGATGCTGGTTCACTCCCAATGAAACAGTGCTGCAGTAATTCAGCGGTTCAGGCAGCATCTCTGGAGAACATGTTGTCTGGGTCTTCCCCATTGCCAGAGTGAGGCTACACGCCTCAAACTGGAGGAACAGCACCTCATATTCCGCTTGGGCAGTTTACAACCTATGCAATGAACATTGAATTCTCCAATTTTAAGTAACCTCTGTCAACACCCCCTTACCCCACCCCTTTCTCCCCCACACCAACCCCCACTCCCTTGTTGCCCCACCGAGCCTCACACCCATTTCTCTCTCCCCCCTCCTCCCACATTCCTTCCTCTGGCTTCACAAGTCACAACTTATCGATCCTTTTGGTTCACACTTTTTTTTCATCTCGGGCCTTTGTCCAACCATCTGCCTATCAAAACTGTCCCTTGCCCATGTTCACCCATTACCTGCCACGCTTTGCCCAACCCCTCTTCCCTTCCAGCAATTTTACCCCCACAATCAGTGCGAAGAATGGTCCCGACCCAAAATGCCACCTATCCCTGTTTCATGTGTGTGTCTCTCTGACTGGGACCTGAATATCGTGCTATTTAACGATAAGCAATGAATGACCACGGTGCAAGTTGAACTTGAATCCAGAGGAACCTGAAGGCTCGTACTACCAGACTCAGGAACAGTTGATGAAGTTGCCAGTGCCTCTACTTTTTCAAAAGTTAGAGGAGATTCAATATGTTGCCGAATACTCCTATTAAACCTCGACAGGTGTGCAGTGAGGCGTTGACTGGTTGCACCATGGCCTGGTTCAGAAATTCAAAGAGCGAAGGAGTGTTCCAGAATGGTGGTGGACAATGCCTGCTCCACCTTGGGTACCGACCTCCCCACCATCAAAAGTATCTAATATCATCAAAGACCCACACCACCTGGGCCATGCTTTCTACTCATTGCTATCAAAGGGAAGAAGAACCATTGACCCCAAGTTCAAGAACATTATCTTCCCATCATCCATTAGGGTTCTCAAAGGGTGGTCCAAATCACAACCCTAGCTCATCACTGACCTGCTATGGATTGTGCGCCACTAGAGTTGCTCTGTGTACGTTGGTTTTTGCATAGTCATGGTCCAGTGTACTTAGAATAACTTAGTTTAATTTAGTTTAATTTTAGAGAGACAACATGGAAACAGGCCCTTCGGACCACCGAGTCCACAACGACAAGTGATCCCCGTACACTAGTTCCATCCTACACACTAGGGACAATTTACAGAAGCCAATTAACCTACAAACATGCATTTCATTGGAGTGTGGGAGGAAACCGAAAGCACCTGGAGAAAACCCATGTGGTCACAGGGAGAATGTGCGAACTCAGTACAGAAAGCACACGTAGTCGGGATAGAACCCGGGTCTCTGGTGCTGTAAGGCAGCAACCCTACCGCTGCGCCACCTTATTGGTGTTGTTTTGTCTGATGTACCTGTAAAATTGCGGCAGGGAAGAATTTCATTCTCCTGCTTCACATTTTGTGCATTTATGACAAAAAAACACCCTTGACTATTGATTCTTGACTCTTGATATTTATGTATGGTATGATCCACAGATGATCTAAGAGCCCTTTGTTTAATACAATTGTTAATGTGTTCCATTATCCAGTTTGAGCCAAGTTAAAGCATATGACATTTCAAAGGAATTCTCCAGCTCACTCAGAAATCAAAGCAGGAGTAGGCCATAAATTCATGTCTTACGAGCAGAATTAGGCCATTCAGCCCATCAAGTCTACACCATTCGATCATGGCTGATTTATCTTTCCCTCTCAATCCCATTTTCCTGCCTTCTCCCCATAACCTTTGACACCCTTTATGTTCCCCAAGACTGCTCTGACATCCACTATTATCGGGTGGTTGTTCATAGATTGTCGGAACAGAATTAGCCCATTCGGCCCATAAAGTCTACGCCGCTATTCAATCATGGCTGATTTATCTTTCCCTCTCAACCCCATTCTCCTGCCTTTCGCCCCTTAACCCCCAACACCCATACTAATCAAAAATCTAGCAATCTCCACCTTGAAAATATCCATTGACTTGGCCTCCACAGCCTTCTGTGGCAATGAATTCCACAGATTCACCACCCTCTTGACTAAAGAAAAAGTTCTAGAATAACTCGGCATTCCCAGCCAGAGACGTATGGACTTCAGTTTTGAATGTACACGTCTATTTGGGTAGCAATTCCTAACATTCACTATTCTTGGAGTGAAGAAATTTCTCTTCATCTTCACCCTCGATGGCCAACAGGCCTGAGGAAATAAATAAAATCTGCATCGATCTGTCAAGCCCCCATTCAGACTTTTGTTTGGCCCATTCTTCCAAACTCCAACGAGTGGAGGCAAATCTTACTTAATAATATTGCTGTTTCCCTGGGTTTATCAATGTCCTGTGGCCTGACATGGAGGAAGTTGTTCGTTCAACGCCTTTGTTCTAAGTGGGTTCAATGTTTTCTTCATTGTCATGTTTTGTTTAGTTTACTTTAGTTCATTATTGTCATGTGTACCTAGGTACAGTGCAAGGCTGTTTTTTTTTTGCGTGCTATCCAGTCAATGAAAAGACAATACAAGATTACAATCCAGCCATCCACTGTGTACAGATACAGGATTAAGGGAATAACATTTAGTGCAAAATGGAGTCCAGTAAAGTCTGATTAATGATAGTCTATCTCCAATGAGGTAGATGGAGGTCAGGACAGGACCACCTGAAGAAGGGTCTCGACCCGAAACGTCACCCATTCAGTTGCCTGATACAGCTGGGAAGAAACTGTCCCTGAATCTGGAGGTGTGCGTTTTCACACTTCTGTACCTCTTGCCTGATGGGAGAGGGGAGAAGAGGGAGTGATCGGGGTGAGACTGGTCCTTGATTATGCTGGTGGCCTTGCTGAGGCAGCGTGGTGTAGATGGAGGAGTCAATGAAAGGGAGATTGGTTTGCGTGCTGGTCCAGGATCGGTGATGATTTATCAAACCAGCTTTAACAATGGGGATTGCACATAGCACTCAGCAAACAGCTTTTAAAGATATTTATAGATGTAATCTGCATGTGATGAATAATGCAAATTCCAGGCGGCAGTTCATAATTAATTTTGCATTGGCATCGTGCTAATTCTTGCTCAACTCTCTTCATAAATATGCTGTTAACTAATGCAACCGTGAATGAGCTTCATGAGCATAATTAGGCTAATAGTGCATTTAAAAGTCTTTTAGTTGGGCACATGGATATGCGGGGAACGGAAGAATATGTATCTAATATATCCATATCATAAATATCATCCATTAATTTATCTTATATCATAGATATGGATATAATCTATAATATAAAGATTATATATCATATTCATGAGATTAAGGCAATGAGATTAGTCAATGAGGTGAAGGTGGCACGGTGGTGCAGCGGCAGAGTTGCTGCCCTACAGCGCCAGACACCCGGGTTCGATCCTGACTACGGGTGCTGTCTGTACGGAGTTTGCACGTTCTACCTGTGACTGTGTGGGTTTTCTCCGGGTGCTCCGGTTTCCTCCTGCACTCCAAAGACATACAGGTTTGTAGGTTAACTGGCTTTGGTAAAATTGTAAATTGTCCCTAGTGTGCAGGATAGTGCTTGGGTACGGGTTGATCACTGGTCAGCACAGACCCGGTTGTCTGCTATTCCATGCTTTAGTCTAAAAGTCTAAAGAGATTAGTTCAGCCTGAAGAAAGATCCCATCCCGAAACGTCACCTTTCCATATTCTTCATTAGTGCTGCCTGACCTGCTGAGTTACTCCAGCATTTTGTACCTTATTTAAGCTTGGAATCATGTTTGGCACAGACTAGCCAGCTTTGTTGCCAATCTGTTGAGAGCTTTCTGAAACCACAACTCTGCATGTCAAGTCAAGGTGAGTTAATTGTCATATACACAAGTACAGTGAGGTACAGGTGCCATGGAAATCTACCTTGCAGCAGCATTACCTGCACATAGACAACAAATTATAGATAAATTACACAACATTATTAAAAAGGAGATTGTAAAGGATAATTCGGGGAAAAAAACCCCAAATCCGTGGTAGTCCGAGGTAGATTGCAGTAAAATGGAGACACAAGCAGAGGCTGGAGATCTGAAATAATAACAGACATTAGCAGATCAGGCAACATCTCTGGAGAGAGAACCAAGATGATATTTCAGCCCATTGACTCATAAGATCATGAGATCATGAGATCATAAGTGATAGGAGCAGAATTAGGCCATTCGGCCCATTCGCCAACTCCGACTCCATCCACGCTGCCTGACCTGCTAAATATTGCTAATATTTTATGCTTATCGAATGAAAGCCCTGGTATATTAATATTCAGAGTTACGGACCATCGCTTTCCTGAGTTCAAATGCCACATGGCAAAGGGAAAATTAAAATATCTGGCAGCAAGAAGCTAGCTTCATTAACAGTAACTAGGAAACTACCAGATTGCGGCGCGGCGAAAGGCCTGAAATGAAGGGGAAGAGCCAGGTGTTTCGGGAAGAATTTTATTTGCCGTCGTTCTGTTGTCCAGTCGGGTCTGTACTGGGGTACTGATTGAGAATGATCAGCCATGATCACATTGAATGGCGGTGCTGGCTCGAAGGGCCGAATGGCCTCCTCCTGCACCTATTGTCTATTGCAAGAGAACGATCGCGCCTAAACCCCTGCCATTTATCCCTGTAGCTAGGGGCCGCCCCTGGACTAGTCCATTCCCGTGCCGAGGGGTTCGATAGTGGAATGGCCCGACCCTTGGGAGCCGCCACAAGATTGTCACAAAAGTCCATCGTATTCAGTAATTAGTTTAGTTTAGTTTAGAGATACAACTTGTAAACAGGCACTCTGGCCAGAGTCCACGCCGACCGGCAGTCACCTGTACACTAGTTTTATCCTACACACTCGGGACAATTTATAATTAACGTACAAAGCTGCACATCTTTGGGATGTGGGAGTAAAACTCCGTACAGACAGCACCCAGAAAAACCCCACACGATGACGGGGAGAACGAACAAACTCCGTTGAGTTCCCACCACCTGGGACTACAAACGACACCCGAGGGAGGCAGAGCCTGCGACCTAGGCCCATCTCAGGGCTGGAGTTCAAAGGTAGCCGTACAATCACATCCGGACCAGCCGTACACCCCTTCTCGTCCATCTCTCCCTACCCCTTCTTTAGTTTAATTTAGTTTAGTTTATAGTTTAGAGATACAGCCCTTCGAGTCCATGCCGACCAAAGATCACCCCGTAATCTAACACTATCCTACACACAAGGGACAATATACAATTTGTACCAAAGCCAATTAACCTACAAACCCGCACATGTTTGGGACGTGGGAGGAAATCAGAGCACCCGGAGAAAACCCACGTGGTCACAGGGCAAAGGTAAAAATCCGTACAGACAGCACCCGTAGTCAGGATCAAACCTGGGTCACTGGTGCTGCAAGACAGCAACTCCACCACTGCACCACTCTCCCACACCTTCTCCCCAATAAATATTTATTTCCCAAACCATCAATAAGCAGTCGGTAAATTTATTTCTTTTTGTTTGCTTTTGGGCGGGCAGGGATGCAAAGATTGATGTTCCTTATGCTGTTTGTATGAGGGGTGACGAGGGAGTGACCGGGGTGAGACCGGTCTTTGATGATGCTGGTGGCCTTGCTGAGGCAGCGAGGTGTCGATGGAGTCAATGGAAGGGAGATTGGTTTGCGTGATAGTTTCGGCTGTGTCCACAACTCTCTGCAATGTCTTGCAGTTTTGGATGGAGCTGTTCCTGAAACATCACCTGAAACGTCACCTTGCCATGTGACCTGTTCATCATGCCTGTTCAGACATGGTAGGTGAAAGGATCACAAAAAGACTGTGTGGGCTCACATTAGTCGGTGGCATGGCTGGTAGAGCCGTTGCCTCACAGCACCAGAGACCCGGGTTCGTTCCTGACCTCTGCCACTGCTCGTGTGGAGTTTGCACGTTCTCCCTGTGACCACATGGTTTTCCTCTAGGTGCTCCGGTTTCCTACCACACCCTCAAACATATGCGGCGGGTTTTGTAGGTGGATTGGCCTCTGTAAATTGCCCAGTAGTCTGTAGGGAGTGGATTAGAAAATGGGATAACATGGAACTAGTGTGAGGAAGCAACTGCAGACGATGATTTACACCGAAGATAGACACAAAAAGCTGGAGTATCTCAGCGGGTCAGGCAGCATCTCTGGAGAAAAGGAATAGATGACGTTTCGGGTCGTGATGAATGAAAGAACAAATGAATGAAAGATATGCAAACAGCAATGATGATCAAGGAAAGGTGGAGCTCACAATGGTCCATTGTTGGCTGTGGGGTAGGTGATAGCGAGTTCCACAGACGGTGAAACTAGTACGGTGACTAGGATGGGGGAGGGACAGAGAGCGAGGGGATGCAAGGGTGATGGAGAGAGAGGGATGATAGAACCTGAGTGAATGGGTGATCAATGGTCGGCATGGACTCAGCGGGCTGAAGGACCTGTTTCCATGCTGGGTCTTTAAGGACTAAGCGTGACAGGGATTGAGAGTGGATTGGGCATGTGGAGTGGAAACTGCCGGATTATGGGTGAAAGTCCCATAATGACCAGGAATACATTTTGCTAGCTGTGACCTCTTATAGATTAGTTTAGTTTATTGTCACGTGTACCGAGGTACGGTGAGAAGCTTTTTTGTCATGTCCCAACCAGTCAGCAGAAAGACTGTACATGATTACAATCGATCTCACTGTGTGTAGAGGAACACAGAGACAGGAACAATATGAGCAGGCAGTTTCGTGGCACCACTGGCTCATGGCGCCAGAGACCCGGGTACGAACCTAACCCCACTACTGCCTGTGTGGAGTTTGCATGTTCTCCCTGTGACCGCGTGGGTTTCCTCCGGGTGCTCTAGTTTCCCAAGAAGACTTGAAGGTTTACTTGTCCCTCTGCTGTGTAGGTGAGTGATGAGAACGTGGGAAGGCATTCAATGATTCAACGATACTTTATTGTCACATGTACCTAGGCTAGGCACAGTGAAATGCTTTGTTTTTGCATACAACCTGGTATAATCGCACAGCAGACCTCACCTAGGGAGTACGCAAAGAATGGGCCACTTTTCTGGCGCCGACAAAGTTACAAAAGGTTCATTGAACAGTCTATAATTACGGGATTAACGTAGGGTGGTTGGTGAGTTTAGAGCTACAGCATAGAAACAGGCCCTTCGGCCCACCAAGTCCACGCCGACCATCGATCACCCCGTACACTAGCACTATCCTACACACTGGAGGCAATTTACAGAAGTCAATTAACCTACTACATTGGAGTTTGAGAGGAAACCAGAGCACATGGAAAAAACCCACGCGGTCACAGGGAGAATGTACAAACTGCGCACAGACAACGCCCAAGGTCTCTGGCGCTGTGAGGCAGCAGCTCTACTGCTGAGCCACTGTGCCGCCATGCCGAGATGGTTGGCATGGATTTGGTGGGCCGAAGGGCCTGTTACCATATCTCTCTGACTATGATTATTCGGCGATACAGCTCCACCGTTCAATAAGATTGTGATCTGATCCCGGTCTCAGCCCCACTTACCAGCTTATCCCCTGCAACCCCTCACTCTCCTTTATACCATAGATCTGTGTATCTCTGCCCTGAAAAGACTGGCCAACTGAGCCTTTACAGCTCTCTGAACATAGAACAGAGAACAACCAACACTGGAACAGATTTAGTTTAGTTTAGTTTAATTGAGTGTAGTTTAATTGAGTTGAGTTGAGTTGAGTTTAGTGTAGATTAGTTTAGTTTAATTCAGTTTAGTTTAATTCAGTTTAATTTAATTTAGTCAAGTTAAGTTTCGTTTCATTTAGTTTCATTGAGTTGAGTTGAGTTTACATTAGTTGAGTTTCATTTCATTTCATTTCAATGAAACAATGAATTGCACAAGTAAGCTGCAAACAGCAAACAGAATCTATACATTACAGGAACTAGATAAAGTATATCTATATCCCTCTAAACCATCCCTATCCATGTACCTGTCCATGCCTTTTAAATCAGCTGTGTTGTATTATTAAACCCACCTGTAATTGGCATGCAATATTGAAACTGCCAGCATTGCACCAGTTAATGTAGCTAAATGCCATACCCAACACTGATGCAATGAATCACCGGATCAGTCTGCAGCAGAATATTGAATCTATGTATGTAACTTCATCAAATCCAGCTGCATTGCATGATCAAGCTTGACCAATCTATAATGTTCAATGTAGCTAGATTGCATTATCAAACCCAGCTACAGTGCATTATCAAACCCAGCTACAGTGCATTATCAAACACAGCTACAGTACATTATCAAACACAGTTACAGTACATTATCAAACCTACCTACAGTGCATTATCAAACCCAGCTACAGTACATTATCAAACACAGCTACAATACATTATCAAACACAGCTACAGTACATTATCAAACACAGCTACAATACATTATCAAACACAGCTACAGTACATTATCAAACACAGCTACAGTACATTATCAAACACAGTTACAGTACATTATCAAACCTACCTACAGTGCATTATCAAACCCAGCTACAGTGCATTATCAAACACAGCTAAAGTGCATTATCAAACCTACCTACAGTGCATTATCAAACACAGCTACAGTGCAGTGCATTATCAAACCCACCTACAGTGCATTATCAAACCCAGCTACAGTGCATTATCAAACCCACCTACAGTGCATTATCAAACCCACCTACAGTGCATTATCAAACCCAGCTACAGTGCATTACAGTGCATTATCAACCCTAGCTACAGTGCATTAGCAAACACAATTGCATTAATTAACACAACTGCAATGTATTATCAAACCATCTACTGCACAATGTTGAATCCAGCTACAGTGCATTTTCAACCAGCATGTTGAATCCAGCTACAGTGCCATTTCAATAACTAACCCTCATGCACCTTTGTTGTGTTGCAGTTTCTAACTGGATCACACTCAATTCCCTGACATAGTTGCATTGATTAAAACATCATTCGTTCACAGGGTATTGGTGCAAGGTGTCTCAATCGTCCCTGAATCCCCCTGAGGGGCATGACTTGCCGAGGCCACTTCAGATGCAGTCGACAGTAACTAGGGGATAGTAACAAGTCCCCCTCTCCCCTTCACATCAGTCATCTCCCCTCTCGGTCCTGATGCAGGGTCACAACCCGAAACGTCGACCCTTCCTTTCCTCTCCACAGATGCCGCCTGACCTGCTGAGTTCCTCCAGCACTTTGCTTTTGTCTCAGTGAAGCAACGGCGCATCCAGAGTCACATATGGGAAGGACTAGGCAGGGACTGTAGATTATCTCGGGTCTAGGTTGGTGAGATTGGCTATAGAAATGCATTATCAAACCCAGAGGTGTTGAGGGGTTGTGGCTGGGTCAGAGGGTGAGCTGGGTTTGGTATTGCAATGCAACTGAGTTGAACAATGGAAGTCAAATGGAGTAGATTACGCCAAGCAACATCCAGTCGAGCTTATTGTCAAATGCACAATTACAGTAAAGTCCAGTTACAATGAAAGTCTTGCTCCTACAGCCCCCACCCCCTCTACTGATGCATTACCAACAAGACAGCAATGCGTTCTTCAAACTCAGCATCACACAGAAACTCCACTGCATTATCTCACAAATCCATTTCGCATTATCCAACCAAGCCACTTTTGAGTGTCTAACACAGTCACACTGCATCTCTAACACAGCAGTCGGGCATTCATTAATGCATCTGCAATGCATGAACCAGCTGAGTCTCACTGCTTTGCGTAACACAGCCACACTGCATCTCTAACCCAGCACTGCGGCATTTATTAATGCAGCTGCAATACCTTAATCAACACAGCCATGCTGCATCTCTAGCCCAGTGCCACAACATTCATTAACTTGACTGCAATGCATTAACCAACAGCCAGATTGTAGTGTCCAATATGTCTATACTGCATCTCTAATGCAGCATTAATACAGCTGCAATGGATGCACCAACTCAGCCACACTTAACATGGTTACACTGAATCTCTAATCCAGCACCATTACATTAATAAACACAGCTGTAATGCATTAACCAGTTCAGTCGCACTGCATCGTGTAGAGGCCCACACTGCATCTTGGAACAGGGCGTATCTGCATCTTGAACCCATAACATTGACCAATGAGGCTGTAATGCATTAACCAGTTCAGTCGCACTGCATTATCTAACGCAGCCACACTGCATCTCTAACACATAACATTAACTAGAGTGGCTGCAATGCATGAACCGACTCAGCCACGCTGCATCGCTAACCCAGCAACATTTACTAACGAGGCTGCAATGCATGTGGCCACTCAGCCCCACTGCAATACCCAGCCAGGCTGTGGTGCACTATCCCCCCACCTCCGCGCACAGCCTTCGATGGCCTGTAAATGCTTCCAGTGATGTTTCCTCATCTGGTGACGTGATGAATTATTGATATGGAGTCTGCAGCACACTGTGTGAGGAGCTGAGAACGCCTTGTTCCTCTTTGGTCTGAGCACACATCTCGTGCCTGGCGGGCGTGATCTTTGACCGCAGGTAATTACTCTTCTGTCCTCGGAGGGAAGGTGATGAGTCCTGGTATCAGCTCCAGCGCAGTTCCGACTGCTCACTAATGAGCGCCAGCCTTGAACATTAACCTCTGTGGTGTCCGGGCTCAGTGCCCACCTAGTTCTGCCCTCATAGAGGAGCCCCACTCGGGTGAGACGCCAAACAGTGGTCCCACTGTCTCTCTGAGGCAGGTTGAAACGTCCTGTGTCATTCGTATCAAAGGAGAGTGTGGCAGCAACCCTTGGTGTGCTCACAGAGTCAGACAGCACGGAAACAATGCAGCCCTTCCGCCCAACCTGTCCATGCCGGCCAAGGTGCCCCATCTAAACTGGTCCCATTTGCCCATATTTGGCCCATATTCCTTTAGTTTACTTTAGAGATACAGCATGGAAACTGCCCCTTCTGCCCGACTCATCCATACCGAATAGGATGCACCACTAAACTGATCCCATTTGCCCACGTTTGTCCTGGATTCCTTTGCTTTAGTTTAGAGATACAGTGGGTAAACAGGCCTTTCAGCCCACTGAGTCCGTGCCGACCAGCGATCATCCTGTACACTGGCAATGTCCACACTAGCGACAATTTACCATTTTTTACTGAAGCCAATTAACCTAGAAACCCGTACATCTTGGGAGGAAACCGGAACACCTGGAGAAAACCCATGTAATCACAGGGAGAATGTACAAACTCTGTACAGACAGCACCCGTAGTCAGTATTGAACCCGGGTCTCTGGTGCTGTAAGACTGCAACTCTATCGCTATGCCTCTCTACTCCTCTCCTGTCCATGCACCTGTCCAAGTGTCTGTTGCTAAACAATACTTGGGAGCATTTACGGGCTGTTACCTTCATCCCTTCCCCTCCCCTTCCAGCTACATTCCTTCCTCTAGCTTCACAAATTGCGAATCTTCAATCCTTATCTCACACCATTTGTGCAGCATTTTCCCCATGCAAATTTTGGGCCGGGACCCTTCTGCAGGCTGACCATCAGTCGGACCTGAAACATCGCCTATCTATTTCTCTCCACAGATGCTGCCTGACCCACTGGGTTACTCCAGCGCTTTGTTTCTTGCTCAAGATACCAGCATCCGCAGTGTCTTGTACCTGCATGGATCTGTTGCAGTGTGTGGAACACTTTGAGCCAACTGGAAAGTGCTGTCATTATTATCAAACACATTATTCTGCTTCATTCCGAGAATCAGCTTATTTCTGGGAGAGAGAGGCCTCAGAGATTCACTGGCCGCTGTAAGTGTGCAGGTGAGTGGTGAGTGATGGGACCCAGAGACTCGGGTTCGATGCTGGCTACGTTGTGCTGTCTGTACAGAGTTTGTACGTTCTCCCTGTATCTGCGTGGGTTTTCTCCGGGTTCTCCGGTTTCCTCCCGTGTTTCAATGACTTGTGGGTTTGTAGATTATTTGGCTTCTGTAAATTGTCCCTGGGGTGCTGCATGGAACTAGTGTACGTGATCATTGGTCGGTGCGTACTGCATGGAACTAGTGTACGTGATCATTGGTCGGCGCGTACTGCATGGAACTAGTGTACGTGATCATTGGTCGGTGCGTGCTGCATGGAACTAATGTACGTGATCATTGGTCGGTGCGGACTGCATGGAACTAGTGTACGTGATCATTGGTCGGTGCGTACTCGGAGGGACAAAGGGCCTGTTCTCACGTTGTATCACTAAAAAATACATGAGTATAAGGGTTGAATGGCAGTCTGATATATGCTACGGTCAGGCAAGCGCCTCCGCTGTCACGCTGTGAAAACGGTGAGGATGAGACGGAGTTTCTTCCCACAGGCCATCAGGACTGTTAACTTTTATAACTCCAGGGACTAAATTTTGTCTTCTTTGTATTAACTTTTATTTGCTGTAACTGTAATTATTTTTTTTGCACAATCCGCAGGCATTGCCACTTTCATTTCACTGCACATCGTGTATGTGCATGTGACAAATAAACTTGACTTGACTTGATAGTTGGCGTGGATTCGATGGGCTGAAGGGCCTATTTCTGTGCCCATGGTGCTAAGACATTAAACACCACCATCAGCTTCGAGATTGACTGCAAAGTGCTTGGACACGAAGCTGGCTGAGGACCAAGCTGGCCTCGCTCAAACGAGATCTGCATTATCTTCATTAATGTTTTAGTTGCTGTTGTGTTAAAGCAATGTTTAACACCATGTGCAGAAGAGAGCACAGCACTAATTACTCTAATTGTTGCATTAGTATCAGTGGAAATGTCGCCAGCTCAATAGCAGATGTGCAACAGCAGTATTCCCTGGTGTAGCACGGTCTGGCTATTGATGTGTTTGCCTTTTCCCGAGCCTACATTTTGATACGTAATCTCTTGCAGTACTTGGTATCGCGTTAAATCCATGCAGTGAGAGACCAGACCGTTGAAACTAGCCATCACATGGACCAGACTCCCCAACATCGATTCCATCTACGCTTCACACTGCCTCCTGAAACCAGCCAACATCATCAAAGATCTGTCCCACCCGGTCATTCATAGAGTTATAGAAAGTCATACAGCACGGAAACTGTATCCTTCATCCCAACTTGCCCACATCGACCAAAGTACCCATCTACGGTAGTCCCACCTGCCCATTATCTTTCTAAACCTTTCCTATCCATGTACCTTCCCTTCTTCCTGCTCCCATCCGGCTGAAGGTACAGGAGCTTGAATGCGCTCACCACCAGACCCAGGACAGCTTCTTCCCCTCTGTTATCAGGTTTCTGAACGATCCTTCCATAGGCTAGGGTGCTGTCTGATTCACCTCTGTCCCATTGTGGACATTGGACTTTGTCTCCGGAACTGATGCGCACTATGCTGAGAACTATATTCTGCACTCTGTATCTTCCCCTTTGCTCTACCTATTGTACTTGAGATTGAACCGATTGTATTTATGTGTCGTATTATCTGATCTGTTTGGATAGCACAGCTTTTTACTGTACCTCAGTACAGGTGCCAATAATAAACCTAAATCAGAACTTTCTGTGCCAACAGCACAGCATTTTACTTCAGGTCTAGTGCAATGAAGTAAGCACCCAGTCAGGCCTCTATACTAGTACATGCAAGAGTACAGCACAGGAAATGGCCGTTTCGGCCCACAAGGTCTGTGCCAAACATGATGCCAAGACCAATCTTATCTGCTCCAACATAACCCATGTCCCGCCATTCCCTGCATAAACATGTGCCTATCAAAAAATCTCACATACTGTTATCATATCTGCCTCAACTAAAAGGACGTACCTTTATAAAAGAGATGAGGAAGAATTTCTTTAGTCAGAGGGTGGTGAATCTGTGCAATTCATTGCCACAGATGGCTGTGCAGGCCAAGTCAATGGATATATTAAGGCGGAGTTTGATAGATTCTTGATTAGTAGAGGTATTAGAAGTTATGGGAGAAGGCAGGTGAATGGGTTGAGTGTGAAAGATAGATCAGCCACGATTGAAGGGCAGAGTAGACTTGATGGGCCGAATGGCCTAATTCTGTTCCTAGAACTTATGAACTCATAAACTTATGCAGAGGGTGGATCCGATAGTGGGATAACATAGAACTAGTGTGAACGGGAGATCGATGGTCAGCGTGGACTCGGTGGGCCGAAGGGCCTGTTTCCACACTGTATCTTTCAAAGCACAAGGAAACAAGGGGAGTAGTGGGCATTGATGGGGAGTTGGGAACCAGCATACACTCCCTGGGCTGAATGGCCCCCTACGTTTTTGAGTTTTGAGCTTTGACTCAAATCTTGAGTTGCGAGGTTATCTGGCTCTTTATATATTACAAAACCACAAAATGCTGGTGATTTGTAAGGTCAGGAAGTCTAAAGGAAAATTAATCAGTGCGGCACCATGTGGGGGAGCAGATTAGAATTCTTGGAACGCCCTGGAATTTTTAAATCTATATTTTTCACAAAGGAAAGGGATGAGGTGCAATAAATTCTGCTGTGATTGAATGGTGATTGTAGGCAAAGCTCCCAGACACACTTCTTGCTGTCGACATTTCAGAATCTTAAATTAATCTTCACTCTCCAGTCAAAGGGATTGGCGTAATGAATTATTTGGGGGAATGCGTAATGAGGTGAGAGCGGTTGATTGAAGAGGTCTCGGCATTGCAGGGGGGGGGGGGGGGGGGGGGAGAGAGCTGATTAGGGAATGAGGTAATAGCCAAGAGCTTTAATCAGCTGAGAGGACCAAATACTGTAAAGGACTCTGTTTCATCATCAGTCCTGTTGCAAGGATTCCTGTGTACATGGATTCATGCTCTTCAACAATTTTTTTTCTCAATGAAACTGATGATTGCTTTGGATTTGAAGAGCCTTTCTCTGTGTTTTAGTGGTGGCAGCAAGAGAGTAGGCAGGGATTGATTAATTGATTGATTGATTGATTGATTAATTGATTGGACTGAATTGATCGATTGAATCGATTGAAAGAAACAGCATGGAAACAGACCCTTCGGCCCACCAAGGCCATGACAACCATTGATCACCCACTCAAACTAGTTTCATGTTATCCCACTTTTTCATCCTTTCCCTACACACTAGGACGCAATTTACAGAGGGCCAATCAACCTACAAACCTGCACGTCTTTGGGATGCGAGGGGAAACCAGAGCACCCAGAGGAAATCCACAGTCACAGGGAGAACGTGCTAACTCCACACAAACAGCACCCGAGGTCAGGATCGAACCTGAGTCGCTGGAGCTGTGAGACAGCAGTTCTTCTGGCTGTGCCACTGTTCCGCCCACTTGTTCTCCAGTCTGGCCCAACAAATACAATTCTCACTGTTGCTGCTTCTATTTGTGACAGATCGCACGTTATGAGGGCGACACTGTTGTTAAATGTGCTCCTGGATCATATAAACCAACTGTTCACAGTCTTCACACGCAGGGTGTTTGTTGCGTTCACTATGATAGCAGGCGCTGGCATTGAGAAGAGCCATTTTCTTCCCCTCAACCCCCTGGCGTCACTGTTAAACCCTCCCACACTGGCGACCGTCCATGCTGACTTGTCTGGAAACCGATGGAAATACTTCAGAAGATGTTACTCTCCTGGAGAGCGATGGAACTGGAAGTAGGAATGATCATGAGTTCTTTTAGAGTTTAGACTTTAGAAGTACAGCGTGGAAAGAGGCCCTTCAGCCCACGTCGACCAGCGATCACCCTGCACACTAGCACTAGGGACAATTTTTTACAATCTTTACCAAAGCCATTTAACCTACAAGCCTGTACGTCTTTGGAGTGTGGGAGGAAACCGGAGCACCCGGAAAAAACCCATGCGGTCAAGGGAAGAACGTGCAAACTCCGTACAGACTGCACCCGTAGTTAGGTTCTATCCCGGGTCTCTGGCACTGTGAGGCAGCAACTCTACCACTGTGCCAACGTACCACTCTATTTTAATTATTGATCGAAGATGCAAACGGTAAATTCTGTCCTTGTAATGAGAAAATAGAACATAGAACATTGAGCATAGAACAGCACAGGAACTAAATGTTATTCACGTTATTCTCTTTATCCTCTACCTGCACATTGCGCAAGGCTTGATTGTGATCAGTAATCACGTGTAGTCTTTCTACTGACTGGGTAGCACTTAACCAAAAAGCTTTTCACTGTACCTTGGTGCACGTGACAATAATAAACATAGCTAAGCTAATCAATGTTCGTGTCAAACATGATATCAAATTAAACTGATCTCATCTGCCTGCACATGATCCACAACCCTCTGTTTCCTGTATGTCCACGTGCCTATCTAACAGCCTCTTAAACGCCACTATCGTATCTGCCTTCACCACCACCACCCCTGGCAAGTGTTCCAGTCCCCCACCACCCTCTGGGTAAAAATGTCACCCCGCACGTCTCCATTAAATTGTCCCACCTCTCATCTTACAGCTGTGTCCTCAAGTGTTGGACATTTCCATCCTGGGGAAAAGGTTCTGACTATCTATCCTATCTATGCCTCTCATAATTTTATATACTTCTATTGTTCACCTCTCAACCTCTGACGTTCCAGAGAAAACAACCCAAGTCAATCCAATCTCTCCCTGGCGAACGGGTTTAACCCGACTACGGGTGCTGTCTGTATGGAGTTTGGACGTTCTCTCCGTGACCTGCGTGGGTTGTCCCTAGCGTGTGTAGGATAGTGTTGGTGTGCGGGGATCACTGGTCAGCACGGACCCGGTGGGCCGAAGGGCCTGTTTCCGCGCTGTATCTCTAAACCAAATAAACTAAACTAAACATCTTTGACATTTCCATCTTAGGAAAAAAGTTCTGACTGTCCACCCTATCTGTGCCCTGGACAAAAGACACAAAGCGCTGGAGTAAATCAGCGGATCAGGAAGCATCTCTGGAGGAAAAGTGATGGGTGATGTTTCAGGTCGGGATCCTCCATGGACAAGTTGGGTTGAAGGACCTGTTTCCATGCTGTACGACTCTATAAGAACCAGGGACTAATTAACAGAGAGAGCAACAATGTGGGTGTGAGGGAGACAGTGAAGGCCAAATTCTGTCAGGAAACTATCACAACTGTCCCTGAATCTGGAGGTGTGCGTTTTCACACTTCTGTACCTCTTGCCTGATGGAAGAGGGAAGAAGAGGCCGTGACTGGGGTGAGGCTGGTCCTTGATTATGCTGGTGGCCATGCCGAGGCAGCGTGAAGTGTAGATGGAGTCAATGGAAGAGTGGTTGGTTTGCGCGATGATCTGGGCTGTGTCCACAAATCTTCAATTTCTTGCGATCTTGAGAGCACGGTTAAAGTTAAAGCGAATATATCTCACCCCGACGAATGTAGAAATATTGCCAACGCACAGGGAGAAATGAAGCAGCACCTGAACTTGCACTGAACTATAATGAGGGTCTCCAGAAAGATCAGAGCCTTCAGTCACCATATAAAAATCTGCTTGACTTCAAGAAACAGGATAATGTATGTGGTACTACAGGGACAACAAAATAGGTTGCACGTTAGTTAGAGAGGCATAAATTTTCTATTTGTTTTAAGTCAGGCAATTTCAAAAATACGGGATGTCAGCATAAACTGAATTTCACCATGTCCCCGTTGGATTTAAGTCAAACCATCACTGATTCATTGCCTAGGGCCGGAGCCTAAAAGGTATCGGCAATTTTTCTTTGTCATCAAAACAACTCACTCCAATCACTAACAATAATCTCGTTAGCCCATGTTCTTATTCCCTGAGCTGGGATCAACTCCTTGTCGCCATCGTTGCCTCTCCTGCTCAGATATTTGGCCAGCAAATAAGCAAAGAGGCAACAGGAGAAAGCCAGTGCACAATGTCGGGGCAACAGCGGAAGGCCCAAAGTCAACAGGCACACTGTCAAAGAAGTGATATGATTTTCACTCTCATAGATTCATAGAGTCATAGAGTCGTACACAAGACCGTAAGACACAGGAGCAGAATTAGGCCAATCGACCCATCGAATCCATTCTGCCATTCCATCACGGCTCACCCACCTTTCCCTCTCAACTCCATTCTTCTGCCTTCTCCCCATAACCCTTGACACCTTTACCAATCAAGAACATGTCAATCTCCGTTATATAAATACCCAATGTCTAGGCCTCCACAGCTGTCTGTGGCAATGAATTCCACAGATTGACCACCCTCTGGTTAAAGAAATTCCTCATTGCCATTCTAAAGGTACATTCTTTTATTCTGAGGCTGAGCCCTCTGGTTCCAGACTCTCCACATTACCGGAAAGATCCTTTCCATCTCCACAACACAGAAACAGGCCCTTCGACTCAACTTGTCCATACCGACCAAGATGCCCCATCTACACCAGGCATTTGGACAGGTACTTGGATAGGAAAGGAGTAGGATACTGGCCTGATGCAGACAAATTGGATTAGCGTGGTTAGGCTTCATAGTTAGTGTGGACGAAGTGGAACAAAGGGCCCATTCGTGTGCCGCAGAGCTCCATGACCAAGTCTATGAATCTATGACTACTCTATGACCATGACTAGGACAATATGACTCTATGACTAAGATGCTATGACTCAATGAGTCCATTGACTATGACAGTGAGTCTGTTCACCATGACCCAATGACTA
This sequence comes from Rhinoraja longicauda, assembly GCF_053455715.1. Lineage (NCBI taxonomy): Eukaryota > Metazoa > Chordata > Chondrichthyes > Rajiformes > Arhynchobatidae > Rhinoraja > Rhinoraja longicauda. The sequence continues at coordinate 93,362,592 of NC_135954.1, forward strand.
TGACTCTAATAACTCTGTAACTATGAGGCTTTTGACTATGATCATAACTATGAGTCTGTTGACCATGACTATGACTATGACTAATAACCATAACTTTCCCCTGCAACTGCACGAGATGCAACACCTGTCCCTTTACCTCCCCCCTCAACTCCATCCAAGGTCCCAAACAGTCTTTCCAGGTGAGACAGAGGTTCACCTGCACCTCCTCCAACCTCATCTATTGCATCCACTGCTCCAGATGTCAACTTATTTACATCAGCGAAACCAAACGCAGGCTCGGCGATCGCTTCGCTCAACACCTGCGCTCGGTCCGCGTTAAACAAACTGATCTCCCGGTGGCCGAGCACTGCAACTCCCCCTCCCACTCCCAGTCTGACCTTTCTGTCATGGGCCTCCTCCAGTGCCATAGTGAGGCCCACCGGAAATTGGAGGAACAGCACCTCATATTTCGCCTGGGCAGCTTGCAGCCCAGTGGTATGAACATCGACTTCTCCAACTTTAGATAGTTCCTCTGTCCCTCTCTACCCCTCCCCTTTTCCAGATCTCCCTCTATCTTCCTGTCTCCTTCTATATCCTCTATCTCCTATATCTTCTATATCCTTCCTTTGTCCCGCCCCCCTGACATCAGTCTGAAGAAGGGTCTCGACCCGAAACGTCGCCCATTCCTTCTCTCCCGAGATGCTGCCTGACCTGCTGAGTTACTCCAGCATTTTGTGAATAAATACCTTCGATTTGTACCAGCATCTGCAGTTATTTTCTTATATAACTATTGGTGTATTGACTATGAGTCTACGACTGTGACTCCATGACTGTGAGTCTATTGACTATGACTCTAATAACTATGTCTCTATGACCCGATGAATCGACAACTCTATGAGTTTATGACTCCATGATTATGACTCGGATAATATGACGATCACTATGATGCCATGACTATGAGTCTATTCACTATGATTCCATGACTCTACATGTATGGGTACAAGTCTCACAGCACCAGAGACCCGGGTTCGATCCTGACCTTGGGTGCTGAGTGGAGTTTGCTTCTTCTCCCTGAGACTGTGTGAGTTTCCCCCGTGTGCTCCGGTTTCCTCCCACATCACAAAAATGTGCGGGTTCACACGTAAATTGCCACTGGTGTGTAGAAACTGGATGCGAAAGTGGGAAAACATAGAACAAATGCAAGCAGGTGATCAATGGTTGGCGTGGACCCGATGGGTCAATGGGCCAGTTGCCATGCTGTGTCTTCAAAAGTAAACTAAAGAGTGAACTGCACAGAAAATCATACGTATGATCCCTTCTCCCCTTCCCCACCCCTTCCACATACATTAGTTCCTCTAGCTACACAATCCATAACCCTTCAATCCTTTTTGTTTCACACCTCCGGTCTTTTCATCTCTGGCTTTTGTCCAGCCTATCAAACAAACCCTCCTCACCTGTATCAACCTAATACCTGCCATCTTTGTCCTGCCTTTCCTCTCATTCAGCTTTCTTACCCCTCCTACCCCTCCTACCCCCCCCCCCCCCCCCCCCCCCCACACATTCACACAATCAGTCTGAAGAAGGGTCCCGACCCGAAACATCACCTATCCATGTCCTCCAGGGATGCTGCCTGACCTGCTGAGTTACTCCGGCAGTTTGTGTCTTTTTTTTATACTTATGATCGCAACCAGTGAATTACATGGAATTACATATATGTGCGCAAGTCTGTGCATTGCTGGGACTCATGCACGGAGGCGGTCAGTGAAATGCTGCATGTAACTTGCATGAGACTGCAGTGATCTACACAGAATGGCATGATCGGCAGAGTCGGTGAATTTAGTTTATTGTTGCGTGTACCGAGGCACAGTGAAAAGCTTTTGTTGCGTGCTAACCAGTCAGCGGAAAGACTGGACATTACACTGAACTACATGCAAGAAGGCAAGTCTATGAACCAAGTTACGAGGTCTGTGGTTGAATTGCACAGAGTTACAGAGGCCGGTTGTCCCATGCCATCAGGCTATTCAGTCGATCTTTCTGTTCTTCCCCTGCTTAGTTTAGTTAGTTATTGTCACATACACCGAGGTACAATGGAAAGCCTTTTGTTGCGTGCTACCCAGTAAAAAAAAGACTGTACATGATTACAATCAAACCATCCACAGTGTACACATAAAAGATAAAAGGTACAACATTTAGTGCAAGATAAAGTCAAAATCTGATTAAAGATAATTGAAAGATAGTTGAAATTATGTCCATGGTAGGTCAGGACCACACTCCAGCTGGTGAGAGGACAGTTCAGTTGCAATGATAACAGCTGGGAAGAAACTGTCCCTGAAACTGGAGCTATGCGTTTTAACACTTCTGTACTTCTTGCCCGATGGAAGCAGGGAGAAAAGTGAGTGACTGGGGTGAAACTGGTCCTTTGATCATGCTGGTGGCCTTGCCGAGGCAGCGTGAAGTGTGGATGGAGTCAACGGAAGGGAACTTGGTTTGTGTGATGGACTGGGCTGTGTCCACAACTCTCTGCAATTTCTTGCAGTCTTGGATGGAGCTGTTCCCAAACCATGGTGCGATGCATCCCGAAAAAATCCTTTCTACGGCGCATCCGGAGAAGTTGGCGAGGGTTGTTGGGGACATGCTGAACACCCTGAGCTTTTTAAGGAAGTAGAAGTGTTAGTGTGCTTTCTTGGCTATTGCTTCGATATGGAGTTAGTCAGATATCGCTTCATCAGACTGTCAACAGTGCTCTCTATTCCACATCGCCGTACGTATACGTCCAACCTCCAATTAAATCCAGTCACCTTTTTAATGGATTCAAACTAGCCATGTGATAAAGAAGGGGTATAGTTTGCTTGCTTTGATGGAGCTGGTCATTGCGTATGAGTTAGGAAGTCATAATGCAGTTTAATAGGACTTTGGTCAGGCCATGTTTAGAGTATTGGAGTACTTCTCCCCTCTCCCATCAGGCAAGAAGTACAGAAGTTTGAAAACGCAAACCTCCAGATTCAGGGACAGTTTCTTCCCAGCTGTTATCAAGCAACTGAACCGTCCTCTCACCAGCTAGACAGTGGTCCTGACCTCCCAACCACCTCATTGGAGACCTTTGAACTATCTTTAATCGGACTTTATCAGACTAAATGTCTCGCACTAAATGTCATAGGTTTTATCTTTTATCTGTACACTGTAGATGGATTGATTGTAATCATGTATTTCTTTGACTGGATAGCATGCTGCAAAATCTTTTTCACTGTTCCTCGGTACACGTGACAAAAATAAATTAAACCAATCTATACTAAACTAAATTAAACTAAACTAAATTATTGTGTGTAATTCTGGTCGTCCCATTACAGAAAGGATGTGGAGGCTTTGGCAAGGGTGCAGAGGAGGTTTACCAGAATCATGCCTGGATTAGCAGGTACTAGCCACAGGGAGAAGAGGTTGGACAGGCTTGGATTGCTTTTTCGGGAGCGTCGGAGGTTACGGGGAGACGTGACAGAAGTATATAAAATTATGAGTGGCATAGGTAAGATAGACATACAGAATCTCTTTCCCAGGATGGAAAAATCAAATACTAGAGGGCATAGCTTTAAGGTGAGCATAGCTATCTGTGGAATTCTCTGCCTCAGAAGGCACTGGAGGCCAATTCTCTGAATGCATTCAAGAGAGAGCTAGATAGAGCTCTTAAGGATAGCGGAGTCAGGGAGTATGGGGAGAAGGCAGGAACGGGGTACTGATTGAGAATGATCAACCATGATCACATTGAATGGCGGTGCTGGCTCGAAGGGCTGAATGGCCTCCTCCTGCACCTATTGTCTATTCTCTATTGGGCAAAGTTTAAAGAAGTGCGGGGCAAGTTCTTTATATAGAGGGTGATGAGTGCCTGAAACACACTGCCTATTTAGTTTAGTTTAGAGATACAGCATGGAAGCAGGCCCTTCGGCCCACCAGGTCCGCCCCGACCAGCGATCCCCGCATATCAACACTATGCTACTCACACTAGGGGCATTTTTTACATTTACCAAGCCAATTAACCTACATACCTGTACGTCTTTGGAGTGTGGGAGGAAACCGAAGATCTCGGAGAAAACCCATGCAGGTCACGGGGAGAACGTACAAACTCCGTGCAGACAGCACCCGTAGTCGGGATCGAACCCGGGTCTCCGGCGCTGCAAGCGCTGTAAGGCAGCTACTCCACCGCTGCGCCACCGTGCCATAGTGTCTGGGGGTGGTGGTTGAAGCAGATGCGTTAGTGACATTTAAAAGACCTTTGGATAGGCACATGGACATGCAGGGAATGGAGGCGTATGGGTTACGTGCAGGTAGATAAGTGATGGTCTTGGCATCATGTTCAACGCAGACATTGTGGGCCAAAGGGCCTGTTCTTGTTCTGTATTTTAAAGTGTGCACTATTTCCTGGGCCATTCTCTGAGCATTTTCCAGAAGGACTTATTTGAAGGCTGTCAAAGGTCTTTGTAAAATGTGGGCTTTTGACTCCTTGTGATAGGACATTCCACACTTTCAGCAGCATCTCGATGCAAAGAATCTATTAGTTTCTGGCTGACACTTTACGGCTGCTGTTTTCTGGGCTCCATCTCATGTCTGACCTGTCAAACCCTTTCATAAGCTAACAGACCCCTCTGCACTGCAGAGAAAAGAGCCCTGAAACTGTTTAAGCTTCTCTGAAGGTGTCACCCTTCACTGCTCTGGTGTCCTCCTTATAAATAAAAGCAGAAGATGCTGGAAATAGGTCAACAGGTCAGGCGATGTGGAGAGAGAGAGAAAAAAATGCAGCAAACATGACTCGGTGGAATTGCTGCAAGAATTTTTTTAAAAGGCACAAAGGGAACAACTGAAAAAAACAAAGTGCTGGCGGAAGTCTGCGGGTCGAGCAGCATCTGTGGAGGCAGCGGGATGGTCGACGTTTTGGGTCGTGACCGCGCATGAGGGCAGACCCTCCACAGATCCGTTGAGTTCTTCCAGCAGTTTGTTCATCGCACCAGATCCCAGCATCTTTAGTCAATAGACAATAGACGCAGGAGTAGGCCATTTGGCCCTTCAAGCCAGCACCACCATTCAATGTGATCATGGCTGATCATTGTCAATCAGTACCCCGTTCCTGCCTTCTCCCCATACCCCCTGACTCCGCTATCCTTAAGAGCTCTATCTAGCTCCCTCTTGAATGCATTCAGAGAATTGGCCTCCACTGCCTTCTGAGGCAGTGAATTCCACAGATTTACAACTCTCTGACTGAAAATGTTTTTCCTCATCTCCGTTCTAAATGGCCTACCCCTTATTCTTAAACTGTGGCCCCTGGTTCTGGACTCCCCCAACATTGGGAACATGTTTCCTGCCTCTAACGTGTCCAACCCCTTAATAAGCTTATATGTTTCGATAAGATCCCCTCTCATCCTTCTAAATTCAAGTGTATACAAGCCTACTTCTAAATTCAGGTGTATACAAGCCTTTAGACTTAGGACTTTAGAGATACAGCACTGAAACAGGTCCTTCGGCTTATCCAGTCCGCACTGACCAGCGATCACCCCGTGCAGTAACACTATCCTAGACACTAGGACAATTTATATATTTTTAACCAAAGCCAATTAACCTATGAACCCGTACGTCATTAGAGTGTAGGAGAAAACCGGAGCACCCGGGGAGAACACACGTGGCCACAGAGAGAATCTGCAAACACCGTACAGACAGCATCGGTAGTCAGGATGGAACCCGGACCTCCCACGTACAAGGCAGCAACTCTACCTCTGCGCCACCGTGATGCCCTAATCTGTACTCTCATGTCTGCAAATCAAAATAGATACACTTGCAATGGCAAGTACAGGATAGGTGTGGAGCAAATAGAACATAGAACACAGCACATCGCAGCACTGGAGCAGGCCATTCGGCCCACAATGTCTGTGCCGAACATGGTGCCAAGACCTACTCTTATCTGCCTGTATGTGATCCATGTCCCTCCATTCCCTGTATACCTATGTGCCGATCTGAAAGTCTCTTAAATGCCACTATCATATCTGCCTCCATCACCATCCTTGGCAGCACATTCCAGGCACTCACTAGCCTCTTGTGAAAACCTTGCCCTGCACATCTCATTTAAACTTTGCCCCTCTCACCATAAAGCTGTGCCCTCTAGTATTTGACATTTCCATCCTGGGGAAAAAGATTCCGACTGTCTACCCTATCAACGCCTCTCATAATATTATATATTTCTATGTCTCCCCACAATCTCTATTGTTCTAGAGATAACAATCCAAACGACCAAAACTGCATGCAATACTCCAAATGCAGCCCAACCAAAGTCCTATAAACCAAGTCCACGAAAGCTGCATCATGACTTCCTCACTCTGATACCCAATGCCCTGACCAATGAAGGCAAGCATACCATGGGTTTTCTTTACCATTCTGTCTACTTGTGTTGCTACTTTTAGGGAGTTCTTGGTTTCTCCAAGATGCAGTACAGAACGCCACAGGAGATCCTTCTTCCCTGTAGTTATCAAACTTTGCAACTCCTCCCCCTACTGTCGTGGGGTAGACTGACTCCCCACCCCCACCCCCACCCCCTCCCCAATCTTTGCTCATCCTCCAAGCCTTTCCACTCGTCACTTTACAGACAATAGACAATAGGTGCAGGAGGAGGCCATTCGGCCCTTCGAGCCAGCACCGCCATTCAATGTGACCATGGCTGGTCATTCATAATCAGCACCCCGTTCCTGCCTTCTCCCCATACCCCCTGACTCCGCTATCATTAAGAGCTCTATCTAACTCTCTCTTGAAAGCATCCAGAGAATTGGCCTCCACAGCCTTCTGAGGCAGAGAATTCCACAGATTCACAACTCTCTGACTGAAAAAGTTTTTCCTCATCTCCATTCTAAATGGCCTACCCCTTATTCTTAAACTGTGGCCCCTGGTTCTGGACTCCCCCAACATCGGGAACATTGTTCCTGCCTCTAAGCGTGTCCAACCCCTTAATAATCTTATATGCTCCGCTCTCATCCTTCTAAATTCCAGTTAATTTCATGTTTCATGGATTTTGTGTTTTGTGTATTTTGTGTTTTTATGACTGTTGGCAGATTAATTTTTCTCTCCTGCGATAAATAAAGTTCTATCGTAACATGTCATATCGTGATGAACATGGACCCCAAGATCTCTCTGACCATTAATATTCTTTATTTTTTTATTTTTTAATATTTTATTTAAGTTTTAACAGAACCCTTACGTTATACATTATACATTTCATAGTAAACAATAGTAAACAATAGTCACTAACCTATAACTTCGATTATACACGTATTGTTCTGTATTTTCTCCCCTCCCCCCACCCCCCCCGCCCCCCCACCCCTCAGTTGAAAAGAAAGAAAAAGAAAAAGCAGAAGAAAGAAAGAAAGAAAGAAAGAAAGAAACCTGGAGTCCCGAGGGGGTCACTTCCGAGTAATTTCTTTTTAAATTCTTGCTAGGTAACAAGGCAATCATGAATTTAAGTACTTCCTATTCTTAATCCTAACTTTGCCACGAATGGGTTCCACACCTTCAAAAAGAAGTCGTATCCATTTCTCAGATTATACGTTGCTTTTTCTAATGGGATACAACTCCGCATTTCTGCATGCCATCTTTCGAATCTTATTTCATTTTGTTCTTTCCATGTAACCGCAACACATTTTTTGGCTACTGCTAATGATATTTTGAGAAATCTTTCCTGGTGTTTATCGAGACTTAGCTTTGGTGTTATTCCTTTTGTATCTCCTAGCAAAAACAACCTTGGATCCATTGGTATAATCTTATTCATCAATTGCTCTAAAAACTTTTTTAGGTCTTGCCAAAAAGGAGTTACCTTCTGACATGCCCAAGTAGAGTGTATAAAAGTGCCCACGTCTTGGTTGCATCTAAAACGCCTTTCAGTTGAATTTAGTTTAAATTTATTTAATTTTTCTGGGGTTAAATATAGTTGCTGCAATAAATTTTTCCAAGAATTGAACAAAACTGTGAGGAATTTTCTTTGGAAAGGTAAAATGCCAAGAGTGTCTCTGGAAAAATTAACATGGAAATTTGAATTAGGTGGATTGCAATTACCAAATTTTAAAAATTACTACCTGGCAGCGCAAATGAGTTTTATTTCATCCTTTTATCAAGAGGGTGGAAAAACAGCATGGGTTAAAATTGAAATGGATAAAATAAAAGAGTCTTGTCCAGAAGAATTTATATATAAATGGGAAGCGAAGATATTAGTTAAGGATAAAGAGTCACCCTTGCTAAAACATTTAATTAATATATTGTTGAAAACAGTTAAAGTTAAGGATAAAAGATTTTTTTTAACAGCTAAAACTCCATTAGTAAAAAATGGATTATTGCCGTTTGCTTGGAATAATCAAATACTACAACTCTGGGAACAGAAGGGTATTAAAAATATAGGAGATTGCTATGAAGGGAATATCTTTTTGACATTTTCTCAATTGAGAAATAAATATCAAATTCCAGGGAATAGTATTTTTTTCTATTATCAATTACAATCTTTTTTAAGGGAAAAGTTAGGAAATTCAATGTCTCTATTTCAGATTAAAGGAATCGAATCCTTGATTCAGGGTAAGGGAATTAAAATTTTTATATCATCAATGTATAAACTACTACAGATAGCTAGTCCAAAGATAGGAATTAATAAAGCAAGACAAAGATGGGAAACAGATCTTAATATTATTATTGATGAACCAAGTTGGGAAAGACTGTGTCTAGATATTATGAAAAATACTATTAATGTGAGGTATAACTTAGTGCAGTATAATTTTTTGCAGCAACCATTAATATTCTTGTTGGATCTGATAGAACTCCAGGCAAACCTCTACCTCTCATTGCCCATTCATCCAACCCTGCAATTGGGAAGGTTTAGGAGACCCATCTTAGATGGAAATGTATTTTACTTGTATATTTTTATGCCACAAAATTCAAGATGCCATTGAATAATGTTAAGAGTATTGCCATTACTAGTACATCTTCACCTTACATTCGATTTAGGTATGGATACTCTCTCCCCCTCCCCCAATATTTTAAGACAAGCAATATGTAGTAGAGGAAGTCTTTTCACACGTCCACCTTTTGCCAAGAGAGCACACCAATGCCTCCACTTCCTTTAAAGGCTTAGGAAGTTTGTTGTTGTTGTCCCCAACAACCCGCACCAACTCCTACAAATGCGCCCTACAAAGCATTATATCAGGATGCATCACAGCATGGTTTGGGAACAGCTCCATCCAAGACCGCAGGAAATTGTAGAGAGTTGTGGACGTAGCCCAGACCATCACGTAAAGGTACTGATTGAGAATGATCAGCCATGATCACATTGAATGGCGGTGCTCGCTCAAAGGGCCGAATGGCCTCCTCCTGCACCTATTGTCTATTGTCTATCCACATACCTGTCCAAGTGTCCTTTAAATACTATTTAGTTTAGAGATACAGCACGGAAACAGTCCCTTCGGCCCACCAAGTCCTTGCCAACCAGCAATCTCTCTTGCACTGGTTCTATCCTACACACTAGGGACAATTTACAGAAGCCAATTAACCTATAAACCTGCAGTCTTTGGGATGCATGAGGAAACCGGGGGAAATCCATGCAGTCACAGGGAGAACGTACAAACTCCATGTGAGGCAGCAGATCTACCAATGCGCTACTGTGCTGTGTGTTAACAGGGCTAATCAGGAATTGCTTTGAGAGCCAGCATAGACACAATGGGCCAAATGGCCTCCTCCGATATCCCAGGGAACTATGGAATATAGAAAAAAATGAATGGAGTGACTTAAAATATTAATCAGATTTCTAAAAGAGGAAATAACCATTTGACATTTGTCAGATCTTCAGTGCTAATCTCTTTGCTAGTGACCTATGCCTCCTCCCCTGCTCTCTGCTAAATGACAACTCCGGGCCTGAATCACTTTACTTTCTCCTTGACCGATTAATCTAATCCTTCCTAAATCTTAAATAAAAAAACCCAAATGTCAGCAAGCATCAGCTCCTGCACTGGAAGACCGGATGCTTTTGACACATCCCGACATAACGCATCCAAAGGTGGAGCAGTTTTTGTCTTGCTTCTCTCTCTGATCACTATTTTAGTGTTGAGGCTTCATTGTGCATATATTTTCATTTTCTTCTCCTAGGGACGAATCCCTCACTGGATGTTCCCAAATTAGTCAAGTCAGGAGCGTTTAATTGTCATATTACCAACAATTACCTAATCTGAGGAAAGACGTCCTAATCTGAGGAAAGACGTTCTTGCCTTAGAGGGAGTACAGAGAAGGTTCACCAGATTGATCCCTGGGATGGCGGGACTTTCATATGAGGAAAGACTGGATAGACTGGGCTTGTACTCGCTGGAATTTAGAAGACTGAGGGGGGATCTTATAGAAACATATAAAATTCTTAAGGGGTTGGAGAGGCTAGATGCGGGAAGATTGTTCCCGATGTTGGGGGAGTCCAGAACCAGGGGTCACAGCTTAAGGATAAGGGGGAGGTCTTTTAGGACCGAGATGAGAAAACATTTCTTCACACAGAGAGTGGTGAGTTTGTGGAATTCTCTTCCACAGAAGGTAGTTGAGGCCAGTTCATTGGCTATATTTAAGAGGGAGTTAGATGTGGCCCTTGTGGCTAAAGGGATCAGGGGCTATGGAGAGAAGGCAGGTACAGGTTACTGAGCTGGATGATCAGCCATGATCATATTGAATGGCGGTGCAGGCTCGAAGGGTCGAATGGCCTACTCCTGCACCTATTTTCTATGTTTCTATGTTTCTAACAGAACAATGGCATTCTTGCTTGCAGCAATGGGTGGCATGGTGGCGCAGCGGTAGAGCCAGAGACCCGGTTTCCATCCCGACTACAGGTGCTGTCTGTACTGAGTTTGTCCGTTCACCCTGTTAACGCGTGGGTTTTCTCCTGTTTCAATAGACAATAGACAATAGGTGCAGGAGGAGGCCATTCGGCCCTTCGAGCCAGCACCTCCATTCAATGTGATCATGGCTGATCATTCTCAATCAGTACCCCGTTCCTGCCTTCTCCCCATACCCCCTGACTCCGCTATCATTAAGAGCTCTATCTAGCTCTCTCTTGAATGCATTCAGAGAATTGGCCTCCACTGCCTTCTGAGGCAGAGAATTCCATAGATTTACAACTCCCTGACTGAAAAGGTTTTTCCTCATCTCCGTTCTAAATGGCCTATCCCTTATTCTTAAACTGTGGCCCCTGGTTCTGGACTCCCCCAACATTGGGAATATGTTTCCTGCCTCTAACGTGTCCAACCCCTTAATAATCTTATATGTTTCGATAAGATCCCCTCTCATCCTTCTAAATTCCAGTGTATACAAGCCTAGTCGCTCCAGTCTTTCAACATACGACAGTCCCGCCATTCCGGGAATTAACCTAGTAAACCTAAGCTGCATGCCCTCAATAGCAAGAATATCCTTCCTCAAATTTGGAAACTAAAACTGCACACAGTACCGCCTTGCGATACCCCACTGGTCACTGCCTGCCATTCCGAAAGGGACCCATTTATCCCCACTCTTTGCTTTCTGTCTGCCAACCAATTTTCTATCCATGTCAGTTCCCTACCCCCAATATCATGTGCTCTAATTTTGCCCACTAATCTCCTATGTGGGACCTTGTCGAAGGCTTTCTGAAAGTCAAGGTACACTACATCCACCGGCTCTCCCCTGTCAATTTTCCTAGTTACATCCTCAAAAAATTCCAGAAGATTAGTCAAGCATGATTTCCCCTTCGTAATTCCATGCTGACTCGGAACGATCCTGTTACTGCTATCCAAATGCTCCGCAATTTCATCTTTTATAATTGACTCCAGCATCTTCCCCACCACTGATGTCAGACTAACTGGTCTATAATTTCCCATTTTCTCTCTCCCTCCTTTCTTAAAAAGTGGGATATCATTAGCTACCCTCCAACCCACAGGAACTGATCCTGAATCTATAGAACATTGGAAAATGATCACCAATGTGTCCACGATTTCTAGAGCCACCTCCTTAAGTACCCTGGGATGCAGACCATCAGGCCCTGGGGATTTATCAGCCTTCAGTCCCATCAGTCTACCCAACACCATTTCCTGCCTAATGTGAATTTCCTTCAGTTCCTCTGTCACCCTAAGATCTCTGGCCACTAGAACATCTGGGAGATTGTTTGCATCTTCCTTAGTGAAGACAGATCCAAAGTACTGGTTCAACTCGTCTGCCATTTCCTTGTTCCCCATAATAAATTCCCCTGCTTCTGACTTCAAGGGACCCACATTTGCCTTGACTATTATTTTCCTCTTTACGTACCTAAAAAAGCCTTTTACTATCCTTTATATTATTGGCTAGTTTACCCTCGTACCTCATCTTTTCTCCCCGTATTGCCTTTTTAGTTATCTTCTGTTGCTCTTTAAAAGAGTCCCAATCCTCTGGCTCCCCACTCTTCTTTGCTTTATTATACTTCTTCTCATTTATTTTTATGCTGTCCTTGACTTCCCTTGTCAGCCACGGGTGCCTCTTAGAATCTTCCCCCCTCTTTGGGATGAATTGATCCTGCAACTTCTGCATTATTCCCAGGAATACCTGCCATTGCTGTTCCACTGTCTTCCCTGCTAGGGCCTCCTTCCAGTCAAATCTGGCCAGCTCCTGCCTCATGCCTCTGTAATCCCCTTTGCTGTACTGTAATACTGACACTTCTGATTTTCCCTTCTCCCTCTCAATTTGTAGAGTAAAACTTATCATATTATGATCACTGCCTCCTAATGGCTCTTTTACCTCGAGTCCCCTTATCAGATCAGGATCATTACACAACACTAAATCCAGAATTGCCTTCTCCCTGGTAGGCTCCAGTACAAGCTGTTCTAAGAATCCATCTCAGAGGCACTCCACAAACTCCCTTTCCTGGGGTCCAGTACCAACCTGATTTTCCCAGTCTACCTGCATGTTGAAATCTCCCATAACAACCGTAGCATTACATTTGCGACACGCCAATTGTAGCTCTTGATTCAACTTGCACCCTATGTCGAGGCTACTGTTTGGGGGCCTGTAGATAACTCCCATTAGGGTCTTTTTACCCTTACAATTCCTCATTTCTATCCATACTGATTCTACATCTGATTCTATGTCACCCCTTGCAAGGGAGTGAATATCATTCCTTACCAACAGAGCGACCCCACCCCCTCTGCCCACCTGTCTGTCTTTTTGATAGGTCGTATACCCCTGAATATTCAGTTCCCAGCCTGGTCCTCTTGTAGCCATGTCTCTGTAATGGCCGAAGACTCCCAGCCAACGACTCGCACTTTTCTCACAGGGCACTTCCCTCGACAGGGCCGCACCCTTTGTGCAAGCTTTGTTTATATCAGTCACTAAATTGACTAATTGACCAATTCACCAGACTTCTAACTTAATTGATCAGCCAATCCCCGCACTATCCTGCCTTCCTCTGACTCGCTGGGAGGTATGAGCTTCACTGAATGACTGCTAGCATCACTTTGGAGCTCTTTTTTAAATGGACTTTTACCTGTAATTCACACTTGCTTACTTTCAGCCAACGGTTGTCCTTGCTGCTACTGCTGCTCTCCCAAACTTTACTCCTCCCACATTCCAAAGATGTACAAGTTTGTAGGTTAATTGGCTTCTGTAAACTGTCCCTTGTGTTTAAGATAGAACTAATGTACAAGTGATTGTTGGTCGGCATGGGCTCGTTGGACTGAAGTGCCTGTTTCCACACTGTATCTCTTAAGTCCAAAGAATTTGATCTTCCCTCCAAATGAAACGCAGTGCGGATACTGGAAAGCCGATGGAGGTTTCTGGGCCTGGACTGTTAATGCTGTTGCTCTCTCCACAGATGCCGGCCGACCTGATCTGTTTCGGACACATGCAGCCACCTGGTATCACGGGATTATAATGACACAGGAAGGAAATCGTCAACAGTGCAGAGGAAGGACAGCATGCTCCTGTGCAGCGTGGTGGGAACGCAGCATTATCCCCTGTGCAGTGCAAAGGGAGCACTGCATTATCCCCATGCAGTATAGAAGCAATGCTGCATGGTGCACATGGAGTGCTGCACTGTTCTGTGCAGTGGGGAAGGGAGTATTGCAAAGTCCCTGTGTACTGTGCAGTGTGGAGGGAGCACTACCCCAGTACAGTGACGAGGTTCACTTCTGCTGCCCCATTACACAAAGGATGTGGAGGTTTCCGGAGACGGTGCAGCAGAGGATGCTGCTAAATTGGAGATTGATAGCTATCAGGAAAGTTCAGACAAACTTGGATTGTTTTCTCTGGAGCACTGGAGACTGGGGTATCTCATCTGATACATAATGGTGTGTACCATTATGAGAAGAAACCATATGGGTAGGTAGACAGAGTCTTTTTTCTGAGGGAGGAAATTTCAAATATTAGACAGCAAAGATTGAAGATGAGGGGCGGAAAGTTTAAAGGAGATTTACGAGGTGAGATTTTGACACGGAGTGTGATGGGTGCCTGGAACACGCTGCCAGGGGTGGTGCTAGAAACAGACTCCATAGCAACGTTTCCGAAGCATTTACACAGACACATCAACAGGCAAGGAATACAAGGACACAAGGAACTGCAGATGCTGCTTTACAAAAATGGACTCAGAGTGCTGGAGTAACACAGCGGGTCAGGCAGCATTTCTGAAGAACATGGATGGGTGCCTCTTCAGGTCGGGACCTTAATTATGTTAGTTGCTTTTCTGGGGCATTGTGAAGTATAGACGCTGTCCATGAAGGGGTGAGGTTGATATGTCTTGGTATGAGGTTGGGTGAGGATGGACTGGGCTGCGTTCACAACTCTCTGCAATTTCTGAAGAAGGGTCTCGACCCGAAACGTCACCCATTCCTTCTCTCCCGAGATGCTGCCTGACCTGCTGAGTTACTCCAGCATTTTGTGAATAAATCTCTGCAATTTCTTGTGGCCTTGAGCAGCGTAGATGCTGAGATTTTGGATCATATGAATTCAATGATACAATGATTTTTTTATTGTCACATGTACCTAGGTACAGTGAATAGCATTGTTTTTAGAATAAGAGTGTAAGACAGTGCCCTATTCTAATTTTTTTTGTTTTTGTTTTTGTTATTTTATTTTATTTATGTTGATGGTGTTGTATGTTTTGTAAATATCTCTGTGGAAAATCAATAAAAATATAAGTGAAAAAAAAAGAATAGCATTGTTTTTGCTTTCAACCCGGTAAAATCATACAGCAGACCTCAATTAGACAGTAAACAAGTGTTGCCACATTTTGTCACCGACAAAGTTACAAAATGTTCACCAAACAGTCCTATCTACTGACTGCCTCCCCCTGGCCGGGTCCCCCTTCATTCTTAGAGTTGTAGGAGACATGCCAAACATCCTCAGCCCTCTGTGGAAGGAGAGGCAGTGGTGAGCTTTCTCAGCCATGCTAATGTGGTTGGACCAGAACAGGTTGTTGGTCCTTCAAACTGATGGAGGTGGTGGGAGGTGAAAGCTGGAAGGGAGGAGGAGCAGGACAAAGCAAGGAACATAGGGAGGTAGACCAAATGCAGGCTGTTGCGTTTAGTTTAGCCTGCCCTCATGGCTGGCACTAGCATGATGGGCTGAAGGGCCAGTTCCGGTACTGTACCATCTTTTAGTTTAGAGATACAACGCGGACACAGGCCCTTCGGCCCACCGCTCCGGCGACCAGCGACCACCCCGAGCACCAGGACTACCCTGCACATTGGAGCCATTTACAATTTTTACTGAAGCCGATTAACTTACAAACCTGCACATCTTTGGAGTGCGGGATAAAACCGGAGCACCCGGGGAAAACCCATGCGGTCATGGAGAGAACGTACAAGCCCCATACAGACAGCACCCATAGTCAGGATCGAACCTGGGTCTCTGAAGCTGTAAGGCAGCAACTCTACTGCTGCACCTCTGCCGTCCTAACATTGATGACTGAGGGCACAGCATTGGAGGAGCACAGAGTTTCAGAAGGTCCAGGGAGGTTACAGCAACAGGGGTCGAACACAAGCATGAGAACTTGCGGTGCCTCTAACTTTTTCCTGCACTGTGCATTTTCATATCAGTAATTTAATGTTACTTCTCTGCCGAGATACAAATGGATTCTTTCTCCTTTCTCCATGCTGAATAATGCACAAGGAGTGATAATAATGTCCATTATGTATTCACTTGCAGAGGCGATAATGTTTTAATCTGGAACTCCTTCGGCTAATGGTTTGCTGAAAGGATACTCCTTTATCAAAGTGTAGTATTTACTGGCTTCACAATGTTCCCAAGGTAGCATCCATTCAAAGATGCTGCCAAACTCTTTGGATGGCTTTTGACTGACAGTGCCTGCCCTCCCAAGGTTATATTTTTTTGGTGTCCTGTTCATTTAATTGTCTCTCTCAGATAAAGCTCGCTACAAGGAGTGCATTGCATAAGTGTTGCAAAGCTGTCTTTCTCTCAGGCAAGACCAAGTTAAAAAGTTTCACTCTTGCTTTTAAATCTCTCCATTCCGTCCCAGGGTTGCACAGCACTTCAGCTGGTAGAGCCTCACAGCGCCAGAGACCTGGGTTCCATCCTGACTAAGGGTGCTGCCATAGAAACATAGAAAATAGGTACAGAACGAGGCCATTTGGCCCTTTAAGCCAGCACCACCATTCATTGTGATCATGGCTGATCATTTGCCTGCCTTCTCCCTATGTCCCTTGATTCCACTAGCCCCTAGAGCTCTATCTAACAACTCTCTTTTAAATTCACCCAGTGAATTGGCCTCTACTGCCTTCTGTGGAGGAGAGTTCCATAAATTCACGACTCTCACAACTCTTTGGGTGAAAAAGTTGTGTGTGTGTGTGTGTGTGTGTGTGTGTGTGTGTGTGTGTGTGTGTGTGTGTGTGTGTGTGTGTGTGTGTGTGTGTGTGTGTGTGTGTGTGTGTGTGTGTGTGTGTGTGTGTGTGTGTGTGTGTGTGTGTGTGTGTGTGTGTGTGTGTGTGTGTGTGTGTGTGTGTGTGTGTGTGTGTGTGTGTGTGTGTGTGTGTGTGTGTGTGTGTGTGTGTGTGTGTGTGTGTGTGTGTGTGTGTGTGTGTGTGTGTGTGTGTGTGTGTGTGTGTGTGTGTGTGTGTGTGTGTGTGTGTGTGTGTGTGTGTGTGTGTGTGTGTGTGTGTGTGTGTGTGTGTGTGTGTGTGTGTGTGTGTGTGTGTGTGTGTGTGTGTGTGTGTGTGTGTGTGTGTGTGTGTGTGTGTGTGTGTGTGTGTGTGTGTGTGTGTGTGTGTGTGTGTGTGTGTGTGTGTGTGTGTGTGTGTGTGTGTGTGTGTGTGTGTGTGTGTGTGTGTGTGTGTGTGTGTGTGTGTGTGTGTGTGTGTGTGTGTGTGTGTGTGTGTGTGTGTGTGTGTGTGTGTGTGTGTGTGTGTGTGTGTGTGTGTGTGTGTGTGTGTGTGTGTGTGTGTGTGTGTGTGTGTGTGTGTGTGTGTGTGTGTGTGTGTGTGTGTGTGTGTGTGTGTGTGTGTGTGTGTGTGTGTGTGTGTGTGTGTGTGTGTGTGTGTGTGTGTGTGTGTGTGTGTGTGTGTGTGTGTGTGTGTGTGTGTGTGTGTGTGTGTGTGTGTGTGTGTGTGTGTGTGTGTGTGTGTGTGTGTGTGTGTGTGTGTGTGTGTGTGTGTGTGTGTGTGTGTGTGTGTGTGTGTGTGTGTGTGTGTGTGTGTGTGTGTGTGTGTGTGTGTGTGTGTGTGTGTGTGTGTGTGTGTGTGTGTGTGTGTGTGTGTGTGTGTGTGTGTGTGTGTGTGTGTGTGTGTGTGTGTGTGTGTGTGTGTGTGTGTGTGTGTGTGTGTGTGTGTGTGTGTGTGTGTGTGTGTGTGTGTGTGTGTGTGTGTGTGTGTGTGTGTGTGTGTGTGTGTGTGTGTGTGTGTGTGTGTGTGTGTGTGTGTGTGTGTGTGTGTGTGTGTGTGTGTGTGTGTGTGTGTGTGTGTGTGTGTGTGTGTGTGTGTGTGTGTGTGTGTGTGTGTGTGTGTGTGTGTGTGTGTGTGTGTGTGTGTGTGTGTGTGTGTGTGTGTGTGTGTGTGTGTGTGTGTGTGTGTGTGTGTGTGTGTGTGTGTGTGTGTGTGTGTGTGTGTGTGTGTGTGTGTGTGTGTGTGTGTGTGTGTGTGTGTGTGTGTGTGTGTGTGTGTGTGTGTGTGTGTGTGTGTGTGTGTGTGTGTGTGTGTGTGTGTGTGTGTGTGTGTGTGTGTGTGTGTGTGTGTGTGTGTGTGTGTGTGTGTGTGTGTGTGTGTGTGTGTGTGTGTGTGTGTGTGTGTGTGTGTGTGTGTGTGTGTGTGTGTGTGTGTGTGTGTGTGTGTGTGTGTGTGTGTGTGTGTGTGTGTGTGTGTGTGTGTGTGTGTGTGTGTGTGTGTGTGTGTGTGTGTGTGTGTGTGTGTGTGTGTGTGTGTGTGTGTGTGTGTGTGTGTGTGTGTGTGTGTGTGTGTGTGTGTGTGTGTGTGTGTGTGTGTGTGTGTGTGTGTGTGTGTGTGTGTGTGTGTGTGTGTGTGTGTGTGTGTGTGTGTGTGTGTGTGTGTGTGTGTGTGTGTGTGTGTGTGTGTGTGTGTGTGTGTGTGTGTGTGTGTGTGTGTGTGTGTGTGTGTGTGTGTGTGTGTGTGTGTGTGTGTGTGTGTGTGTGTGTGTGTGTGTGTGTGTGTGTGTGTGTGTGTGTGTGTGTGTGTGTGTGTGTGTGTGTGTGTGTGTGTGTGTGTGTGTGTGTGTGTGTGTGTGTGTGTGTGTGTGTGTGTGTGTGTGTGTGTGTGTGTGTGTGTGTGTGTGTGTGTGTGTGTGTGTGTGTGTGTGTGTGTGTGTGTGTGTGTGTGTGTGTGTGTGTGTGTGTGTGTGTGTGTGTGTGTGTGTGTGTGTGTGTGTGTGTGTGTGTGTGTGTGTGTGTGTGTGTGTGTGTGTGTGTGTGTGTGTGTGTGTGTGTGTGTGTGTGTGTGTGTGTGTGTGTGTGTGTGTGTGTGTGTGTGTGTGTGTGTGTGTGTGTGTGTGTGTGTGTGTGTGTGTGTTGTATGTTCTCCCTGTGACCACGTGGGTTTCCACCGGGTGCTCCGGTTTCCTCCCACATCCACCCTCCGGGTGCTCCGGTTTCCTCTGTGCCGGTTTGTCGGCTAATTGCCCCTCTGTGAATTGTGTGGCCCTAGTGTGGAGGGAGTGGATGAGAAAGTGGGATAACATGGAATTAGTGTGTGAATGGGTGATCGATGGTCGCTGTGGACTCGGTGGGCTGAAGGGCCTGTTTCCATGCTGCATCTGTCCATCAGTCCACTTGCAAATGCTGGGGTTGGAATGAGGTAAGCTGTCTGTGCATCTGTCTGTGTCTTTCGATCAAAATAAAAACTCCCCTCGCCTTTCTCTCTTCCTCACTGTAACAGGCTCCAAAATCTCCAACTATGTGATTGCTGCCTTTCTTTAATCGGTCTTTTAGACTTTTACTGGGCTTTATCTTGCATTGAACGCTATTCCCCGCATCTTGTATCTGTACACTGTGGACTGCTCGATTGAAATCATGTACAGTCTTTTCACTGACTGGATAGTGCGCAACAAAAAGGTTTTCACTACACCTTGGTGACAATGCAAAAAGGTTTTCACTGCACCTCAGTCACACATGACAATAATAAACTAAACTAAACTAACCATTCCACTTTTGGTGCCTCCTTTCCCTTTGTGACTCATGCTACAGAATCCCATCCACAAACCTTTTGCCACTTGCCTTAATATCTCTTCCTGTAGCTCAGTGTTGAAATTTTACCTGATATTGTTCCTGGGAAATACACTTGGGATGGTCTTTACATCTTGACTTTGTTCTAGTCTAGGTTATAAGGTCATACAGCGTGGAAACAGCCCTTACGACCCAACTGGCCCACACCGACCAACATGTCCAATCTACACTAATCCCACCTGCCTGTGCTTGCCCCCTATTCCTCTAAACCTGTCCTATCCATGTACCTGCCTCTATGTTTCTTAAATGTTGCAATAGGACCTGCCTCAAATACCACCTCCGGCAGCACGTTCCGTACACCCACCACCCTTTGTGTGGAAAAAGTTGCCCCTCAAGTTCCTATTAAATCTTTCCTCCCTCACCTTAAATGTATGTCCTCTGATTCAAGATTTCCTTACTTTATTTCCCTAGGTGAGCAGACAAATATTAATTGGACTCTTTTCTGAGTTCATATTTGATCCCAGGGATGGCTGAGTTAACGTATAATGAGCATTTGATGGCTTTGGGCCTGTTCTTGATTAGTTAGGGTGTCAAAGGTTACAGGGAGAAGGCATGAGAATAGGGTTGAGAGGGCAAGATAGATCAGCCATGATTGAATGGCGGAGGAGGCTCGATGGACCGAATGGCCCAATTCTGCTCTTATAACCTATGAATTTATATCTTTCCCACTGTTATCAGACTACAGAATGGTCCTCCAATAAGCTAGGGTGTAGACCCAATCTTCCAACCTACCTCATTGCAAACCTTGCACCTTTTCCTAAAATTGCCCTTTCTCTGAAACTTTACATTTTAATTTAGACTTCAGAGTTGCAGCATGGAACCAGTCCCTTCGGCCCACTGGGTCCGTGCTGATCTGCCATCATCCCATACACTAGCACTATCCTACACAGTAGGGGCCAATTTACAATTTTACCGAAGTCAATTCACCTACAAACCTGTTGTAGGAAGGAACTGCAGATGCTGGTTTGAACCGAAGATAGACACAAAATGCTGGAGTAACTCAGCAGGATAGCCTGCCTCAGCTGCCTGCCCCGCTGAGTTTCTCCAGCATTTTGTGTCAACGTACAAACCTGTACGTCTTTGGAGGAAATCGGAATACCCGGAGGACGTACAAACTCCGTGTAGTCAGGATGGAACCCGTATCTCTGGCGCTGTAAGGCAGCAAGTCTACCGCTGCGCCACCGTGCGGCCTGAAGTAATGGTGTAACACTGCAACATCATGTTCTGCACGCTGGTATTTTTGCTCTTTGCCCTGCCAGTTGTGCATGCCATGGTTTGAATTGTATTCATGAATCGTATAATTTGACTGCGTAGCACCGAAAGTCTACGTCTCAGTATACATCAAGATAATATACAACCCAGCGGTATGAATAGTGATTTCTCTAACTTCAAGTAGCACTTGCATCCCCTCTCACTCCCTCACCACAGTCATCGTACTAATTTCATGTTGTCCTCCTTAGTTTCACTGTGTGTTTCACTCGTTATCACCTTCTCCACAGCCAACAATGGACCATTGGGGGCTCCACCTTTCCATGGTCATCGTTGCTGGCTTTGATTTGTCCTTTCACTCATTTGTGCCTTTGTACCTTTTCATATCTCTCGTTTCCCTTTCCCCCTGACATTCTTTCTGAAGAAGGTTCATGACCCGAAACGTCACCTATTCCTTTTCTCCAGACATGCTGCCTGACCCGCTGAGTTACCCCAGCTTTTTGTGCCTGTCTTTAATGTATCTGTCAGTTTGGGCCAGTGCAATGGGAATGCATCTGTATTTGAACATATGTGAAAAGTAGGTGCCAGGCCAAGTAATATAATTTGAGAAATACTGGCAGCTGTGAATTAGCAAGTCCTTTGGCATGCCTGGTGAACGTCCAAATTGGATGCCGTTTTCTTTTTCGTTTTTGAATTTCACACCAGCAAAGAAGAAATTGTTTTTCCCCTGCAACCTAGTTTTAGCCTGATGGCAGCCGATCGCTGCTTCAGCTACGTAGACTGTAAGCACCTCAAACTCAGTCCCGCATGCTCAGAGTATCACATGAAGGAGGTTGTGGAGTGCATGAGAAGAGATACCGTTCTCGGGGCGGCCCGGTGTCGCAGCAGTAGAGTTGCTGCCTCACAGCGCCAGAGACACGAGTTCGATCCTGACTGCGGGTGCTGTCTGTACAGAGTCTGTACGTTCTCCCTGTGACCGCGTGGGTTTTCCCCGGGTGCTCCAGTTTCCTCCCACACTCCAAAGACGTACAGGCTTGTAGGTTAATTGGCTTAGGTAAAATTGTAAATTGGGCCTAGTGTATTGGATGGTGTTAGTGTACGGGGATCGCTGGTCAGCTTGGACACGGTCGGCCGAGGGGCCTGTTTCCGTGCTGTATCTCTAAAGTCTAAAGAGTGTCGGAGATTTTGAGGCCACTGCAGTAGTTGTGCATAGCACAAGGAAATTCAATTAATATTCGGCAGCAACCCAAAGTAAAGTGTGGTAATGTCCTTCTCTGCCAGGCTTGAAATGAATACCCTTGATGATATTATTGTCAAATCATTGAAGGTACTTATCTCAAATTCCTACCCAGCATTTCAACAGAGGTGTTTGGTCTGTTTATTTGAAGCAGGTTTAGCCACTATCAAAATAGCAGAGGGAGTTCTTGAAATGAGAACACTAAGTGCTTGTACATTAAATTTGCCAACACTAATTTGCAGCCCATTACTGCTCTCTGTCTTGCTCATGCTGTGTGATAATTACACGCATGTTAATGGTTTAAGGCCTTTCCCTGCTCATTGCATGTGCCACTCGTTCAGCTCAGGCAGAAAATCATTCTGGAGATCATTTGTGTTTTGCAAGAAATAATATGCAGGGATTATTCATTTTGTTTGCAGCATGCAGCTGTCAATGACGAGCGGCACAAAGTGCTGGAGTAACCCAGCAGGTCAGGCAGCATCTCTGGAGAACATGGGTTGGTGACATTTCGGGTTGTAACCATTCTTCAGACTGAAGACGGGTCGGAAGAAGGGTCCCGACCCGAAACATCACCTATTCTTATTCTCCAGAGATGCTGCCTGACCCCCTGGGTTACTCCAGCACTTTGTGTCTTATCTTTGGTGTAAACCAGCATCTGCAGTTCCTTCCTACGCCAAGCTGAGAGTGGCGTTTATTGTCCAACTCCCATTGGCTTGGTAGTCCACCAGAGAGAAGTTAAGAGCCAGCCAGCTTGAGAACCATGTATAGGTTAAACTTATGCAGTAAACCCTTGTTATAATGGCTTATAGAGGCGAGGGGGTAGTTATTGCTGATTGTCCACTATGACCGCATGTAATATATGGCATTTCATGTGTAGAGACCCAACAGTAACAATTAGGCTGAGCAACAACTGCACTGACAGAGGTGGCTTCTTCCAGCTGAAACATTAAAACCAAAGCCTTACCTGCCCTGGGCGACAAAGCTCCAAAATCTCAATACATCAATGCAGGTGGTGGTGGTGGAGGCTGGCAGAGGCTGGCGAGGGAGCGGCTAGGGGAGGTGGTACGGGCCAGGGGTGGTGTCGGCAGCCCAGCGTGGCGATGAAGCTCGGTAGGTCCGTCCACCATATCCGAAATCCATGATGAAATGCTCCGTAAAAACAGAGGATTACTGTATACGATTCCAGACCTGTTGGTAGGTAGGTGGGCTTATTATTGGCATGGGTACCGAGGTACAGTGAAAAGCTTCGTTTTGCTTGCTATCCAAACAGATCAGATAATACCATACATCAATGCAATCAAGCCAAACTCAAGTACAATAGGTGGAGCAAAGGGGAAGATACAGAGTGCAGAATATAGTTCTCAGCATTGTAGTGCACCAGTTCCAGAGACAAAGTCCAATGTCCGCAATGGGGTAGAGGTGAATCGGACAGTACCCTAGCTTATGGAAGGACCACTTAGAATGCCTGATAACAGAGGGGAAGAAGCTGTTCTCGAGTCTGGTCGTGAACGCTTTCAAGCTTCTGTATTTTCTGCTCATCGGGAGCAAGGAGAAGGAATGATGGGTTGGGACAAGTCTTTGTTTACATTGGCTGCTTTACCAAGGCAGTGTGAAGTGTGGATGGTGTTGATGGTTGGGAAGTGTGGTCTGTGCGATGGACTGGGCTACATCTACATCTACACCCCTCGGCAATCTCTTATGTTCTTGGGGAGAGCTATTCCCAAACCAAGCTGTGCTGGAACTTGGCCTTCGATGGTGGATCTGTTGGTTTCTGAGAGTCACTGGAGACATGCCGGATTTCCTCAGTCTTTCTAAGGAAGGAGAGGCGTCGATGTGGGCGAACTTTGGTCCCGACCCGAAAGATCACTTATCCATGTTCTTCAGAGATGCTGCCTGACCCACTGAGTTACTGCAGGGTGTTGAGTGTGCCTTCCCAGGGACCCTTATTTAGCGGAGAACCTCAGTAACGCTGTGGTCTTGGTGGCCAAGGAGTTCCACAAGGACCAACAGAGTGAACACATTCCTGAACCGTATCCGATCGACGGCAGTGGGGGCGAGCGGGCAGAACAGAGCGTCACGTCCCAACGGCAGCTCTTTATGTAGGAAGGAACTGCAGATGCTGGTTTACACCAAAGATAGACACAAAGTGCTGGAGTAACTCAGCGGGTCAGGCAGCATCTCTGGAGAGGAAGGAACAGGTGACGTTTCGGGCCGAGACCCTTCTTCATACTGAGAGGCAGGGGAGAGGGAAACGAGAGATAGCAAAAGGTACAAAGAACAAATGAATGAGAGATATGCAAAACAACGACGATTGCGGAAAGGTGGAGCCCACAATGGTCCATTGTTGGCTGTGGAGAAGGTGAAAACGTGTGAAACACACAGTGAAACTCCGCTGTTGGCCCGCACCTCCCCCAGGTAGTCACTCGGAAGTGTACAGCTGCTGTTTACGATGTCCGCAAGCAACAGCTGGCCGGACTCAATACCTTTTCCAGCTCATGACCTGGTGGAGTCACAAAGCAAGACCCTGTGCTGGGGCCGGGATGACCAGTGTTGTCCTTCCTTGACCCTGGCTCCGAGCATCCCACCTGCAGGGCACCTTGCCGCAATTCATGCAACGTTCAGGTCGCATTAAAGTAACTGACCCTGTGGTAGGAATATATCTGAAGAAGGGTGGCAACCCGAAATACCGCTTGCCCATTCTCTCCAGAGGTGCTGCCTGAGTTCATCCAGCACTTTGCATTTTGCTCAGGATTCTAGCATCATAAGGTCATAAGCGATCGGAGCAGAATTGGGCCATTCGGCCCATCAAGTCCACTCCGCCATTCAATCCGCCGGCTGATCTATCTTTCCCTCCGAACCCCATTGTCCTGCCTTCTCCCCATAACCTATGATACCTGTACTAATCAAGATTCTATCTGTCTATGCCGTAAAAATATCCATTGACTTGGCCTCCACTGCCTTCGGTGGCAAAGAATTACACAGATTCACCACCCTCTGACTAAAGAAATTCTTCCTCATCTCCTTCTTAAAGGAACGTCCTTTAATTCTGAGGCTATGACCTCTAGTCCTGCACCTTCAGTTTCTTGCACAGCTCCACCAGCGATTTTCTGGCAAGTGGTGGTGCGGACAAAATTTCAAGAGCGCATTTGAAATCCCCCATGGAAGCTCTCCCCAAAACTGGGCCGCGTGAGGCTGCTGATCGCAACGTCATTGGCACTTCTGCGGCCGATCGGCGGGTCGATTTTTCCCCCTGCGGCTCGAGCTCTGGAACCCCGGCCCACGCCGGTATCCCCATCCCCCCAAGGCCATGACCTGTGTTGGTTCGGCAAAGCGGATGATCCAGCAGGTTCTGGAACCAATCGATGGTTCCTCATCTGCCTCTCTGTGCACATCTCCATCTAATCCCATGTTTATCTATTTATATTGTGGCACATCTATTTAATACTTATTTGCCTCGCAGTTTATTTATTCAAATTGTCAATCTACCCGTGTCTATTTATCTGACTAGTTTTTATTCATTCGATGTTCTATGTGTAAAACGTTTAGCCCTATTATGTAGAAACTAGAAACTGCTGGTTTACAACAACAAAACAAGACACAATGTGCTGGAGTAACTGAGGGGGTTAGGTAGCAACACCGGAGACATTTCTTCAGACTGATTGTAAGGGGGGAGGAAGCTTGGTGAGGGAAGGGGCAGGACAAAGTGTGGCAGGTAATAGGTGAACGCACGGTGGCACAGCGGTAGAGTTGCTGCCTTACAGCACCAAAGACCCGAGTTCGATCCTGTCTACGGGTGCTGCCTGTACAGAGTTTGTACGTTCTCCCCGTGACCACATGGGTTTTCTCCAAGACCTTAGGTTTCCTCCCGCACTCCAAAGACGTACAGGTTTGTAGGTTAATTGGCTTGGTAAAATTGTCCCTCGTGTGTAGGATGGTGCTAACGTGTGGGGATCGCTGGTCGGCACGGACACGGTGGGCCGAAGGGCCTGTTTCCGCGCTGTATCGCTAAACTAAACTAAACTAAACTAAACTACACAGATGAGGGAGGGGGGTTGATTGGCAGATGGTTGGACAAAGGGCAGGGATGAAAAGACAGAAGGTGTGAGACAAAAAGGGTTGAGGAGTTGCAATTGTGAAGCCAGATGAAGGAATGTAGATGGAGGGGGAGGTGGAAGAGGAGAAATAGGTGTGAGTCCAGGTGGAGCACAGGGAGAGGGATAAAGGGTTGATTGCAGGTTAATTGTCGGGTATCGGATAAGGAGAGAAGACGAGTGAAATGTATATGCAATGGGAGGGGACAGAGGGGATGGGGAGAGGGGGGGGGAGGAGCGGGATAGTGGGAGGAGGGGGCATAGAGTAGAGAAGGTGGGGTGAAGGGGTAGGCGTGTGACCTAAAGTTGGAGAATTCAACGTTGACACCGCTGGGTTGTAAGCAACTCAAGCGGAATACGAGGTGCAGTTCCTCCAGTTTGCATGTGGCCTCACTCTGACAGTGAAGGAGGCCCAGGACAGAAAGGTCAGTGTGGGAATGGGAAAGAGAGTTAAAATGGTCAGCAACCGGGAGATCCAGTAGGCCTTGGCGGACTGAGCGAATGTGATCAGCAATATGCTTGCCCAGTCTGAGCTTGGTCTCGCTGATATATAGGAGCCCACACCTGGAACACTGGAGGCAGTAGATGAGGTTGGAGGAGATGCAAGTGAACCAGTAACACATTCCATACGCCCACCACCCTTTGCGTGAAAATGTTACCCCTCAGATTCCTATAAAATCTTTCCCCCCTCACCTTAAACCTATGTCCTCTGGTGCTTGATTCCTGTACTCTGCCCAAGAGACCATGTGTCTACCCGATCTTTTCCTCTCATGATTTTACACACATTAATAGAGCTGTTCTCTTTAAACGGTTTGGCACTGGAGGTGGGGTGAGTGGTTTAATTCATTGTCAATAAATATTTAATTGTTTCCACACAAGGTCATGATTGAGCCTGAGATGAAATGTTATTGGGAGAGTGATTGCTACTGTCAGATCCTGTTAGGACGTGCCAGGTTGCCTGCTCCCCCAACATAACCCAGCTACCATGCCCGGGGACCGATCTGTTGTGGGAACAGTTTCCATGCCTGTGTGAACCCAATCGATTCTTCATGAGAGTCACACATCAAGGTTCAATATTTGCTTTCAAAAGTACTGATTTCACAATTTTGCTTCCGTGTGTGCAGCTGAAAATTCAATAAAGCCACTTGAAACAGCAAGAGCATCGCTAGCACTGAGAGATTAAACTCGAGCCAGAGGCCGCAAGGCCAGGTAAGGGCCTACTGTATGAAGGCCTGATCCTTGAACCACTTCAGTTTCTTCCTTTTGAAAGGTGCCAGAGAAATGGAAATGCGACTTTTATTTATTGTAGTGCGTCACAATGGCACAGCTGGTAGACCTGCTGCCTAAAGGGCCTGTTCCAGTTACGCGATTTTTAAGGCGACTGCTGGCGACTGTCAAAGTCGTAGCAGATCGCCAACATTTTCTTTTACCCTACGACAATGACCACGACAATGCCAAGTCAGGCCGATACAAGTTACTTTTTTTGTGAAACTAGCACCTGGCTAAGATAATACACCGTCTTCGGAAACATCGCGAAATTCCCACGCTTACCTGACCGTCAAACTGTGGCCTCCAATCTACCTGTCAAATGTCCTGACGGTAAATAAATTGGTTAAACAAAACTATCTTCTGGTATCTTCAAATGCCTTTTTTAAATTTAATATTACGTGCTTCTAAATGCATCTGCAACAACCTAGCAAACCTGGGGACAGCATGCGACAGCGCCCGCAATAAGCTACGATACCTGGCGACAAGCCAGCTGTCGCCGAGAAATTTCCAGCAGGTAAATCCGCTACGTTCGTAAATCCGTTCCAGCGCCGAGATCCGCTACGATTCATTGAAGACTCCTCACGATCATGCCCGCGACACCCGGGCAAACGTTCGGTGACAGCCTAGTCGCCGGCAGTCGCCTTAAAATCGCCTAACTGGGACAAGCCCTTAACAGCGCCAAAGACCCCGGTTTGATCCTGACCTCGGGTGCTGTCTGTACAGAGTTTGTACGTTCTTTCTGTGACCGCAAGGGGTTTCTCTGGTTGCTCCAGGTTCCTCCCACATCCCAAAGATGTGCAGGTTAATCAGCTTCTGTCAATTGCCCCAGTGTGTAGAGAGTGGATGAGAAAGTGAAATAACATTAAATTAGTGTGAATGGGTGTTCGATGATCGGTACAGATTCAGTGGGCCAAAGGGCCTGTTTTCACACTTTATCTCTAAACTATCTATGTTCTCCAGAGATGCTGCCTGATCCATTGAGTTACTCCAGCACTTTTCTTCCCACATCCCCAAGCCATGTGGGTTTGTAGGTTTAGTTTAGTTTAGTTTGGTATACAGCATGAAAACAGGCCCTTCGGTCCATGCCAATCACCTGTTGACGTTATCCCACTTTCCCATCCTCTCCCTACACACTAGGGGCAACTTATAAAGACCAATTAATCTTGGGTTCATACTGTCCCTCGCCAACAATTGGCCTCCCTGCCTGAGGTTATCTGTTGCCAGCCCTGATTCGTGTTGGTACATCTTGCTTCCAGTCCCTCCCCCCTTCCACCTACTATCAGTCTGAAGATACATCACATACCCATGCTCTCCAGAGATGTTGCCTGACCCGCTGAGTTACTCCAGCATTTTGTGTCTGTTTTACTTATAGATTTGGAGATACAGCGCAGAAACAGGCCCTTGGGCTCACTGAGTCCGCACCGACCAGCAATCCCCACATACTAACACGAGCCTACACATTAGGGACAATTTACAATTATACCAAGCCAATTAACCTACAAACTTGTCCGCCTTTGGAGCACGGGAGGAAACCGGAGCACCCGGAGAAAACCCACGCAACGCAGGTCATGGAGAGAACATACTAGCTGTACAATCAGCACCCATAGTCAGGATCGAACCCGGGTCTCTGGTGCTGTAAAGCAGCAGCTCTACCGCTACACCACCATATCAACCAGCTTCTGCCAGTTGCTTTTTATTACATTAGGGTCATGCTGCCTGGCTCTGCGTTGCGGTGGGTGTTGGGTCTGTACACGGCCAGCTTGATTACAAGCAGCACCCTCTTGTGGAAATCACAGCCCCTCAAGTGCTCATCGCACCACTTCAAAAGGAATCTATTGTACGCTGGATGCAAATGTGTCTTCACTTCCACCATCGTACAGTCTCCTGGTTCAAAGCCCAGGGGAAGGATGTCGTCATTGATTGGTTGAAAGATACAGCATTGGAAGCAGGCCCTTCGACTTCATGCCGACTATCATTCTCACTAGTTTGGTGCTATCCCACTTTCTCATCCACCCCCTACAGGATGAGAAAGTGGGATAGGGGCACTATAAACACTCTTGACTCTTGCACAGATTGCCCCATCCCAATATGCTGTTCCATAGAACATAGAACAGTACAGCACAGAAACAGGCCCTTCAGCCCATAATGTCTGTTGCAAACATGATACCCAGACCATCACTTATCTGCCTGAACATAACCCATATCCTTCCAAGATGCAAGAGAGCCAAGAGTGTTTTATTGTCATGTCCCGAAACGGAACAATGAAATTCATTTCCTGCATATCTAATTATGCCGATCCAAAGTTTACTATCTATCTTCTTGAAAATCCTCTGACTATCATAATCGGACCTTACTGGACTTTATCTTGCACTAAATGTTATTCCCTTTATCATGTATTTGTACACTGTAGATGGCTCAATTGTAATCATGTATTGTCTTTCTGCTGACTGGTTAGCACTCAACAAAAGTCTTTCACTGAACCTCAATGCACGTGACAATAACCTAAACTCAAGCCCAAATCTTTTAAATGCCACTATGTATTTGCTTCAATCACTCTCAAAGATAGAATCATAGAGTCAAACATAAGACATAGGAGCAGAATGAGGCCATTCAGTCCATCGAGTCTGCTCTGCCATTCCATCATGGCTGATCCACCTTTCCCTCTCAACCCCAGTCTCTTGCCTTCTTTCCATAACCTTTGACAGCTTACCCTTCTCTGCCTGCACATAATCCACATCCCTCCACTGCCTGCGTGTCCATGAGCTTATTCCATTCGTCGCTCTCGATGATAGCGCTCTGATTTCTTTCTGCATGCAACCCCCTGATGCAATCTGCACATCATTTCTTTGGATATCCATTTGTAAGAATTCATGTACGTCGCACTCTGATAAACATTGGTTACTTGAACGGGGCAAGGTTATAATAGCAGGCAGAGTAGAGACAAGTACTGATGAATTAACCCCCTTGAGCCTCATTTGTGTTCATCTGATTAACCCCACTGATGGGGATTTATCACCACACCGCATAAATCATGACATCATGCATTGCAGTGGCACACACCAACTCCAGAGGACCATTGACAACAAAATAAATATTATATAACAAAAGAAATATAACAGCTCTTTTCAGTAATTGGTCCTGACACTTTCTTTAATGCAAAAATCTCCCAGTTTGCTGATTGATATTAGTCACTCTTTCATCCATTACCTATAATTCAAAGTGGGCCCCAATGAGTTGACATTAGGTAAACTTTAGCACTCCATCAAATGACCAATTGTGCTCTTCTTTGTGCGATCCAATATGATATGGAAATTCATGCAAGCCATGGACTTTGATCTTTTTACTCATTCTTTGGTAGGGCTAGTGTTTTTAATCTGTCCCCAATTGCCCCTGGACTGAATAGTTTGTGGGGCTATTTCAGATGTGGCTGAAGTGTCACTGTGTTATTGAGGGGGGGTGGAGACACATGCAGACTAGGTGCAGTGACGATTTGGGACGGGACCCTTTAGTTTAGTTTAGCGTATTATTGTCACGTGCAGCGAGGTACAGTGAAAAGCATTTTTGTTGCGTGCTATCCAGTCAAAGAAAAAACTATAGGTGGTTACAATCAAACTGTCTACAGTGTGCAGATACAGGATCAAGGGCACAACATTGAGTGCAAGATAAAGTCAAATAAAAGATAATTCAAATGTCTGGAATGAGGTAGATGGGAGGTTGGGACCGCACTCTCGCTGGTGAGATGACAGTTCAGTTGCCTGATAACAGCTACTCAACTGAGCTCTCACCAACCAGAGTGCTTGAGTCTGAAGAAATACCCCATCCCAAAACGTCACCTATTCAGGGTTGCTGTCTGACCCACTGAGTTACTCCAGCACTTTGTGTTTGGAAGAATATCTTGGTCGGCACGGATGAGTCGGGCTGAAGGGCTTGTTTCCACGCTGTACGATTCTGTGCCTTTCCGTGGCCTGAAATGCTACAACGTGCAGCGAGGTTGGATCATTTACTGTGTGAATGCTCTCCCAATATCAGATTGCTTCAGTGAACCTTGAGTTACGACGCATTCACATCTGTGCCACGGGCAACTGGCCTGTCATGTCACGCACAGCAAGATCCCACTAGCTGTAGGAACGGTGGCACAGTGGTAGAACTGCTGCCTTGCAGTGGCAGAGAGTCGGGTTCGATCCTGACCTCGGAGTTTGCACATTCTCCCTGCGACCGCGTGGGTTTCCTCCAGGTGCTCCGGTTTCCTGCCACATCCCAAAGACGTGCAGGTTTGCAGTTTTGTTTAGTTTGGAGATACAGTGGAAACAGGCCCTTCGGCCCACCGAGTCCGTGGCCGACCAGCGATCCCTGTAGACTATCCAACTTGCTAGGGACAATTTACAATCATTATCAAAGCCAATTAACCTACAAACCTGCACGTCTTTGGAGTGTGGGAGGAAACTGGAGCACCCGGAGAAAAACCATGCGGTCATTGAGAGAACGTACAAACTCCGTACAGACAGCATTCATAGTCAGGATCCAACTACGCTGGTTCTGGCTCTGGAGCTGTTAAAGACAGCAACGCCACTGTGCCGTCCCTTGGAGGGATATGGGTTATGTGCAGGCAGATAAGTGATAGTCTGGGCATCATGTTCACCACCAACCTTGTGGGCTGAAGGGCCTGTTCCTGTGCTGTACTGTTCGCACATCTATGGAATAGCACATTGAGATTGTGCTATTGGTCATGGGAGCTCTACAACTCACACACCACTGAATTAATACGCAGTTCTCTAAGCACAGTTGCTATTCTTCCAGAAGGCAATGCATCTATATACTAAAACTCTCGTTTGTTCGTTTGTTTGTTCCTGAACTACAGCCAAAATGGCACATGATAGCGCGACAATTTTAGGCCCACCTTACTAACTGTCATCCCTTTGGTGCTAATGGAAGAAATTTCATTGAAATCAGTGTTATATTTTTAAAGTTATTCACATTTTAAAGTTTAAATCTATCTCCTAGGGAGGGAGGGAGGGGGAGGAGGATAAGGGGGGTTGAGGGGGATGGAGTGGGGGGGGGGGGGGGAGAGGGGAAGAGGGGGAGGGGGATGGGGAAGGGTGGTGGAGGGAGGGGGAGGAAGGGGGAGGGGGCAGAGAGAGAGGGGGGGGGAGGAGAGGGTGCTGCACCAATGCAGGAGAGGTTTGGGCCACTTGGTCTAGTAATTTTCTAAATGATATCCTGAAGAATCAGCATAATATTTTAATGCCTTAGGTAAGTGCAACACAATTTGGTTTTGTTTATTGTCACATGTACCGGGCGGGGTACAGTGAAAAGCCTTTTGTCGCGTGCCAACCAGTAAATGGAAAGACTATACATGATCACAATTGAGCTGTCCACAGTGTACAAAGATAGGATAAAGGGAAGAGTGTTTACTGCAAGATAAAGTCCAGTAAAGTCTGATTAAAGATAGTCCGAGGGACTCCAATGAGGTAGTGGGTGGGTCAGGACCATTAATTAATTAAGTTTTGACGATTAATGGTTAAGAAGTATCTAGATAGTCACAGAATTATACATCATGAAAACTTCCTGACGACCAGTGCTGCTCTGTACAGTGTTTGTACATTCTCCCTCTGACAGCGTGGAGTTTCTCCGGGTGCTTCGGTATGCTCCCACATTCCAAATACGCCCAGATTTGTAGGCTAATTGGCTTCGGTAAAGATTGGAAATGGTCACTGGTGTTAGTGTACGGGGTGATCGCTGGTCAGTATGGATTCAGTGGACCGAAGGGTCTGTTTATGCGCATTCTCTAAACTAAACTGTACCTCTAAACTAAAGTAAATGAGTGTGAACAGGTGATTAGTGGTCAAGACAGAAACGATAGGCCAAAGGGCCTGTACCAGCAATCGATCCAATTATATGGACTAGGACTGCAAAGGGAAATGGGTTTGAAGGCAAGCTGTCAATGTCTTGTTCATAGTACTCAGAAACTACTTTGAAACAGCAGGGAGCAGTGATCAGGTTAGGTCTTAAACCAGTGAGTAGAGTGATTTAACAGGCATTTTAATTATGTAGTAAATTTATCTTCTAAAGGAGCTTTGATAGAAGCAGACTACATGAAGAGGGACTAATTAAGATGTTCTAATGTAGCTGGCACGGAATAATCCCTTCCCACAGTCATGGATGATCTGATGGAAGTTTCTTATTGTTAATGCCTCACAAAATCGTGCGGTAAGATTTCTCTGTAGGTGCCATATGAAGTCCAGGCCAGTGACAGAGTAAGACACTGCCTTTCTTTTTGTTTAGAGATATAGCATGAACACAGTCCCGTCAAGTCCACTGAGGCCCACCGAGTCCACACCGACCATCGATTGTTCAATGGTTCTTCGATATCGCGTGTACCAAGGCACGGTGAGATTCCTTTTTTTGCATACAGATCAGTGGGATTATTGCCGTACATGAATACGGTTAAACACAGAAACAGCCCACTGGGATCACATGCGAGTCGTCAGGTTTTGGCGCCATTTCGTGCAGGAAGGAATTGCAGACGCTGGTTTACACCAAAGATAGACACAAAGTGCCGGAGTAGCTCAGTGGGTCAGGCAGCATCCCTGGAGAAAAAGGAATAGGTGACGTTTCGGATCAGATCCTTCAACCACCGTGCCCCGAACGCGCTTCCCGCAGCGGAAGGTAAGAACCCCCCCCCCTCCCCCTGTACTTCTTACTCTCCCTTATCCAGCGTCTGCCTCCATCACCCACACACATGACCTTCATACACTCATGACCCACCCTGTCACAGAAGAGGCAGGGGGATGTTTATATGAAGTAGCTATCCATATATTAGTTTGGTGATAAGAATAATTTAATGTCACACCTGCTTATCTTACTAATGTTAACTTAGTATGATAGAATAATGTACATGCGTGGTGCAGACCATTTGACCCACTTCGTATGCCAGCCTAGAAGTACCTATCTGATCTAATGAAGTATGTGGAATGAGCTGAAGGACTGAAGGAGCAGGTACAATTAACAGGTTTAAAAGATATTTTGACAGGTACATGGATAGGGATGGTTTAGACTCTCATGCCTGTTCCACGGTTCAATAAGATCATGGCTGATCTTTAACTTCAGCTTAGTTTGGTTTAGTTGATTGTTACCTGTACCGAGGTACAGTGGAAAGCTTTTGTTGGTGTGTGCTAACCAGTCAGTGGGAAGACTGTACATGATTATGATCAAACCATCCACACTGTACAGATACAGGATAAAGGGAATAATGTTTAGGGTAAGATCTGTTGGAGTAGAGGATTAAAAGAGTGGCGCGATTGTAATGCGTGATTGCAGATCCACCTCTGGGACCAGCACGCAGAGATTGATTGGCCTGACTTGGGGGCCATCTTTCTAGCATTCACTTGCTTCTGCACCACCTCCTTGTCTGAAATCCACGCCTTTCAATCAGGTGTTTTCTTATAGTTTAGAGATACAGAGTGGAAACAGTCTAACGAGTCCACACTGACCAACGATCCCCATACACTATTTACTACCCTACACACTAGAGACAATTGACAATTTTTTTAAATTGAAGCCAATTAGCCCACAAACCTGTACGTTTTTGGAGTGTGGGGGGAAACCAGAGCACACGGAGAAAACCCATGCGGTCACAGTGAGAACATATAAACTCCATACTGACAGCACCCATAGTCAGGATTGATCCCCGATCTCTGGCACTGTGAGGCAGCAACTCTACCTCTGCGCCACCGTGCCGCCCTTTGCTCTATATGTAACTGTCTTATCTTTCTGCTAATAACTTAAATCTATGCCCCTGAGCTCTCAACTTCTCTGTTCAAGATAAATGGTGTGACATGTTCACTCAGTCTTTTGTACGTCCGTGCTCCAAAATTACATTTCCTCTCTAGCCTTTTCTGTTCTCAAACAAGGCAATCTTTCCTTGCAATTAAAGGTCCCCCACTTCTCAATGCAACCACATCATCGTTTCATTATGGCCACAAGAACTCCAGGCCACGTTCTAACGAGTGCTTTATACAGTTTCAGCATGGATCCACATACCTGCCTTCATCAACAGGTTGGTGGTGGAGAGAGACAACAACATCAAGTTTCTGGGCGTGCATATCTCTGATGATTTGGCCTGGCCCCAGCACATCGATGCAATCATAAAGAAGGGTGTCACAGGTTATGGGGAGAAGGCAGGAGAATGGGGTTGAGAGGGAAAGAAAGATCGGCCATGATTGTATGGCAGAGTAGTCTCGATGGGCCGAACAGCCTAACGTTTGCTCCTATGACATGAACTTACTTAAGGCACATCAACATCTCTACTTCTTTAGAAGATTGAGGAGATTCGTTATGTCAACGAGTACAGTCTTGAAGTTCTACAGGTGTGCAGTAGAGAGCATTTTTGAGTGGTTGCATCACGGCTTGGAATCACCCAGGAAACAAGGGGATCACAGAGAGAGGTGAACACTGACCTCCCCATCATCAAAGGGATCTATAGGAGGCACAGTCTCAAAAAGGCAGCCAGCATCATCAAAGACCCAAACCATCCTGGCCACACTCTGTTACAAAACTTACCCAGCGAATCCCCTTTGAACTTTCTCCCTCTGACCTTAAAGCTGCGCCCTCTAGCCTTTGACATCGCCACTCTGGGAAAACAGTTCTGACCATCTATGTCTCTCATTATTTTAAATACTTCTATCGGGTCTCCCCTCAGCTTCCAACACTCCAGAGAAAGCAATCCAAGTATGTCTAACCTCTCCTTATAGCAAATGCCCTCTAATCCAGGCAACATCTGGTAAACCTCTTATGCACGCTCTCCAAAGCCTCTGCATCCTTCCAGTCGGGCGACCAGAACTGCACGCAATACTCTAAATACAGCTTCACCAAAGTCTTATAAAGCTACAACTTGACTTCCTGATTCTTATGCTCAATACCCGTACCATTGTATTTCCTCTGTAATAAAACACTTTGCAGCCAGTGAAATACTTTTGTAATGTTTTGAGGATATTAAAAGGTACTATGCAAGTGATTTAAAAAAATGTCAAACAGCAGTCAGGTATTGATTAGTTACATTAGAACCCTGAAAAGGGTGCAGAGAAGATTTGCGAGGATGTTGCCAGGACTCGAGGGCCTGAGCTATAGGGTGAGGTTGAGCAGGCTAGGACTCGATTCCTTGAAACGCAGGAGGATGAGGGGTGATTTTATAGAAGTGTTCAAGATCATGAGAGGAATAGATCAGGTAAACGCACAGAGTCTCTTGCCCAGAGTGGAACAATCAAGAACCAGAGGACATAGGTTTAAGGTGAGGGGGAAAAAAGATTTAATAGGAACCCATGGGTAACTTTTTCCACACAAAGGGTGGTGGGAGTATGGAACGAGCTGCCGGAGGAGGTAGTTGAGGCAGGTACTATCGCAATGTTTAAGAAACATTGAGATAGATACATGGATAGGATAGGTTTAGAGGGATATGGGCCAAATGCAGACAGGTGGGCTAAATGTAGATGGGACATTTTGGTCGGTTTGGGCAAGTTAGGCTGAAGGGCCTGTTTCCATGCTGTATGACTCTTAACCCCACCCCACCCTCCTCCTTAAGACCATGGCTGGCCTCCATTCTTGATTAGTAGGAGTGTCAGAGGTTATGGGCAGAAGGCAGGAGAATGGGGTTCGGAGGGAGAGATAGATCAGCCATGATTGAATGACGAAACAGACCTGATGGGCTAAATGGCCTAATTCTGCTTCTATCACTTATGACCTTCATTCCGTTACTAGTAAGCTGATAATCCATCTGTGTAATCATAAGATAAGACATAGGTGCAGAACTAGGCCCTAATTCTGCCCCTGTGCCCTATGATCTTATGATATAAGCACATGGATTATTTGCTTACTATCTTTTGGCCCATCAAGGCTGCTCCAACATTCGATCCTGGCTGATCATTTTGAACCTCTCAACCCCATTCTCCTGTTTTCTCCCCGTAACCTTTGACGTCCTTCCTAATCAAGAACCTGTCAATCTTCACTTTAAAAATACCTAATGACTTGGCTTCCACCGCCATCTGTGGCAGTGAATTCCACAGATTGACCACCCTCTGGCTAAAGACATCCCCCCCTCATCTCCATTCTGATATCCAATGAAGTTTGACAATTTGTACTCAATATTGGTTAGACTGCATTTAGTGGAGTGTGTGTAGTTCTGGGCAGAGTTTTATTTGTTTTCCAAGGTCTTCACTGTCCTTTTGCAGGGACAGATATTTAAAGAAAAAAAATGTTTCTCGTTCCACGCATGCTTACTGACCTGCTGAGCGATTCCAGAAAGTTCCACTTTGATTTCATGTTTCCAGTATTGCTATTTTTTGTTGATTTTGATATATTTAAAGAACCTGCCCCAATGCTGGGTAACGTGCAAATCCCACAGAGCTGGGCGACACAGTTCCACACTGTGAACCTCACTGTCAATTCATCAACACACTAAGCAGTAGCTGAGCAATAGCACAGCACAGGCCGAGGGGGAAGACTGAGGGCAGCACAAACCATATAACACGGATCACACGGTACTTAACGCAGGGTTTAACATGCAGCATTACACACCAAACACATGGAACATGCAGCTCACCCCAGACTGAGTACAAGGCATACAGCACGCTCTGCACGCAACATGCAACACGTTCTCCATGCAACATACAGCACGCTCGCTACACGTGACATACAGCACGCTCCCCACACGTGACATACTGCACGCTTCCCACGCAACATACAGCACGCTCTCTACACGTGACATACAGCACGCTCTCTACACGTGACATACAGCATGCTCTGCACGCAACATGCAACATACAGCACGTTCCCCACGCAACATACAGCACGCTCTCCTCTCTACACACAACATGCAGCACGCTCTCCACGCAACATACAGCACGGTCTCCACACCAGACATGCTCTCCACACACCAAATACAGCACACTCTCCTCTCCACACACACGCAGCACGCTCTCCACACCAGACAGTCCACACATGACATGCAGTATACTCTCCACACCACATGTGACATGTGACATGCAGCACACTCCACACCAGACATGCCCTCCACACCACACATGCCCTCCACACCACACATGCTATCCACATGACATGTAGCACTCTCCACACCACATGTGACATGCAGCACGCTCTCCACATCATACGTGACATGCAGCATGCTCTCCACACCAGACACGCTCTCCACACCAGACATGTTTTCCACATGTGACATGCAGCACTCTCCACACCACACGTGACATGCAGCACACTCTCCACACCACATGTGATATGCTGCACACTCTCCCACACAACATTCAGTGCACAATCCCCACACAAACAACTGAACACAGTATTTAATACACACACACACAGCTTATACAAAACACAGGCCAAAATCACTTTCTTTCCCCAGATGTGTACACATCAATCTTTTAGACCCACGTGCTTAGTTTAGAGGTACAGCGTGGAAAGGCCCTTCGGCCCACCGAATCCACGCCAGTCAATAACCACCCCGTATATTAGTTTTATCTCACACAATTTACAGAAGCCAATCTTCAAACACCTTTGGCGTGTGGGAGGAAACCAGAGCACCCAGAGAAAACCCACACAGTCACAGGGAGAACGTACAAAAACCGTGCAAAAATAGTCAGGATCGAACCTTGGTCTCGAACACTCTACCACTGCCACACTGCTTGCCACCAGATGTCTTGTCTTGTCTCGTCTCGCCTCGCCCCGCCTCGTCCCGCCCCGCCTCGTCCCGTCCCGGCCCGACATAAGGTGCCACATTTTACTCCCCTTCCCCACGCTGCCTGTATTGCAAGTTCCATTCTTCTTGGAGACGCCATTCATAGACTCTGCCATACAGCGTGGAAACAGGCCCTTCAGCTCAACGTGCCCACACTGACCAACATGCCCCAATTACACTAGTCTCACTTGCCTGCATTTGGCCCATATCCCTCTGAGCTGTCTTATCCAGGTACCTGTTTAATTGCTTCTTAAATGTTGCGATAGTACCTGCCTCAACTACCTCTTCTGGCAGCTCGTTCCATACACCCACCACCCTTCATGTTCAGGAAGAGAGGTGGAGCACCTGCCACAATCAGCATCAATGGTGGTGCCAGTGAAAATGGCAGAGAGCTTCAGGTTAGTTGGGATAGTGCTAATATACGGGGTCATCGCTGGTCAGCGCGAACATGGTGAGCCAAAGGCCCATTTCTGCGCTAACTCCTTACTTTAGACTTTAGAGATACAGTGCAGAAGCAGGCCCTTCGGCCCATCGAGTCCACGCCACCAGCGATAACCCTGCACACTATCCTATACACTGGGGACAATTTACAATTAATAGAAGCCAATTAAAAATCTATAAAAATCTGAATGTCTTTGGGGTGTGGAAGGAAACTGGAGCACCCGGAGAAAACCCACACGGTCACAGGAAGAATGTACAAACTGAAGACAGACAGACAGCACCCGTGGTCGGAATCGAACCAGGGTATCTGGCGCTGTAAGGCAGCAGCTCTACTATTATGCCACCATGCCACCCTAGTTTAGAGATATAGTGGAGAAATAGGCCCTTCAGCCCGCCGAGACCACATGGATCATCGATCACCCGGAGTGTTGGAGGAAACCGGAGCACCCGGAGTAGACTCATGCAGTCACAGGGAGAATGCACTCATAGTCAGGATGGAACCCGGGTGTCTGGCGCTGTCAGGCAGCAACTCTACCGCTGTGCCACCGTGCAGTCCCTAAAATATCACTGAAACTAAAACTAAGCTAAAATAAAGGTGCCATTAAATGCAGTGGTGCTGAAGTTGCACCTTTGACTATACCAATGCAAGTTGTGCCTGTGTTGTGCAGCACTCTGCCCAGCTGCAGTCGAGCACATTCCCACAGCAAAGAGCTCTGGCACTCCTGATTTATGTCACGCCTGATGACAGACTATTAATGCCTTTTAATTTTGCTTTATTACCCTGGGCGACGGCAGCTTTGATGGAGGTACGTCTTGTAACTGGTACTTAAGAGCTCTAAAAGTTAATGTCGTGTTTGTTCTTTACAGCATGAGGAATTAAATACCATCATAAAAACGAAAGGCCTGAACCGTGCGGGAGTGATTCAGTAATGGTTTTGAGGTGGTGCTCAGTAGTACAGGGAAAGAGAGGTTGAGCAGGCTGGGACTCCGCTCCCCAGAGCACAGGAAAATGAGGGGTGAGCTTAGAGAGGTGTACAAAATCATAAGAGGAATAGATCGGGTAGATGCACGGAGTCTCTTGCCCAGAGTCGGGGAATCGAGAACCAGAGGACATATGTTTATGGTGAAGGGGGGAAAGATTTTATAGGAATCTGAGGCAGTGCAAAATCAGAGCACATGGTATTGTGGGTAGGGTATTGACATGGACAGAGAACTGGTTGGCAGACAAGAAGCAAAGAGGATGAATTAACGGGTCCTTTTTAAAATGGCAGGCAGTGACTGGTGGGGTGCCGCAAGGCTCAATGCTGGAACACCAGTTATTTACAATATATATTGACGATTGAGACGAAGGAATTATATGTAACATCTCCAAGTTTGTGGATGACACAAAGCTGGGTGGCAGTGTGAGCTGCGAGGAGGATGCTGCAGGGTGGCTTGGATAGGTTGGGTGAGTGTGCAGAAGCATGGCAGATGCAGTATAATGTGGATAAATGTGAGGTTATCCACTTAGGTGGCAAGAACAAGAAGGCAGATTATTATCTGAATGGTGTCAGATTAGGAAAAGGGGAGGTGCAATGAGACCTGGGTGTCCTTGCACATCAGTCACTGAAAGTAAGCATGCAGATACAACAGGC
The DNA here is from genome assembly GCF_053455715.1 of Rhinoraja longicauda. Taxonomy (NCBI): domain Eukaryota; kingdom Metazoa; phylum Chordata; class Chondrichthyes; order Rajiformes; family Arhynchobatidae; genus Rhinoraja; species Rhinoraja longicauda. The sequence continues at coordinate 93,403,909 of NC_135954.1, forward strand.
AGTAAAGAAAGTAAATGACATGTTGGCCTTCATAGCGAGAAGATTTGAGTAAGGGAGCAGGAAGGTCCAACTGCAGTTCTACAGGGCCCTGGTGAAACCACATCGGGAGTATTGTGTGCAGTTCTGGTCTCCTAATTTGAGGAAGGACATTCTTGCTATTGAGGGAGTGGAGCATAGGTTCACCAGGTTAATTCCCAGGATGGTGGTACTGATGAAAGAATGGACCGACTGGGCTTATATTCACTGGAATTTAGGATGGGAGGGGATCTTATAGAAACATATAACATTCTTAAGGGATTGGACAGGCTAGATGCAGGGAAAATATTCCCGATGTTGGGGGAGTCCAGAACCAGGGGTAACAGTTTAAGAATAAGGGGTAGGCCATTTAGGACTAAGATGAGGAAAATCTTTTACACCCAGCCAGTTGTGAATCTGTGGAATTCTCTGCCTCAGAAGGCAGTGGAGACCAATTAACTGGATGTATTCAAGAGAGAGTTAGATAGAGCTCTTAGGGCTAACGGAATCAAGGGATATGGGGAGAAAGCAGGAACGGGATACTGATTTTGGATGATCAGCCATGATCACATTGAATGGCGGTGCTAGCTCGAAGGGCTAAATGGCCTCCTCCTGCACCTCATTTGTATGTTTCTATGTTTCTATGAGGAGTAACTTTTTTACATAAAGGATGATGGATGTATGGAACGAGGGGCCAGAAGAGGTAGTTGAGGCAGGTATTATCGCAACGTTTTAAGAAACATTTAGACAGGTACATGGATAGGGTAGGTTTAGTGGGATATGGGCCAAAATTAGGCAAGTGGAACTCGTGTAGATGGGACATGTTGGCCAAGTTGGCCTAAGGGCTTGTTTCCACGCTGTATAACTCCTCATCTCCAATGAGGAGATGAAAGTTTTTTTTCACACAGAGAGTGGTGAATCTGTGGAATTCTCTGCCACAGAGGGTAGTTGAGGCCAGTTCATTGGCTATATTTAAGAGGGAGTTAGATGTGGCCCTTGTGGCTAAAGGGATCAGGGGGTATGGACAGAAGGCAGGTACAGGATACTGAGTTGGATGATCAGCCATGATCATATTGAATAGCGGTGCATGCTCGAAGGGCCAAATGGCCTACTCCTGCACCTATTTTCTATGTTTCTATGTTTCTATTCTGAAGTTATGTCATTTTGTTCTGAGGCTATGCCCTCTGGTCCTTGACTTTCCCACTACTGGAAACATCCTCTCCACATCTACTCTCTCTAGGCCTTTTATTATTCGGTAGGTTTTAATGAGACATCCCCCTCATCCTTCTAACCTTAAGGATCACCAAGGATCACCACTTCATGGCAGTGGGTTCCAGGCACCCACCACCCTCTGTGTAAAAATGTATCTCCTTTAAACGTAGCCTCTCCCACCTTAAAGCTGTGGCCTCTAGCCTTTGATATTTCTACCCTTGGAAAACGATTGGAAAAAGATGCCGGAGGTAAAAAAGTGCCTGGAGTCCCAATGCAGATCAGGGCTACTTGCTTGTTCCAGTCTGGTCGGGGTGAGTCCTACAGACTGAGGCACACGGCTGCTCAGTGGGAAATGGCAGCATTATACTTTGGGCAGTCTCTCCCCCTTCTCCAACACACAACATCCAGCTGGAGGGGAAAGAAACAAGAGACGTAAAGACAAATGTGACAGTAAACCCCGAAAATAAAGCAGAATAACAGTTTGATTTCATTGCACAGCCAGTGGCTGCAATAAATTGTTCATTTATTTTATGGCTTAAAATGAAGAGGGAGATCATTACCATCTCTCCTCTGGCTTCTTTGTAAACTATATTTTTAAGCAAAGTTCTGAGCCTAGTCCTGGCTATTTGGTAAATTGCTGGTATGTAAGTTTTCTAACTTAATAGCTGCCTGATATATTTTGAAACGTTCATTTTTCGCATTTTCTGTTGACATCCCAGAGTGAGGGGAGGGGGTGGGGAAAGGGGGAACTGTGGAAATGAGTGCGTGCAAGATGAGGTATCTGCATCCATGTTGAGTCAGTGTTCAGAGCACATCCACTAGTGCATGCATGTGTGTGTGTGTGTGTGTGTGCGTGTTTGTGTGTCTGACAGTGTGCCTGAGTGTATCTGTCCGGGTGTGTGTGTGTCCATGTGTTTGTGTGTGTGTATCTGAGTGTGTATGTGTCCGAGTGTGTGTGTGTGTGTGTGTGTGTGTGTGTGTGTGTGTGAGAGTGTGCGTGAGAGTGTGTGCCCATGTGTTTGTGTGTGTGTATCTGAGTGTGTATTTGTCTGAGTGTGTGTGTGTGTGTGTATTTGTGTGTGTGAGTGTGTGTGAGTGTGTGTGTGCGTGTTTGTGTGTCTGACTGTGTGCCTGAGTGTATCTGTCCGAGTGTGTGTGTGTCCATGTGTGTGTGTGTATGTGTCTGAGTGTGTGTGAGAGTGTGTGTGAGGCCACCCTGACCATCGACCACCACAGGGCGGCACAGTGTTGCAGCTGGTAGAGCCGCTGCCTCTGTGCGCCAGAGACCATCGGTCAGGGTTCGATCCCGGCCTCGGGTGCTGTCTGTGTGGAATTTGCACGTTCTCCCTGTAACCCCGAGGGGTTTTCTCCGGGTGCTCCGGTTTCCTCCACATTCCAAAGACGTGCGGGTTTGTAGGTTAATCGGCCTCTAGGTAAAACAACCCTAGAGTGTGGGAGACAGTTGAGAAAGTGGGATAAGATAGATCTAGTGTGGATGGTGATCACTGGTCAGCATAGACTCGGTGGGCCAAAGGGCCTGCTTCCATGCTGTATCTCTAAACTAAAATATTAACCCAGTTTACAGACTCATCATCTACAGCTTCAATCTCATTAGTTCAGCTGCCTTACAGCTTGAAGTCATTAGTGATTAAATATAAAGGTTTTGTGGTGTGGCTTTCAGTGTCTTAAAGTGGTCGAAACAATACTAAAGCATTGCGTTGAAAAAAGATCGATTTGGTGAGTGCTTTAACTCTGCCAGAACCCACACCAGCTATTAATAGAACTTTTCTTTTGGAGTTAGTGGTAATTTCCTGTTGCCAACTGTGAATGTGAGAACTCAGAATCAATTGGAAGGTGTTGAATACCTTCTAGTTTTAACTCTCGTTTAAAGGCATCTGGTGCATGATTGTCAGATTTCACTCTGCCGCCAACAGCACAACCCGCTGATGATTCACCCTCACATGTCGCGCACAGTGAAAGGCACCAGGACCTTGAGTCGATCAATATCCCCCACCCATCCGCTTGACATCGGGCAGCACCGTGGCGCAGCGGTTAGAGTTGCTGCCTCACAGCGCCAGAGACCCGGGTTCGATCCTGACTACGGGCACTGTCTGTACAGAGCTTTTGTACCTTCTCCCTGTGACCGTGTGAGTTTTCTCCGGGTGCTCCGGTTTCCTCCCACATTCCGAAGACGTGCGGGTTTGTAGGTTAATTGGCTTCCATAAATCGTCCCCGGTGCATAGGATAAAACTTGTGTATGGGTGATTGCTGGTTGGCGCGGTGGGCGAATGACCTGTTTCCATGCTGCGTCTCTAAACTCAACTCAAACTAAACCGAAGATAGACACAAAAAGCTGGAGTAACTCAGCGCGGCAGGCAGCATCCCTGGAGAGAAGGAATGGGTGACGTTTCGGGTCAAGACCTTTTCTCGACCTGAAACGTCACCTATTCCTTCTCTCCAGAGATGCTGCCTGCCATGTCCAAGTTGCTCCAGCTTTTTGTGTCTATCTTTGGTGTAAACCAGCATCTGCAGCTCCTTCTGACATAAAAGTAAACTAAATTGACCCTAGTGTGCAGGATAGAACCAACGCATTGGTGATTGCAGGTTTGCATGGACTCGGTGGGCCAAAGAGCCTGTTTTCATGCAGTATCTCTAAAAAAACTCAGAAGCCTTCGATTATTGCAACAAATACTTCAGGTTTAGGTTTATTATTGTCATGTGTACCGAGGTACAGTGAAACGTTTTGCGTGCATGCTATCCAAACAGATCAGATAATACTATACACCAAAACAATCAAGTCAAACTCAAGTACAATAGATAGAGCAAAGAGGAAGATACAGAATGTAGAATATAGTTCTCAGCATGGTGCGCACCAGTTTAGTTTAGTATAGTTTAGTTTAGAGATACAGTGCGGAAACAGGCCCCTTCGGCCCACCGGGTCCGCGCCAACCAGCAATCCCCGCGCATTAACACTATCCTACACCCAGTAGGGACAATTTTTACATTTACCAAGCCAATTTATCTACAAAACTGTACGTCTTTGGAGTGTGGGAGGAAATCGAAGATCTCGGAGAAAACCCACGCAGGTCACGGGGAGAACATACAAACTCCCTGCACACAGCACCCGTAGTTGGGATCGAACCCGGGTCTCCGGCGCTGCATTCGCTGTTAGGCAGCAACTCTACCACTGTGCCACCATGACCGCCCATAGACAAAGTCCAATGTCCGCAATGGGATAGAGGTGAATCGGACAGCACCCTAGCTTATGGAAGGACCGTTCAGAGGCCAGATAACAGAGGGGAAGAAGCTGCTCGTGATTCTTCTGTACCTTCTGCCCGACAGGACGGGGACAGGACACGACCTGCCGTGACACGGAGCGGTGGAGGATGCTTACAGCTTCGCTTGGCCAGGATGACCCTGCAACGCTGCCAGGTGACTCCCCGATAACCCAACCATCCGACCAACAACAAGAGAGCAGTCTTGAGCCACTACCTACCTCATTGGAGACCCTCGGATGGCCTTTAATCAGGCTTTACAGGACTTTATCTTGCACTGAACGTTACTCCCTTTATCATGTATCTGCACACTGCGGACAGCTCGGTTTTAATCATGTATTGTCTTTGCGCTGACTGGTTAGCACGCAACAAAAGGCTTTTCAATGAACCCATGACAATAACTTAAACTAAAATATCATGTAGAAAGGAGCTGCAGATGTTGGTATATACAGAAGAGAGACATGGTCTGAAATAGGGTCCGACCCAAAACGTCACTCACTCTTTTTCTCCAGAGATGCTACCTGACCCACTGAGTTTATTGTGCCCTCTTTCATGCCAGTCAGTGATGACTCAGAACACTGCAGACAGACCACAATGTGGTTTCCTTCTGTTCATTCGAGGTTAATAGACAATAGACAATAGGTGCAGGAGGAGGCCATTCGGCCCTTCGAGCCAGCACCACCATTCAATGTGATCATGGCTGATCATTCTCAATCAGTACCCGTTCCTGCCTTCTCCCCATACCCCCTGACTCCGCTATCCTTAAGAGCTCTATTTAGCTCTCTCTTGAATGCATTCAGAGAATTGGCCTCCACTGCCTTCTGAGGCAGAGAATTCCACAGATTCACAACTCTCTGACTGAAAAAGTTTTTCCTCATCTCAGTTCTAAATGGCCTACCCCTTATTCTTAAGCTCTGGCCCCCTTGTTCTGGACTCCCCCAACATTGGGAACATGTTTCCTGCCTCTAACGTGTCCAACCCCTTAATAATCTTATACGTTTCGATAAGATCTCCTCTCATCCTTCTAAATTCCAGTGTATACAAGCCTTTCAACATATGATAGTCCCACCATTCCGGGAATTAACCTAGTAAACCTACGCTGCACGCCCTGAATCACAAGAGGTTCAGTCTGGTTTCTCCGTACGCTGGCCCAGCATGGAATTGCCCATCGCCAGTTGTCCGTGAGAAGTGGGTAGAGCCACAATGCTGTGGGGTCTGTGGAAAATGGATAATTTCGAGTTTAGAGATACAGCGTGGAAACAGGCTTTCCGACTACCGTGTCGACCGGCGATCACCCCGTGCACTCATCTATGTTATTTCAGTTTCGCATCGTACCCATTAGGGGCAATTTACTGAAGCCAATTAACCCACAAACCCGCCATCTTTGGAAAGTGGACGGAAACCGGAACACCCAGAAAAAAACCAACGGTCACGGGGAGAACGTGCAAACTCCACACACAGCACCCGTAGTCAGGATCAAACCAGGGTCTCTGGCGCTGTAAGGCAGCACCCCTACCGCTGCACCACTGGGCCGCTGGGTTAGGGTCACTGAACTTAGATAAACGTTCAGGCAAGAGATTTTCCTTGAAGAATAAATTAGAGAGTAGCCATCTTGTCATCTATTGGGTGAAGGGATTTATTGATTAGCAAAATGTTTTCTGCACTAGAGAAGGGGTATTGAGTCCTAGTTATCACTTCAGCAACATCAGGGATGATAATAGACAATAGACAATAGGTGCAGGAGTAGACCATTCGGCCCTTCGAGCCAGCACCACCGTTCACCATGATCATGGCTAATCATCCACAATCAGTACCCCGTTCCTGCCTTCTCCCCATACCCCTTGACTCCGCTATCATTAAGAGCTCTATCTAACTCTCTCTTGAAAGCATCCAGGGAATTAGCCTCCACTGCCTTCTGAGGCAGAGAGTTCCACAGCTTCACAACTATCTGAGTGAAAAAGTTTTTCCTCATCTCCGTTCTAAATGGCCTACCCCTTATTCTTAAACTGTGGCCCCTGGTTTGGGACTCCCCGCAACATCGGGAACATGTATCCTGCCTCTAGCGTGTCCAATCCCTTAATAATCTTATATGTTTTATCTACCAGGTAAAAGAATAAATTTGATAAGAGTTAGAGTCATAGAGTCATACCGTGAGGAAACAGGCCCTTTGGCCTAACCTAACCTGCCCACATGTCCCATCTACACTAGTCCCACCTGCCTGCATTTGGCCCATATCCCTCCAAACCTGTCCTATCCATGTGCCTGTCCAAATGTTTTTTAAACGTTGTGACAGCACCTGCCTCAATTACATGTTCCCAATGTTGGGGGAGTCCAGAACAAGGGGCCACAGTTTAAGAATAAGGGGTAGGCCATTTAGAACGGAGATGAGGAAGAACTTTTTCAGTCAGAGAGTGGTGAAGGTGTGGAATTCTCTGCCTCAGAAGGCAGTGGAGGCCAGTTCGTTGGATGCTTTCAAGAGAGAGCTGGATAGAGCTCTTAAGGATAGCGGAGGGGGTATGGGGAGAAGGCAGGAACGGGGTACTGATTGAGAGTGATCAGCCATGATCGCATTGAATGGCGGTGCTGGCTCGAAGGGCTGAATGGCCTACTCCTGCACCTATTGTCTATTGTCTATTGTCTAATTACCTCCTGTGGCAGCGCACTCCATACACCCACCACCCTTTGAGTGAAGAAGTTACCCCTATTAAATCTTTCCCCTCACTTTAACCTATGTCCTTGGGGCTCACGTTGTCGACCTCCCCGTGGTGAGCCCTGTCAACTGACCTCAGTCAGGTGAACGACAACAAACAGAGACAGCAGATGCAGAAGCAGCTTCATAACGTCTGCTGCCTCAAACGCAAGTAGTAGTACCTATGTCCTCTGGTTCTGGGCAAGAGATTTGTCTACCCAATCTTCCTCTCATGATTTTCAGATCAGATCAGATCAGAATAACCTTTATTGTCATCCAAAAATATGTATTTTGGATGAAATTCCGTTACCCACAGTCCACAATAAGAAGCAATAAAAATAAAGCAATAACACACACAATCACAAAATCAACACAAAACAAAAAAACATCCATCGTAGTGAGTCTCCTCCAGTCACCTCCTCACTGTGATGGAAGGCCAGAATGTCTCTCTCTTCCCTGCCGTCTTCTCCCGCGGTCAGGCAGTCAAAATTGCCAGGTCGGGGCGGTCGGGGCTCCCGACATTGAAGCCCCCGCCGGGCGGAGAAAATCCCGCGGCCTATTCCAGGCCGCGCCGGACGGTGAAAGGTCCACAGCGGGCCGACCTAAGCCCCGCAATTCGGGGTGGACACATCTACAAGTTTACCCCTCATCTGCGCTCCAAGGAATAGAGTCCCAGCCTGCTCAACGTCTCCCTATAGCTGAGAGTCGTGGCAGCATCCTCGTAAATCTTCACTGCTCCCCTTTCCAGCTTGCCAACGTCTTTACTATAACACGGTGCCCAGAACTGAACACAAAACTCCAAATGTGGCCTCACCGTTATTTCTTTAAGAAATAAGTGTTCAATTATGTGAACACTTACGTAAAATAGCCACGGACAGCAGGGTGGGTAGTGCAGAGTTAATCTGTAAGCATCTGTTCTCTGAGGTAATACAGGTCTGTTGCTGTAGGAACAGGAAACGTTTAAGATTCATTGTGGAGACAGATTTTCATGGCACAAAAAAAATATCCGTCCTTCCCACGTGAAGCAATACAAGCTGTTTGAGCAACTCCTCTTAAACATAAGGTTAAAGAGTTTGGAGCTCAACTTCGTGTTGTGTGTGGAAGATTTGAAGCCCATTTAAAAGAGACGTGGGCAAAAAAGAAAGCTGCAGATGCTAGAAATCTGAGGTTAAACCCACCTTTTTCAAGACTCAGCAGGTCGGGCAGCAGGTGCGGAAATAAAAGCAAGAGTTCAAGTCTCAGTTCAATGACCTTAACATAGTACAGCACAGGAACAGGCCCTTTGGCCCACTATGTGCATGCTGAACATAATGCCTAAGACCAACCCTTACCTGCCTGCACAGGATCCATATCCCTCCATTCTTTGCATATCCATATGCCCATCCAAAAGTGTTTCAGACGGCACTGTTGTATCTGCTTCCAACACCACACCCACATGCCATGCAATCTCCCTTAAACTTTGCCCCTCTCACCTTCAAGCTATGCCTTCTGGTATTTGATATTTCCATCTGGAAATAGGTTCTGGCTGGCTACCGTATCTATGCCTCTCATAATTATATGTACTTCTGCATATGCGACCTACAGTGTTCCAGAGAAAACAACATAAATCTATCCAACTAATCTCTAGGCATCATTCTAGTAAACCTCCACAACCTTCCTGGAATGGGCCGACCAGACCTGACGCAATAATCCAAGTGTGGCCGGACCTGAGTCCCATAAAGCTGCATCATGACTTCCTGACTCTTACACTCAATGCCCCGACCAATGCAGGCAAGCATAACCATACACTTTCTTTACCACTCGATGTGTTGCCACCTGCAGGGAGGTCTGGGCTTGGACCCCAAGGTCCCTCTGTACGTCAATCACCCATCATCAGAGCTGACCTGCTGAGCCAGTTTACAGAGTGAAGGGATAAGAAACACTTCCAGGGACCATTAGGTCTCCCCACCAAAGGGGAGTGCTACATTGTCAGAGGTGCCATCTTCAGGTAGAAACACTAAGCTGAGGCCTGAAGAAGGGTCTCGACCCGAAACCTCTCCCATTTCTTCTCTCCAGAGATGTTGCCTGTCCCAGCGTTTTTTGTCTACCTTCGGTGTAAACCAGCATCTGCAGTTCCTTCCTACCCAAGCTGAGGCCAATGCCGGTTCTCGATGTGATACTAAACTTTCTGACCTATTTGTCCTAAACAAAGACACCATTTCAGTCGCTGCTTTAGCTGAGTTACAAAGCACCAGGACTCAAACCTGGCATCCAGGGCGATTAAAATATAAGGTCATGGCAGAAAGTGACATTGGGATGAACAGAGCTTGGGTCTGACAGGCCACTCTTTGTCTCTTAATCTTTGTATTCACTGCAGTCCCATAGCAGAAGCGTCCACATCGCGGGGGCTGGAAACTGGAAGTGTCCTGAGCTAATTCTGCTACCACCATCATCTATTGCAACAAATGAGGCTCCCACTGATTGTCGCCGGAAGCTTGCGTCATTTTCAGGACAGACGATGACAGCGATGTCAACATTTGAAACATGGATGATGGACACGAAAGAAGAAGAAGTCCCAAGTGACGGCACAATTGCCTCTCCTCCGGGAAGCTCGAGTGTGGACTCCCCGGAGAAGAATCGGAAGGGACTTTGGGCACGTACCACCAGATTCAGCAACAGCTGCTTCCCATCCGTTATCAGAAAACTGATAGTCGGGGAAAGCCTTCCTTAGATGGTGTGCCCTTGTGAGCCGCGGGAAGCAAAATATTGGGTTGCAGCACAGCTTGGGTTGAGAACCGCAAGACCGCAAGGAATTGCAGAGAGTTGTGGATGTAGCCCACACCAACCCCCCTTCCATTGACTCCATCTACACTTTACATTGCCTCGGCAAGGCCAGCAGCATCATCAAGGACCAGTCTCACCCCAATCACTCCCTCTTCTCCCCTCTCTCTTCAGGCAAGACGTACAGAAGTGTGAAAACGCACACCTCCAGATTCAGGGGCAGTTTCTTCCCAGCTGTATCAGGTAACTGAACCATCCTCTCACCAAATAGAGAGCAGTCCTGATGTACCCTCAGACTATCTTTAAGCAGACTTCACTCAACTTTATCTTGCATTAAACATTATTCCTCTTATCCTGTTTCTGTACACTGTGGACGGCTTGATTGTAATAATGTATAGTCTTTCCGCTGACTGGATATCGCAAGAAACGAAAATGTTTTTCACTCAACCTTGGTACACGTGACAACAAGCTACACTAACCCTAACCCTAACCCTAACCCTAACCCTAACCCTGAACTAAACTGAACAGTTCTGCCCAAGACAACAACAAAAGTTGCAGAGTTGTGGATGTAGCCCAGTCTATCGCATGGACCAGCCACCCTCTCCCCCATCAGCTCCACCTACACTTCACTCTGTGCAGTCCCAATCTTCCAACCAACCTCATTTCAGACCTTGGACTTTTTCTCTGTGACTGTAATACTACAAAACTGTAAAACTATATTCTGGTATTTTACTCTATGCACTGCATGTACAATGTGATTTGACTGGATAGTTTTCCAATAAAAGCGTTTCACTGTATCTCGGATGGTACACGTGGCAATAATACCTAATACCAATCCCAACAGGTAACCGTGCAGCAAATGCAAGCACACAGCACACTGCTGCCTGATCACAGGCTGCATCAGGAAAAGGGAAAAGGTTTTCTAGAAACATAGAAAATAGGTGCAGGTGTGGGCCATTCGGCCCTTTGAGCCAGCACCGCCATTCAATATATTCATGGCTGATCATCCAAAATCAGTACCCCGTTCCTGATTTTGGACGGCACGGTGGCGCAGCAGTAGAGTTGCTGCCTTACAGCGAATGCAGCGCCGGAGACTCAGGTTCGATCCTGACTACAGGCGCCGTCTGTACGGAGTTTGTACGTTCTCCCCGTGACCTGCATGGGTTTTCTCCGAGATCTTCGGTTTCCTCCCACACTCCAAAGACGTACAGGTATGTAGGTTAATTGGCTGGGTAAATGTAAAAAATTGTCCCTAGTGGGTGTAGGATAGTGTTAATGTGTGGGGATCGCTGGGCGGCCTGGACCCGGTGGGCCGAAGGGCCTGTTTCCGCGCTGTATCTCTAAATCTAAAAAATCCACAAAAAATTTTTAATCCCCATATCCCTTGATTCCGTTAGCCCTAAGAACTATATCCAACTCTCAATTGGATCCAGAGATTTATGGAAGTTATCCGAGACTAGGAGATGGGGAGGAATTTCCTCAGGGTGGTGAATCTGTTGAATTCATTGTCACACACGGCTGTGGAGGAGGTATTTGAGGCAGGTACGATCACAACATTTAAGAGACATTTTGGACAGGTACATGGATAGGATAGGTGTAGAGGGCTATAGGTCAAGCGCGAGCAGGTGGGACTAGTGTGGATGGGCATGTTGGTTGGCATGGACAAGTTGGGCTGAAGGGCCTGTTTCCGTGCTCTATGAATCTATGACTCCATGTTCTACCAGGCTCTGTTATTGAATGAGTCAGTACTTCTGACTCAGCCGTCCTTCATCCAAGTAAATCAGCTATTTTCCAAATCTTCGAGAATCCATTTCCAGTAAAAATCTTCTTCTTACTGCAGGTTAACGTTGAATATTGAGTTGCAGCCTCTAGCCACCATCCAATGTAGCCACGGTTTTCAAGCTCATCCTCCATTACTGTCCCGGCATCCATAGAGTTAAAATGTGCTGCCAATGCAGCAAGTCTATCACCCCAGCAGCCTCTCCCTGAGTACCAACTTCTATATACTAAAACTCTTGTTTGTTTGTTTGTTTGTTTGTTCCTGAACTACAGCCAAAATGGTACAAGATAGCGCGACAATTGTAGGCCCACCTTACTCACCGTCATCCCTTTGGTGCTAATGGAAGAAGTTTCATTGAAATTGGTGTTATATTTTTAAAGTTATTCACATTTTAAAGTTTAAATCTATCTCCTAGGGAGTGAGGGGGAGGGACGGAGGAAGGGGGAGAGGGAGGGGGGAGGGAGTGAGGGGGGAGGGAGGGAGGGGGAGGGAGGGAGGGAGGGGGAGGGAGGGGGAGGAGGGGGGGAGGAGGGAAGGGGATAAGAGGGGTTGAGGGGGATGGAGTGGGGGAGGAAGGGGGCAGGGGAAGGGAGGGGAGGGGGAGGGGAAGGGGAGGGTGGGGAAGGGAGGGGAGGAAGTGGGGCAGGGGAAGGGAGGGGAGGGGGAGGGGAAGGGGAGGGAGGGGGGTGGACATCTCCCTCTCACTTTTTTTCTCTCTCCCCCCCTTTCTCTCCCTCCCTCTCCTCTCAATCTCTCTTCCCCTTCTCCCCCCATTTACCTCTGTCTCCCTTTCTCCTTATTTCTACCTCGTCCTCTCTGTCCCTTTCTCTCTTTCACTCCCCCCCTCTTCCTCTCTCTCTCTCTCTCTCTCTCTCTCTCTCTCTCTCTCTCTCTCTCTCTCTCTCTCTCCCTTCCCATCTCTCTCTGTCTCTCCTTCTCTTTATTTCTCTCTCTCTCACATATTTAACATTTAATAGCCAGGAATATTTCAGTCCCAGTGTCTAACTTGGCTGCAGTAATAACACTGTCAAGGATGGAAGAACATGTTCCTCCATTCTAATTAACAGCCTTATTTCAGATCTTTTATGTATTTGCAGCGAAACCCTGAACTATTGAAATTCCTCCGTGCCTTTTTACTTTCCATTTTAATTATTCTTCTCTTGGCTTTCCTTCTTAACCTTGCTGCTGCCTCTTCTCAGAATCAAGGCCAAGCTTAGCCATTGTTACTGTTATTCCACAGGTGAATGCTCCTTTTTTTTTTAGAGATACAGCGCAGAAACAGGCCCTTCGGCCCACCGGGTCCGCGCCGCCCAGCGATCCCCGCACACTAACACTATCCTACACCCACTAGGGACAATTTTTACATTTGCCCAGCCAATTAACCTACATACCTGTACGTCTTTGGAGTGTGGGAGGAAACCGAAGATCTCGGAGAAAACACACGCAGGTCACGGGGAGAACGTACAAACTCCATAAAGACAGCACCCGTAGTCAGGATCGAACCTGAGTCTCCGGCGCTACATTCGCTGTAAGGCAGCAACTCTACCGCTGCGCCACCGTTTCGCCCTACTCTGTTTCTCTGTACCACACATCTGACCGTGCCCTCAGCCCTGATTCAGTGGTGGCACTGGTGTCCCTGGTGCTGGCTCTCAACTCCCCTATGGTCTCATCTCCAATGATGGACGCAAGATGCTGGAGTACCTCAGCGGGTCAGGCAGAATCTCTGGAGAAAAGGGATGGGTGACTTTTTGGGTCAGGACCTTTCTTCAGACTGAAAGTGGGGGGGGGGGAAGAAAAGACCAGGATCAATCAGGGCCGACACCAAATTACCTCAGGCGGGGAGGTGCCCTGGTAGGCCAATTGTTGACTAGAGAAGATGTGATCTCAGGAGGGATACAATGTGGTGAACTGTGGAACTGGGTAATTGACTAAGGTGGAGGAAGGGGCCAAGGCAGGAGGGGATACGTAGAACGTGCTGGAGTAAGTCGGCGGGTCAGGCAGCATCTCTCAGCCAAGCGCAGCAGTCGAGTTGCTGCCTTACAGTTCTGGAGACACTGTTTTGATCCTGACTGTGGGTGCTGTCAGTACAGAGTTTGTATGTTCTTCCCATGACCTGTGTGGATTTTCTCCGGGTGCTCCGGTTTCCTTCAACACTCCAAAGATGTACAGGTGTGTAGGCTAATTGGCTTGGTATAATTGTAAATTGTCCCTAGTGTGTCGGATCGATGGTCGGCGTGGACTCGGTGGGCCGAAGGGCCTGTTTCCATGCTGGATCTCTGAACTAAACTATAAACTAAATCTCTGGAGATAAAGGATGGGTGACATTTTGGTGCGGGACCCTTCTTTCTTCCGACTGAAGAAGGGTCTTGACCCAAAATGTCACACATCCTTTTTCTCCAGAGATGCTGCCTGACCCGCTGAGTTACATGTTCTTCTAACACTTTGTTCATAAGTTCGTAAGTTCTAGGAACAGAATTAGGCCATTTGGCTCATCCAGTCCACTCTGCCATTCAATCATGGCTGATCTATCTTCCCCTCTCAACCCCATTCATCTGTCTTCTCCCCATAACCCCTGACACCCGTACTAATCAGGAATCTGGCATTAGACAGACACAAAAAGCTGGAGTAACTCAACGGGACAAGCAGCATCCCTGGAGAGAAGGAATGGGTGACGTTTCGGGTCGAGACCCTTATTCACCGCCATTCACTGTCATTCACCGCCTTAAAAATATCTATTGACTTGGCCTCCACAGCCATCTGTGGCAATGAATTCCACGGATTCACCACCCTCTAGTCAGAAGCAATTCCTCCTCGTCTCCTTTCTAAAGGTACGTCCTTTTATTCTGAGGCTATGGCCTCTGGTCTCAGACTCTCCCACTAGTGGAAACATCCTCTCCACGTCCACTCCATCCAGGCCTTTCACTGCACAGTAAGTTTCAATGAGGTCCCGCCTCATCCTTCTAAACTCCAATGAGTACAGGCCCAGTGCCTTCAAAAGCTCATCAAATGTTAACCCACTCATTCCTGGGTGACGTTTCGGGTCGAGACCCTTCTTCAGACTGATGGCGTTTCGGGTCGAGACCCTTCTTCCAAAACGTCACCCATTCCTTCTCTCCTGAGATGCTGCCTGACCTGCTGAGTTACTCCAGCATTTTGTGAATAAATACCTTCGATTTGTAACAGCTTCTGCAGTTATTTTCCGACACTCATTCCTGGGATCATTCTCATAAACTTTGTGTCCTTCTCCTTATCCTATTTTGGAGTGGTAAGAAATAAAAGCAAGAACGACCCATTCAACATCATTGAAGATGAAGTCTGAAGAAGGGTCTCGATTCGAAACGTCACCCATTCCTTCTCTCCAGAGATGCTGCCTGTCCCGCTGAGTTACTCCAGCATTTTGTGTCTGTCTTCGACAGTTCTTTCCTGCCCCATTCAATATAATTGCTGATCTCTGACCACATCCCTCTTAGAGTCTTAGACTCACACAGCATGGAAACAGGTCCTTCGGCCCAACTAGTCCATGCCGATAAGATGCCTCATTTAAGCTAGGCCCAAGGGCGGAATTGTGGCATGGCTAGTCAAGCTGCTGCCTCATAGAGCCAGAGACATGGGTTCAATCCTGACCTTGGCAACTGTCTGTGGAATTTGCACGTTCTCCCTGTGAGCTGGTGAGTTTCCTCTGGGTGCTCTGGTTTCCTCCCACATCCCAAAGAAATGCAGGATTGTCGGACAGTTGGCCTCCACAAAAATAAAATTGCCCAAATGTGATGAGAAAGTGAGATAAAAAAAGGATAAAAATGGTCAGCATGGACTTGGTAGTCCAAAAGGCCTGTTTCTGTGCTGTATGTCTAAGACTCTAAGAGGGGATGAGGTAAGAGATCATTTCCATGTTGTATCTCTGCATTAAATTTATCCATCTTTGGCCCATATCCCTCTAAATGTTTCCTATCGATGTACCTGTCCAAATGCCTTTCAAATAGTGTTATGGTACCTGCGTAAACTACATTCTTTGGCAGTTCGTTCCATGTACCCACCACCCTCTGTGTGGAAGGGAGTCAGGAGATACGGGGAGAAGGCAGGAAAATGGGGTTGAGAAGGAAAGATAGAGGAGCTATGATTGAATGGCGGAGCAGACTTGATGGTCCGAATGGCCTAATTCTGCTTCTATGACATGAGACGTTGCCCCCCAGGTTTCTAAATAAATCTTTCCCATCTCACCTTAAACCTATGCCCTCTGGTTCTGGATTCCCCTACACTGAGAAAAAGACGAGCATTCATCCTAATTATTCTCCTCATAATCTTACACATCTCCATAAGATCACCCCTCAGCCTCATGCTCTCCAAGAAATAAAGTCCTAGCTTGCCCAACCTCTCCTTATAGCTCAGGCCCACAAGTCCAGGGATCGTACTCGTGAATCTTCTCTACACCCTTTCCAGCTTTTGACCCACATCTCCAATGATGGACGTAAGATGCTGGAGTACCTCAGCGGGTCAGGCAGAATCTTTGGAGGAAAGGGATGGGTGACGTTTTGGGTCAGGACCCTTCTTCAGACTGAAAGTGGGGGGTGGAAGAAAAGACCAGGATCAATCAGGGCCGGCACCAAATGACCTCAGGCGGGGAGGCCAATTGTTGACTAGTCAGGAGGGATACAATGTGGTGAACTGTGGAACTGGGTAATTGACTAAGGTGGAGGAAGGGGCCAAGGCAGGAGGGGATACGTACAAAGTGCTGGAGTAAGTCGGCGGGTCAGGCAGCATCTCTCAGCCAGGTGCAGCAGTCGAGTTGCTGCCTTACAGTTCTGGAGACACCGTTTTGATCCTGACTGTGGGTGCTGTCAGTACAGAGTTTGTATGTTCTTCCCATGACCTGTGTGGATTTTCTCCAGGTGCTCTGGTTTCCTTCAACACTCCAAAGATGTACAGGTGTGTAGGCTAATTGGCTTGGTATAATTGTAAATTGTCCCTAGTGTGTGGGATCGATGGTCGGCGTGGACTCGGTGGGCCGAAGGGCCTGTTTCCATGCTGTATCTCTGAACTAAACTATAAACTAAATCTCTGGAGATAAAGGATGGGTGACATTTTGGTGCGGGACCCTTCTTTCTTCCAACTGAAGAAGGGTCTTGACCCAAAATGTCACACATCCTTTTTCTCCAGAGATGCTGCCTGACCCGCTGAGTTACATGTTCTTCTAACACTTTGTTCATAAGTTCGTAAGTTCTAGGAACAGAATTAGGCCATTTGGCTCATCCAGTCCACTCTGCCATTCAATCATGGCTGATCTATCTTCCCCTCTCAACCCCATTCATCTGTCTTCTCCCCATAACCCCTGACACCCGTACTAATCAGGAATCTGGCATTAGACAGACACAAAAAGCTGGAGTAACTCAGCGGGACAAGCAGCATCCCTGGAGAGAAGGAATGGGTGACGTTTCGGGTCGAGACCCTTATTCACCGCCATTCACTGTCATTCACCGCCTTAAAAATATCTATTGACTTGGCCTCCACAGCCATCTGTGGCAATGAATTCCACGGATTCACCACCCTCTAGTCAGAAGCAATTCCTCCTCGTCTCCTTTCTAAAGGTACGTCCTTTTATTCTGAGGCTATGGCCTCTGGTCTCAGACTCTCCCACTAGTGGAAACATCCTCTCCACGTCCACTCCATCCAGGCCTTTCACTGCACAGTAAGTTTCAATGAGGTCCCGCCTCATCCTTCTAAACTCCAATGAGTACAGGCCCAGTGCCTTCAAAAGCTCATCAAATGTTAACCCACTCATTCCTGGGTGACGTTTCGGGTCGAGACCCTTCTTCAGACTGATGGCGTTTCGGGTCGAGACCCTTCTTCCAAAACGTCACCCATTCCTTCTCTCCTGAGATGCTGCCTGACCTGCTGAGTTACTCCAGCATTTTGTGAATAAATACCTTCGATTTGTAACAGCTTCTGCAGTTATTTTCCGACACTCATTCCTGGGATCATTCTCATAAACTTTGTGTCCTTCTCCTTATCCTATTTTGGAGTGGTAAGAAATAAAAGCAAGAACGACCCATTCAACATCATTGAAGATGAAGTCTGAAGAAGGGTCTCGATTCGAAACGTCACCCATTCCTTCTCTCCAGAGATGCTGCCTGTCCCGCTGAGTTACTCCAGCATTTTGTGTCTGTCTTCGACAGTTCTTTCCTGCCCCATTCAATATAATTGCTGATCTCTGACCACATCCCTCTTAGAGTCTTAGACTCACACAGCATGGAAACAGGTCCTTCGGCCCAACTAGTCCATGCCGATAAGATGCCTCATTTAAGCTAGGCCCAAGGGCGGAATTGTGGCATGGCTAGTCGAGCTGCTGCCTCATAGAGCCAGAGACATGGGTTCAATCCTGACCTTGGCAACTGTCTGTGGAATTTGCATGTTCTCCCTGTGAGCTGGTGAGTTTCCTCTGGGTGCTCTGGTTTCCTCCCACATCCCAAAGAAATGCAGGATTGTCGGACAGTTGGCCTCCACAAAAATAAAATTGCCCAAATGTGATGAGAAAGTGAGATAAAAAAAGGATAAAAATGGTCAGCATGGACTTGGTAGTCCAAAAGGCCTGTTTCTGTGCTGTATGTCTAAGACTCTAAGAGGGGATGAGGTAAGAGATCATTTCCATGTTGTATCTCTGCATTAAATTTATCCATCTTTGGCCCATATCCCTCTAAATGTTTCCTATCGATGTACCTGTCCAAATGCCTTTCAAATAGTGTTATGGTACCTGCGTAAACTACATTCTTTGGCAGTTCGTTCCATGTACCCACCACCCTCTGTGTGGAAGGGAGTCAGGAGATACGGGGAGAAGGCAGGAAAATGGGGTTGAGAAGGAAAGATAGAGGAGCTATGATTGAATGGCGGAGCAGACTTGATGGTCCGAATGGCCTAATTCTGCTTCTATGACATGAGACGTTGCCCCCCAGGTTTCTAAATAAATCTTTCCCATCTCACCTTAAACCTATGCCCTCTGGTTCTGGATTCCCCTACACTGAGAAAAAGACGAGCATTCATCCTAATTATTCTCCTCATAATCTTACACATCTCCATAAGATCACCCCTCAGCCTCATGCTCTCCAAGAAATAAAGTCCTAGCTTGCCCAACCTCTCCTTATAGCTCAGGCCCACATGTCCAGGGATCGTACTCGTGAATCTTCTCTGCACCCTTTCCAGCTTTTGACCCAAATCCCTTCTTCGCCTGTTAGCTGAAACTAGCTCTGACTCTCATCTGTGAATGAATGCACTCAGTAACGGAGCCTTCCTACACTGAAATGCCAGCAGGGGGTCACAAGAGCAGATTATGTAGAGTTATTATCACACTGGTGGTCTGTTGCTGTGCTGTTTCCGATATCACTGAGGGCACTTCAATAATAGCACTAAGCCCTTGTGGCCTCGGCCTCATTGAAAGGCTCCTGCTAAATGCAGGAATATCTTTCCCCCAGCAGCTCTCGTGATGGGGCCAACTTGCAAACTCTACACCAAGCGCTTGATCTCACTCCAATTCTGCACCTCTGTTCTGCAAACCAGGAAGAACATTAAAGGTGGCAGGGAATTCAACTAAAATATTCCTACTATCCACATTATCTAAACCTCCCATAACTTTGGATGTGGAGGCTTCGGAAAGGGCGCAGAAGAGATTTACCGGAATGCTGCGTGGATTAGCTACAGCGAGAGTTTGGACAGGACGCAAAGTTTAGTTTAGATAGTTTAGAGGTACAGCGCGGAAACAGGCCATTTCGGCCCACCGGGTCTGCGCCGACCAGCAATTCCTGCACATTAACACACTATCCAACACCCACTAGGGACAATTTTACATTTTTACCAAGCCAATTAACCTGCAAACCTGTACGTCTTTGGAGTGTGGGAGGAAACCGAAGATCTCGGAGAAAACACACGAAGATCACAGGGAGAACGTACAAACTCCGTACAGACAGCACCCATAGTCGGGATTGAACCCGGGTCTCCGGCGCTGCATTCGCTGTAAGGCAGCAACTCTATCGCTGCGCCACCGTGACCGCCCGCAGAGCGCTGGAGTAACTCAACAGGTCAGGCAGCATCTCTGGAGAACATTGACAGGTCACATTTCGGGTCGTTTGATGTCATACGCAAACTTACTAATCATAGTGAATTTGAATCCAGAAACAAGGATCCCCAGATGCTGGTTTACAAAAAAAAAGACAAAGATGCTGCCTGACCTGTTGAGTTACTCCAGCACTTTGTGTTTTGCTCAAGATTCCAACATCTGCAATTCCTTACAACACCATCAATTGTGGTTCCATATGCAAACTTACTAACCATAGAAGGGTCCAGACCCAAAATGTCACCAATCCACGTTCTCCAGAGACGTTGCCTGACCTGCCGAGTTACTCCAGCACTTTGTGTCCTTTTGTGTATTAACCGGCATCTGCAGTTCTTTGTTTCTACATAGAGGTTGGGCAGACTTGGATTGTTTTCTCCAGAACACTGGAGATTGAGGGTAGACTTGATAGAGGTATATAAAATTATGAAGGGCATAGAACATAGAACTGTACGACACAGGACTTAAATGATTCATTTAATTATTTAATTTGAAATAAAATCCCCAGTTGCTATGGTTGGATTTGAACTTGTGTCTCTGAAACAATGGTCCCAGACTTAGGCTGTTGGTCCAGGAACTGGAACAATATGCAACCATATCCCAGTTGTAATTCAGCTCCTTGAGTGGGTGGGGAAGTGTTTGCACGGTGGCAGGGGGAGAAGAGACATAAACGTTAAGTTGCTGCCTTATATCGCCAGGGACCCTCATTGAAACATGCAGTGAAAGGCTTGGATAGAGTGGATGTGGAGAGGATGTTTCCACTAGTGGGAGAGTCTGGGACTAGAGGTCATAGCCTCAGAATTAAAGGACATTCTTTTAGGAAGGAGATGACGAGAAATGTCTTTAGTCAGACGATGGTGAATCTGTGGAATTCTTTGCCACAGAAGGTTGTGAAGGCCAAGTCAGTGGATATTTTTAAGGCAGAGATAGAAAGCTTCTTGATTAGTACGGGTGTCAGAGGGTATGGGGAGAAGGCAGGAGAATAGGGTTAGGAGGGAGAGATAGATCAGCCATGATTGAATGGCGGAGTAGGCTTGATGGGCCAAATGGCCTAATTCTACTCCGATTGTGACCTTATGACTCGGGTTAAATCCTGACTACGGGTGCTGTATTTTTGGAGTTTGCACGTTCTCCCTGTGACCACATGGGTCTCCTCCAGATGCTCCGGCTTCCCCCCACACTCCACAATGACATACAGGTTTGTAGGTAAATTGGTTTTGGTAAAAATTGTAAATGGTCCCTAGTGTGTAGGATAGTGCTACTGTACAAGGATCGCTGGTCGGCGCGGATTTGGTGGGCTGAAGGGCTTGTTTCCGCACTGTATCTCTAAACTAAACTAAACTAAACCCTCGGCTCATCTGTTCCATTTTACACATAAGCCATTGAAAGTACTAACTAGGATCGAGGTAGAAATGAGGCATTTACTGCTGTCCCTGACACTGTGCCCTCTCCGATTAGCAGAGCTGAATGTGAGTTTGTGGACCTTTGTGCTTCGGCTTTATTCGAAGACAAAACGAACAACAGTTCGAGGTTGCTAAACTGATGGGACTCGCAGATTGGCGGGGAAATCGCTGGGGTTTATTAGAAAGGAATGGAAGATAAATGGTCGGCAGTAATGGAAGTGGAAACTGAGGAGATCGCCAGCTCGCAAATGCGGGGTCAGGGATGTCAGGAGTAACCGGTGGATTTATTGAAAGATGCAGAGGAGCCGAGGAGTCTCTTGGGACTTGAGAGAGCATTCTCCCCTCTTACAGCGGCGGTACGCTGCAATAAAACATCACAATGACTCACGTCTCATTTGGAATTCCACCCTGTCACAATCTCCCCACAAAGTAGTGTGCTGATTCAAAGCCAGTGCATACAGCAGGGGGTGCCTCTCCTGAAGTTCCCTGGCTTTGCCCCAAACGATGGAGCCCAGTGCCCATTCACTCCACGGCAGGAGATAATTAACACCCATTACAATTTAGTTTAGAGATACAGGTGCGCGGCGGTAGGATTGCTGACTCACAGCGCCAGAGACCCGGGTTCAATCCCAACTAAGGGTGCTGTCTGTACGGAGTTTGCACGTTATCCCTGTGGCCGCGTGGGTTTTCTCCGGGTGCTCCGGTTTCCTCCCTTATTCCAAAGAAGTACTGGTTTGTAATAATAATAATAATAATGCATTACATTTGTATAGCGCTTTTCTAGAAACCCAAAGACGCTTTACATATTAGATCTAACATAAAGATAAATAAATAAACGAACAGAAAAGGAAGAATAAGGTGGAGCGACGGTCAATGATTGAAGGCGGTGTTGAACAAGTGAGACTTCAGTGATGTTTTGAATGTGGTGAGTGAGGAGGAGTCTCTGACGGTTTGAGGTAGTGAGTTCCAGAGGGTGGGAGCAGCGATGGAGAAAGCCCTGTAGGTTAATTGGCTTTTGTAAAGTGTCCCTAGTGTGTGGGATAGTGTTAGTGTACGGGGTGATCGCTGGTCGGCATGGACTCCTTCCCATAGACCGGGAAAAGTGATAAAGAGAAAGTCATATATTAGCCTTCAAGTCTGAAGAAGTGTCTCGACCCGAAAGATCACCTATTCCTTCTCTCCAGAGATCCTGCCTGACCCGCTGAGTTACTCCATCATTTGTGTCTATCTTCGATGTAAATTAGCATCTGCAGTTCCTTCCAACAAATAATAGCCTTTGCCCTTTAAAGAAATATTCAAAGTGCTGCAGTAACTCAGCATCTCTGGAGAACATGAACAGGTGAATTTCTGAGTCTGAAGAAGGGTCCCGACCCAGAACGTCACCTGTCCTTGTTCTCCAAAGATGCTGCCTGACCCACTGAGCTACTCCAGCACTTTGCGTCTTTTTTCTGTACACCAGCATCTACAGTTCCTTGCATCTTCTAAACTTGTGGCTGTGGAGAGTGTTTCGAGCTAAGTAGAACTCAGTGGTCTGCCAGTGAATATGGGATGTATTTAGAGAGATAAATTAAGAGGATCACACAAGACACTTAGAATGAAAAAGCATATTGTAGAGTATTAAGGTAAATTAGCTTAAGTGTGATTTATTTTTATTCCAATGGTGCATTTAGCAGGGAAGAGATTAATGGCCTAGCCCTTGTTTATGTTGAGGTCTGAATAACAAATCGACTTGCAACTCTCAAGAGGTTCCAAGGCAGCTTGCAACCAATGTCACATTTTTGAGATGTGCTCATGGCTGCAATGCAGGGAATGAAGAAGACATTTTTTGATCCCGCAAGCAGAAAGACAATCTTCACCTGACCAGCTAGTGGGCAGCACGGTGGCACAGCTGGTAGAGCCGCTGCCTCACAGCGCCAGAGACTTGGGTTCCATCCGGACCATGGATAGGTTTTGTGTGGAGTTTGCAGGTTCTCCCTGTGACCGCGTGGGTTTCCTCCGGATGCTCCGGTTTCCTGCCACATTCCAAAGACATGCCGGTTTGTAGGTTAATTGTCATCAGTTAATTGCCCCTAGTGTGTAGCAGTGATAGTGTGTAGTTTAGTTTAGTTTAGTTTATTGTCACATGTACCGAGGTACAGTGAAAAGCTTTTGTTGTGTGTTACTCAGTCAGCAAAAAGGCTATACATAATTACAATCATGATTACAATCGAACCATCCACAGTGTACAGATACATGGTAAAGGGAATAATGTTTAGTGTGAGATAAAGTCCAGTAAAGTTTGGTGAAAGATAGTCCAAGGGTTTCCAGTGAGGTAGACAGTAGCTCAGGACCGCTCTCTAGTTGTTGATAGGATGGTTCAGTTGCCTGATAACAGCTGGGAAGACACTGTCCCTGAATCTGGAGGTGTGATTATCACATATTCAGGAACAGTTTCTTCCCACCTATTATCAGGCAACTGAATCGAGTGTGATTGATGGTCGGCGTGGACATGATGAGTGGAAGGGCGTGTTTTCCACGCTGTATCTCTAAACTCTAAACCAGAGGTCAGAGCCTCAGAATTAAAGGACATTTTTTTAGGAAAGAGATGACGAGAAATTTCTTTTGTCAAGGGGTGGCAAATCTGTGGAATTCTTTGCCACATTGGGCTGTGGAGGCCAAGTCAGTGGATATTTTTAAGGCAGAGATAGATAGATTCTTGAATAGTCCATGTGTCAGAGGTTACGGGGAGAAGGCAGGAGAATGGGGTTAGTTGGGAGACATAGATCAGCCATGATTGAATGGCCTAATTCTATTCCTACCACTTATGACCTTATGAACCTCAGTTTCAAATGATCGGCCTTGTAGCTATGTTCCCTTTTTCTAAACTATCCCACTAGGGAAGGTTTCCCAACATCTACCCTGTCAATCCCCCTTTTTGCTTGAATACGATCACCCCTACATTCTTCTCAACTCCAAGGAACACACACCCAAACTGCCCATCTTCTCATGATAGAACAACCCTCTCATCCCAGGAATTACCCTGGTAAATCTTCGTTGGAACTCCTTCAATTCTGCTAAATCGTTTTTTTAGATAAGGAGAATAAATCTGTGCACAGTACCATAACGACATTTAAAAGACACTTGGACAGGTACATGGATAGGACAGCTTTGTAGGGATTTGGGCAAAACGCAGGGAGGTGGGACCAGTGTAGATGGGATATCTTGGTCGGGGTGGGGAAGTTGAGCTTGGCACAGGGCCAGTTTCTGTGCTGTATGATTCTATGACTAGTATGCCAGCTGCATCCAACACAATAAAAAGAAAATGTGTGGGAAGGAACTGCAGGTGCTGGTTTACACCGAAGATAGACACAAAGTGCTGGAGTAATTCAGTGGGTCTGGCAGCATTTCTAGGAAAATGGAATAGGTAACGTTTCGAGTTGAAGATAGGTCTCGACCCGAAACGTGGGTGTTCCGGTTTCATAAGTTCGTAAGTTCTAGGAGCAGAATTAGGCCATTCGGCCCATCGAGTCTACTCCGCCATTCAATCTAGGCTGATCTATCTTCCCCTCTCAACCCCATTCTCCCGCCTTCTCCCCATAACCCGACACCCGTACTAATCAAGAATGTGTCAATCTCCGGCTTAGAAATATCAATTGGCTTGGCCTCCACAGCAATGAATTCCACAGATTCACCACCTTCTGACTAAAGAAATTCCTCCTCATTTCCTTTCCAAAGGTACGTTCTTTTATTCTGAGGCTATGGTCTCTGGTCCTAGATTCTCCTACTTTTGGAAACATCCTCACCACATCCACTCTATCCAGGCCTTTCACTATTCTGTAATTCGGTAATGTGGTTTCCTCCCACATCTCAACGATGTCTGGGTTTGTAGGTTAATTGGCCTCTGTAAATTTTCCCCTAGTGTGTAGGAAGTGGATGAGAAACGGGATAACATGGAATTAGTGTGAACGTTTGATCAATGGCTGCAGTGGACTCAGTGGGCTGAAGGGCCTATTTCCATGCTGTATCTTTCAGTCAATCAATCATTCAAGATCCTGGTGATAATTCCAATGGGAAACATCAGCATTTCGCTGCTGAAACATGAAGGATGTCCCAGACCAGAGCTAACAATGTGACTTAGGCAAATCCAAGGGCTACTGATGCAATGGGCTGAATCTGTTGTATATGGAACAAGCTGCCAGAGGCAGTGGTTGAGGCAGGATTAATTACGATATTTAAAAGAGACACATGTACGGGTTCATGGAGGGGAGAGGCTTGGAGGGATACAGGCCAAATTCAGTGCAAATAATATGACTTATTCATTGAGAGTCGTGGAGTCAGAAAGCATTGAAACAGGCCCTTCGGCCCAACTTGTCCATGCCGACCCAAGATTCAGTTTAGTTTATACAGTGCGGGAATAGGCCCTTTGGCTCACCGGGCCCGCGTCAACCAGCGATCCCTGCACACTTGCACTAACCTATACACATTAGGGACCATTTGCAATTTTACCAAAGCCAATTAGCCTACAACCTGTACGTCTTTGGAGTGTGGGAGGAAACCAGAGCACCCGGAGAAAACCCACGCAGGTCATAGGGAGAACGTACAAACTCCGTACAGGCCACACCCGTAGACAGGATCAAGCCCGGGTCTCTGGCGCTGTAATGCAGCAACTCCACTGCTGTGCCACCGTGCCGCCACCGTGCCGCCCCACCTGCCCGCATTTGGTCATATCTCTCAAAACCTTTCCTATCCATGTACCTGACCAAATGTTTTTTAAATGTAGTTGCTACCTGCCTCAACTAACTGGTTAAGGATCTCCACTGTGCTATGCCAACATTATTCCCCTCAACCAATAAAGTTCACGAACAGATTCAGCATCGCCTTACCTTGCTGTCCAATCTTACTTTGTCCCGAAAGGTTACTGCACAGTGACCGAAGAATTCATTGGCCTTTTTTTTCATGTTTATAAGATAGTGATCCCTCATTATAAGATTCCTCATTATCAAAAAAAACCTATCCAAGTCCTGCAAACAAAGAGAAAACGTTTCTAATCTTCAAAGCAATCGGACACCAAAATGAAGTAGGATAAAAAAAGGCCGTCACGTGACATCCTTTCAACAACTAATTTCACTGATTTATTTGTCCTTTATGTTACACTGTATCCCCTCATTAAAAGTTTCCAGGATTTACTATCAGCCCTGGAGAGGCTTGTTAAAGGTCACACAATATAAATGCTCTTTTTTTTTTTTAATTTGCAAGATAATTCAGGGCACAACAAGCAATTAAGCAGCGGTTTCTTGTTTTGTCTCATGACTGCTGCGAATGTTGTCTTATTTCTTTGTTCAATTTACTTCCAAATTGGTGTCACTTCCCTGCCTTGGCAGTGTGCTCTCTGTTGGCGGTACCGATGGAGTTAATTTTAAACCGGGACCCAGAAGGTTAATTTGATCCATTAATCCAAGCCATAAGAGAGAATGCATTTGATTTAAGGTTATCAATATACAATAGAAAATGGGGTATTAAAGTTATCAATATACAATAGAAAATGGGGTAGAAAGATCTTATAATTGATTCTGTCCTATTGTAATGATTTCTGAAAAAGAGCAGCTTCAAAATATTACTGAAGACGCCTGCAAAATGGGGAAGAAAAGCTCAACAAATGACCTTTAAATCTTATTGCATGTTGTCAAATCCCTATAGAATTTATTGTTTACCCCAATGGCCTCTGGGATACAAAGGTTCTTTGAGAATTGTCATATTTCAACATGGGGAAAAAAGACTGAGAAATCACCTCTAATAACTTCCGAGACTGTGCTGTGTGCTGAGTGAAAACACATTCGAACGTTGTTCAGCTTCACAATAGAACAGAGATTCGTGGATCCTTGGAATTAACAATGCCAGGTTAGTAAAAGAGTTCGAAGACAGACATGAAATGCTGGAGTATCTCAGCGGGACAGGCAGCATCTCTGGAGAAAAGGAATAGGTGACTTTTCAGGCCGAGATCCTTCTTCAGACCCGAGTCAAAGAGTCCGTCAGCCTTCGAGCTGCAGAGCGTACAAACGCACCCTTCAGCCCAACTCATACATGTGATGCCTATCTACACTAATCCCATCTGTGTGCATTACAGCCCACAGCCTTTTGTTGCAGAGATCTGTGGACGCAGCCCAGACCATCACACAAACCAGCCTCCCTTCCACTGACTCCATCTCTACTTCATGCTGCCTGGGCAAAGCCACCAGCATAATCAAGGACCAGCCTCACCCCTCACCCATCAAGTGACTCTCTTCTCTCCTCTCCCACCAGGCAAGAGGTACAGAAGTGTAAAAACACACCTCCAGATTCAGGGACAATTTCTTCCCAGCTGTTATCAGGCAACTGAACCATCCCATCTTCAACTAGAGAATGGGCCTGAGCTACTATCTACCTCTCTGGAGACCTTCAGGCTACCATTAATCGGACATTACTGGACGCGCACTTAACACTATTCCCTTTATCATGCATCTGTACACGGTGGACTGCTCGATTGTAATCATGTATAGTCTTTCCGCTGACTGGTTAGTATGCAACATAAAGCTTTTCACTGTACCTCGCTCGGTACACGTGACAATGAGCTAACTAACTACCCTGGCCATTCCCTCCACAGACGCTGCCTGTTCCTCTAGCACTTAGTGTTTTGTTCAAGATTCCAGCATCTGCAGTTCCTTGTGCCTCCTTCCTGAATCCTTTCTCGATCTCCTCGCCTATCCACTCCCGATGCTTCAATCGCAGCTGCATTCATTGTAGAGTGGGGTCTACAGAATAACTTGACAGCAATGGAACTACAATAAGCCAAGACGTATAGGAAGAGAGTGGAAAAGATGGTATTGGATGAGTTAGTTTGGGTTTATTTAAGTTTAGTTTAGTTTATTATTGTCACGTGTACCAAGGTACAGTGAAAAGCTTTTGATTGCATGCTATCCTGTTAAAGAAGACTAGACATGATTACAATCAAGTCATCCACAGTGCGCAGTATCTGTACTCTATGGATGGCTCCATTGTAATCATGTATAGTCTTTCCGCTGACTGGATAGCGCACAACAAAAGTTTTCACAGTACCTCGGTACACGTGACTATAAACTAAACTACACTAAACTAAGTTAAACTAACTAAAGGATAAAGGGTACAACTTTAGTGCATGATAAAGTCCGATAAAGTTGGATTAAAGATAGTTCGAAGATCTCCAATGAGGTAGATGGGAGGTCAGGACTGTTTTCTAGCTGGTGAGAGGACAGTTCAGTTCCCTGGTAATAGCTGGGAAGAAACTGTCCCTGTATCTGGAGGTGTGCGTTTTCACACTTCTGTTCCTGGTACTTGATGGGTGAAGGGAGAAGAGGCCAAATGGCAGAGCAAGCTAGAAGGTCTCTTTTTCTTTTGTTCTGGCATCTCACTCAGCAAGGCTTGGGGACCACTCTTGGCCGAGAATGTGGATGCTAATCATGGTATGGCCAGTGCACCACAGTATGTTCTGAGGGAAGAGTGCACATCACCAGCATTTCACCCTCAACACCCTTGTCCAAGTCAAACCTGAAAGTGCAGATGCCCATTGTCCAAGATGCCAAATCAAACCACATGGTGTAAGGCCCTGGGACCAGGGGCTTACTGCATGCCAGAGGAAAACAGAGGCAGTGGAGACCAACAAAATTGTGGTTCCATTACCACTCAGCAGGTTCAGCAACTAGAACATCCAGGAACAAAGGAGATTACAGGTAGTGGTGAACACTGGCTGGTCCATCATGGCCACTGATCTCCCCACTCATCGAAAAGATCTATATGAGGTACTGCCTCAAAAAGGCAGCAAATATCATCAAAGTCCCACATCGCCCAGGCCATGCTCTCATTTCACCCGGCTCCAAACCCATAAACTGGAGCGGAACAAAATCTTCAGGGACAGGCAAAGGAGAAAGAGAGCAGTGGACGGCACAGTGGCACAATGGTAGAGTTGCTGCCTTACAGCACCAGAGACCTGGGTTCAACCCCGACTACAGGTGCTGTCTATATGGAGTTTGTACGTTCCCCGTGTGACCACGTGGGTTTTCTCCGGGTGCTCCGGTTTCCTCCCACACTCCAAAGACGTAGAGATTTGTAGGTTAGTCAGCTTTGGTAAAATTGTAAATTGTCCCTAGTGTGTAGGGTAGTGCTAGTGTACAGGGTGATCGCTGGTCGGTGCGGACTCGGTGGGCCGAAGGTCCTGTTTCCGTGCTGTATCTCTAAAGTCTAAAGTCTACCAACCATTATGTTCTCAAACCATACAACTGTAGAAGTTGAAGAGCATCCATGGACATACCAAATGCCCTCAAAGCAGGAGGAGGTGTCAAGTGTTTTGATGAACATGAGGTGGATATGTCGCCAGTGCCCAGCTCCTGGGCCTTACCCATGATCCCTGCCCATAATCACTGTGGGAGTGTCTTCACCACCAGTTTAAGAAGGGCAATTAGGCACCGCCATCCAGAAATACCAGCAAACAAGGTTGTGCTGTGGGAACCCACCCATGGAAGACGGAACCCGGGATGACCAAACAAGACGAAGCTGAAGACGTTGATGGAAGACGTATACGTAGAGACAAAAGAGGAGCTTGCCAGCTGTATGGAGGACAGAGATGTGTGGTGCACCCGTCACCGTGCCCGTTGGAAACCAGCACCACTGCGTCGCTAATGTTTTCAACTATTTTAATTTAAAAAAAATTTTTTAAATGAGGCACAGGCAGTGACCATGGTCTCCTTCCTGTCACAGAGCATATGCCAAATGACAACTACCAAGCGATGAGGTGCAGCAGAATAAAATGGGAGGGAAGATGAGGAGACAAATCAGGAAACAACTTATAGAATCATAGAGTCCTACAGTGTGGAAGCAGGCCCTTCGGCCCAACTTGCTTACACTGACCAAAATACACTAGTCCCGCCTGCCTGCATTTGGCCCATATCCCTCTAAACCTCTCCTATCCACGTGTCTATCTAAATGTTTCTGAAACATTGCAATAGTAGTTGCAAAGTACCTTAGCCGGTGCTAAGTTCCAGTTTTTAATCCTTGTGTGTCAAGAGAAGGTGGGGAAGATCGGAATCTGTCAGATGGCTGGGATAGCATCTTCCCTCATCTCAAGATAAGCTTCTTATTGATCTAACTGCAGCATGGAGCTTTTGGATGTCGATCCATTCCTCATTGTTGTTCAAAGAACAACGTACCGTAGAAAATCCAACCTTTTGTACTGAAGTGCAAAATCTCTGTCCAAGCTTGAACCTCAACGATGCACCTTGTAAAAGCTGTAACAAAGCATCATTTCTGTGCAAAGCCACCTCGATTTGTTTTGATTGTTTTCTGGATATATTTTCCTCGTATTTTGATGGGATCAAGTGTCAAGAATTAAGAAAGTTTCATTGTCATATGTGCCAACAATATGAACAGTTGGATTCTTTCTTGCTGCAGCTTAACAGGGCCATAAATGCAATAACACACAATTACACAATGACATAATAGTTCATAAGTTATAGGAGCTAGATTAGGCCATTCAGCCCATTTAGTTTAGTCCACTGTTCAATCAATGTTGATCCATCTTTCCCTCCAAACCCTTTCTCCCCATAACCCCTGACACCCTTGCTAATCACGAATCTGTCAATCTCTGTAATGTTCAGTTCTGATCACCCTGCAGTAGGAAGGATGTCATTAAGCTGGAAAAAGAGCTGGAGCAGTATGGTGGCACAGTGGTAGGGTTGCTGCCTTATAGCACCAGAGACCCGGGTGCAATCCTGACTATGGGTGCTGTCTGTATGGAGTTTGTACGTTCTCCCTGTTACCTGCATGGGTTTTTTCCAGGAGCTCCGGTTTCCTCCCACACTCCAAACTTATACAAATTGGTATAATTGTAAATTGTCCCGTGTGTGTGTAGGATAGTGTTAGTGTGATGGGATTGCTGGTCATCGCAGACTCGGCGGGCCGAAGGGCCTGTTACTGACCTGTATCTCTAAACTAAACTAAAGAAGATTTTACAAGGATGTTGCCAGGACTCGAGGACCGTAGCTACATTGAAGGGTTGGGCAAAATAGAACTTCATTCTTTGGAGCACAGGAAGCTGAACGGTGATCTTACAGAGGTGTACAAAATCCCCTCACTGCCAGCCAAGCCAGGTCTTGGCACTTGTTCGTGTTCTGGCGATGAGGCGTTTTGCCAGACAAGCTGGGCAGTCTGCTCTGGGAACCATGCCACAGGATCCATGGAGTCATTTCCCAGCAGTGCCTGCAGGACGTTCTGTGCTGACCACTGCCCGATGGACTTGTGGTCAAAGGTGTTGTACGAACAACAGATGGTGATGGTGCGGCAATGTCCAGCTGACTGGCACATTCCCAAATAAGGGACAAGGTGATGTCACTGCCCTGCGCCCCACGTGACCTCACCCAGCCAGCGGCCACATGCTCCCGCTCCACCATTGGTGGCCATCCGGGCCGGGATGCGGGTTGCTACACAACCACCATTAGGCGCTGCCCGGGCCTCAGGACCTACACTGTCCGGACCTACAGCGTCCGGATCTATAGCGTCTGGACCTACAACGACAGGATCTATAGCGTCCTGACCTCCACTGTCTGGACCTACATTGTCCGGACCTACACTGTCCGGGCCTACAGCGCCCCCGGGCCTAATATGGGACAAGGGCGGTCTCGTACGGGACAAACCAATTTAGCCCAAAATACGGGATGTCCTGGCTAATACGGGACCATTGGCAACCCAACCTCCATCCCAATCTCTTCCATGTCCAATTGTTCCATTTCTTACTTGTTCTCCTTCCCAATTTGAGTGGCCACCACTGTCCCAATTATCCCTCCTTGCTCATAGGTCCCCCTTCCTGTTATAGTCATAGTCCTGTGTAGCAAGGAACCAGGCCCTTTGGCCCATCCTGTCCATGCTGGCCAAGTTGGCATTCTAGGATAGTCCCATTTGCCTGCATTTGGCCCAAAGCCCTCATAAGCCTTGCCTATCCATAAATCTATGGGTCTTTTAAAAGCCGCAATTGTATTAGCTTCTATAGCTTTTCTTTAGGTCTTTTTAGAGATACAGAGCGGAAACAGGCCCACCGAGTTCCCACCGACCAGCGATCCCCGTACGCGACAAACCTGCAAACCTGCATATCTGGAGTGTGGGAGAAAACTGTAGCACCCGGAGAAAACCCACGTACAAACGCCATACACCCACGCGGTCACGGGAGAACGTACAAACTCCGTACACCCACGCGGTCATGGGGGAACGTACAAACTCCGTACAGACAGCGCCCGTAGTCGGGATCGAACCTGGTCTCTGGCGCTGGAAGGCAGCAACTCTACCGCCGCGCCCTGAACTTCTATTCCCCCTTCCCCCACTCACAGAAAATGGCAGATCTTTGATATTCTCCACCACCGGCAGTACGGTGACGCAGAGGTAGAGTTGCTGCTTTACAGCGCCAGAGACCCGGGTTCCATCCCGGCTACGGGTGCTGTCTGTGCGGAGTTTGTACGTTCTCCCCGTGACCGCCTGGGTTTTCTCCGAGATTTTAGATTTAGATTTAGATTTAGAGATACAGCGCAGATACAGGCCCTTCGGCCCACCGGGTCCGCGCCGCCCAGCGATCCCCGCACACTAACACTATCCTACACCCACTAGGGACAATTTTTACATTTGCCCAGCCAATTAACCTACAAACCTGTACGTCTTTGGAGTGTGGGAGGAAACCGAAGATCTCAGAGAAAACCCACGCAGGTCACGGGGAGAACGTACAAACTCCGTACAGACGGCGCCCGTAGTCAGGATCGAACCTGAGTCTCCGGCGCTGCATTCGCTGTAAGGCAGCAACTCTACCGCTGCGCCACCGTGCCGCCCTTTGGAGATCTTTGGTTTCCTCCCACACTCCAAAGACGTACAGGTTTGTAGGTTAATTGGCTTGGTATAAGTGTAAATTGTCCCTTGTGTGTGTCAGATAGTGTTAATGTGCGGACGGTGGACTGAAGGGCCTGTTTCCACGCTGCATCTCCAAACTAAACTAAATGTCAGATGTGGAAGATGAATCCTTGAACAGACTCGGGGGCGAGATTTTGGACAACGGGAGGCTCAGTGTTTAGGGAATACCGGCAGGAATGTGGATCTGAGTCCATGATCAGAACTGCCAAGATCTCAGTGCAATGCTGAAACATAATGTCGGCCCTTCGTGTTCCTTATGTCTTCATAGGATTTAATGTTCTGTCCACTTTAATGTGGAGTTATTGGAACAGTCTTTGTTTTCCGGAATCTGCCGTGAATTCCCTAAATGCTGCAGCAGCTGTTTGGGGGGAAAAAAATCTACTAAACACAAGTGCTGGAATTAATGTTGTTTCTGGTGATTTACGGCAGGACCCTCGGTGCCAGCTGGTGAGTGAGTGAGTGAGTGACTGTGGGACTTGTTGTTCTGTGAAGTGGTCCCCACTTGAATGAAAGTCTTGGATTCAGATTCACTTCACAGGCGACAGGGTGAGGAGTTTCCCCGGACCCTCGGTATCCCAGGGAACACAGTGGAGGAACGGGGAGACCATTCAATACACCGCAGTACTGCCTGCACGGGGGGTGCTGAGTGGGGCTAGAACATGGCACGGTGGAGCAGCGGTAGAGTTGCTGCTTTACAGCGCCAGAGACCCGGGTTCGATCCCGGCTATGGGTGCTGCCTGTAGAGAGTTTCCTGTACGTTCCCCCCACCTACTTCTGGAATTTCTCCGGGTGCTCCGGTTTCCTCCAAAGACGTACAGGTTGTAGGTTATTCACAAAATGCTGGAGTAACTCAGCAGGTCAGGCAGCATCTCGGGAGAGAAGGAATGGGTGACGTTTCGGGTCGAGACCCTTCTTCAGTCTGAAGAAGTCTGAAGAAGGGTCTCGACCCGAAACGTCACCCATTCCTTCTCTCCCGAGATGCTGCCTGACCTGCTGAGTTACTCCAGCATTTTGTGAATAAATACCTTCGATTTGTACCAGCATCTTGCAGTTATTTTCTTATACCACAGGTTGTAGGTTAATTATCTTCTGTTAATTGTAAATTGTCCCAAGTGCACAGGATGGTGCTAGTGTATGGTGTTATCGCTGGTCAGTGCGGACTCAGGGGGCTGAAGGGCCTGTTTCCACGTTGTATCTCTAAAGTCTAAAGTAAAGATATCGTGTCCGCACCGACCAGCGACCACCCAGGGACATGCTGGTTTGTAGGTTGATTGATCTAGGATAGAATAATACGCAGGGTGATCGCTTGTCAGCAGTATCTCTAAACAAAAAAGCAGTCAGGCTTGAGGAGAATTCCTCAATGCAGCAAGTGGTGATATACAGGGGGACACACACTCCCCGGGACATTCCATGGTATGTTTCATGAGACCAGCGAAGAGCACAGCACAGGAACTGGCCCACAATGTCCGTGCCGATCATGATGCCAAGATACACTCATCTCCTTTGCCTGAACATGTTCAATGTCACTCCATTTCCTGGCACCCTCGTGCCTACGAAACAGCACTCTCGTATCTGGGTCTGGACATATAAACACCATCACAGGTTGTTGCACACGTTAGGAGGGTCATGTGCCAAGTCACAATTAAATATTAAAGATTGCCTTAAAGGGCAACGTCTTAATATCGATCGTTTCCAACTTGGCCTTGAAGGCCTTAACGTCGGGTGCAGTGCGAATGTCTTGGTGGAGATGATACCTTTCGCAAATTGTCTTTGGGTACAGTGAATACCCACACCGACCAGCCAAAACATTATGACCACTGACAGGCGAAGTGAATAACATTGATTATCTTGTTACAATGGCACCTGTCAAGGGGTGGGATATATTAGGCAGCAAGTGAACAGTCAGTTCTTGAAGTTGATGCAGGAGAAATGGGCAGGAGTAAAGACCTGAGCGACTTTGACAAGGGCTAAATTGTTATGGCCAGACGACTGGGTCGGAGCATCTCTGAAACG
Organism: Rhinoraja longicauda; assembly: GCF_053455715.1. Taxonomy (NCBI): domain Eukaryota; kingdom Metazoa; phylum Chordata; class Chondrichthyes; order Rajiformes; family Arhynchobatidae; genus Rhinoraja; species Rhinoraja longicauda. The sequence goes on from NC_135954.1 coordinate 93,439,082, forward strand.
GCAAGGCTTGTGGGGTGCTCCCGGTCAGCAGTGGTGAGTACCAACCGATAGTGGTCCGAGGAGGGACAAACCACAAACCGGTGACAGGGTGTTGGGCGCCCAATGCTCATCGATGTGCGAGGGCAATGAAGGCTATCCCGTCTGGTCCAAACCGACTGTGGGAAGACGACAAGCCGGTGGAGGGAGTGTGATGCTCTGGGAAATGTTCTGCTGGGAAACCCTGGGTCCGGCCATTCATGTGGACATCAATTTGACACGTGTCACATATGTAAACATCGTTGCAGACCAGATACACCCCTTCATGGCAATGATATTTCCTGATGGCAGTGGCCTCTTTCAGCAGGATAATGCGCCCTCCCACACTGCACACATTGTTCGGGAATGGTTTGAGGAACATGATGAAGTGTTCACGGTGTTGCCCTGGCCTCCAAATTCTCCAGATCTCAATCCGATTGAGCATCTGTGGGATGTCCTGGATGGACAAGTACGATCCATGGCGGCTCCACCTCGCAATGTACAGGACTTGAAGGATCTGCTGCTAATGTTTTGGTGCCAGATACCACAGGACACCTTCAGGGGTCTTGTAGAGTCCTTGCTTCGGCGGGTCGGCGCTGTTTTGGCGGCACACGGAGGACCAACAGCATATTAGGCAGGTGGTCATAATGTTTTGGCTGATCGGTGTATAACAGTCTTTACTTGTTGGGATGATGTTGTATTTAAAACCCCCGATTGCCTGGTCTTTGGGTGTCTGGATGAATTTGCAGATTGAAGATGACTCTTGATGTTGCTTGGAATAAACCCGTGCGTTTCTTTATAGATGGTCGTCAGGCGTAATTTGGTCCTACGGTCTTGAAGAGTTTCCCACTCCAGATTAACAGACAATAGACAATAGGTGCAGGAGTAGGCCATTCGGCCCTTCGAGCCAGCACCGCCATTCAATGTGATCATGGCTGATCATTCTCAATCAGTACCCCGTTCCTACCTTCTCCCCATACCCCCTGACTCCGCTATCCTTAAGAGCTCTATCTAGCTCTCTCTTGAATGCATTCAGAGACTTGGCCTCCACTGCCTTCTGAGGCAGAGAATTCCACAGATTTACAACTCTCTGACTGAAAAAGTCTTTCCTCATCTCCGTTCTAAATGGCCTACCCCTTATTCTTAAACTGTGGCCCCTGGTTCTGGACTCCCCCAACATTGGGAACATGTTTCCTGCCTCTAACGTGTGCAACCCCTTAATAATCTTATAATCTTATATCAGCTAGATCTCTGTCTCTGCCAGTGCGTTCCAGGCACTCAACACTTTTCTGTTTGCCCCACTCACCTTCAAGTATTAGGCTCTAGTCTTTGCCATTTCCACCCTGGGAAAAAGGTTTTGACTGTCTACCCCATCTCTGCCCACTGGCCCACAACGTCCGTGCTGAACATGATACTGTGAATGACAAATGGCAATCGTAAAACAATAAAATGAGGTCGAAAGGGTAACAGGCCATTTGTTTATCTGCAATGAGGTGGGATTGAGCTATGTTTGTTGATCTGTGTCTTTTTGAGGTGCATGATTTATAATTGTTATAAGGCCATTCTGAAGAAGGACAAAAGCTTAAATGCCCGCAACAGTAAACAACTCATCAAAGGGAGATTCTGTGTATAATATAGCAGATTAATCTTTGTTCGGTGAGCAATCACGAGATTGCTCCCAGCGACCGCTGTATTTGGCTCTCTTAAATAAAGTCTTGATTGCCTTGCTCCATCATTATGCTGTGCTTTAAAGTTTTCGTTAACAATACCAAGACCGACTGTTATCTGTCTGCATGTGATCCATATGCCTCCAGTCCCTGTATATCTACGTGCCTGTTGAACAGTCTCTTGAATGCCACTATCATATCTGCCTCCACCACCATCCATTGCAGTGTGTTCCAGGCCTCATCACCCTCTGTGTAAAAACGTCCCGCTCTTCACCTTTCTGCTTCTGTTAATTGCCCCTGGTGGAAAGAAAGCGAATCTGGGATAACATCAAACCAGTGCGCAGGTGTTCAATGGTTGCTGTGAACTCGATGGGCCGAATGGCCTGTTTCCACGCTGCATCTCTTAATTAAACTAAGATAGAGCAAAGGGGGAGATACAGAGTACACAATTACAAGGATGGTGTCAGGAATTGTGCAATTTAATTTCTGGCATAATTCAGCCTACTTCACAGTGTGCTGTGATCCTGCTGGTAAAGCTTTCTGCCGCCAAAACGGCAGGAGTGACTTCAAAACCAACATCATCCACTGGACAATTCACCAGAGCTGAGACCCAATTGCAGACCTGGAAAACATGTTGGTGCAGCGGTAGAATTGCTGCCTTACAGCGCCAAACACCTGGGTTTCATCCTGACTATGGGTGCTGTGTGTCCGGAGTTTGTACGTTCTCCCTGTGACCGCAAGGGTTCTCCCCAGGTGCTCCGCTTTCCTCCCACACTGCAAAGATGTGCAGGTTAATTGGCTTCTGTAAATTTGTAAATTGTCCCTAATGTGCAGGATAGTGCTGGTATCGCTGGTAGATCGCTGGTTGGCATGGTGGGTGGATGGGCCTGTTCCTGCGTTGTATCGCTAAACCTGTTATGAACTTCCAGCTGCACAATTAACGGCCAGGCATTAAACAGTGTATCGATCATAGGAGATGGCATTAATTACTGCCTTGCTTCATCAGTCCAGCCCAACTCTCCAATGACACTCTTGATGCAAATAATCTTCCCAGCCACAACAGGCTTTGCTGTAATGTGGTTCCATTAACCCCTTTATAGGTCAATTGAGCCAACCCCAAATGTAAAAAATAAGAAACTGCAGATGCTGGTTTACAATTTAAAAAAAGGACACAAAACGTGACTCAGCGGCTCAGGCAGCATCTCAAGACAAAGTGGGTCACAGTCGGATGAAGGGTCCTGGCCTGAAACCTCACCTATCCATGTTCTCCAGGGATGCTGCCTGACCCTCTGAGTTACTTCAGCACTTTGTCCTTAGTTTAGCCTGCCCAGTTTAGTGTAGTTTAGATATGCAGCATGGAAACAGGCCCTTCGGCCCACCGAGTCCATGCCGACGGGCGATCCCCGCACACTAGCACTATCCAACACACTGGGGAAATTCTACAATTTTTACCAATTACCAAGCCAATTAACCTACAAACTTGTACGTCTCTGGAGTGTTGGAGGAAACCGGAGCATCCAGGGAAACCCCACATGTTCACAGGAAGAACGTGCGAACTCCCATACAGACAGCTCATGTAGTCAGGATTGAACCCGGGTCTCTGGCGCTCTAAGGCAGCAATTTTACCGCTGCACCACTGTGCCGCCCCTGGACATACATTCGTTACCCCAAACGGCTTCAGTCCGTGCTGGCACCACTTTGTGATTAGCACACGGAATAAATGCCAGGCTGGTAGGGATTACTGAGGCAGAGAGAATGTAGTGACAATTGTCATCAAACATCATCAGTGGTTCGAAGGTATCACAAAATGCTGAAGTAACTCAGTGGGTCAGGCAGCATCTCAGGAGAGAAGGAATGGGTGACGTTTCGGGTCGAGACCTTCTTCAGGCATTCTTGTGATACCTTCGATTTGTACCAGGATCTGCAGTTATTTTCCTACACATCATGAGTGGTTCAATCTGTGCTGCTGTACGATTGACAAGAGAACAATTTACCCAGGAGCGTGGCACTCAGCCATATTGTATCCCATCTAAGATTAATTTTTAAAGTGTTTATCGTCTTATTTTTATAGCTCTTGTATTTGGTGAGTGCAGGGAATATGGAATTGTAAACATATTAAAAATAATTGCAGGAGTCTTTCATCATATTAGAGTTAATGGGATGAAGCAGGGCTGATCAAGGAATCATTGAGGTGATATTAAATTAGTTACTTAAGCGGAGTTTCTTGTTAGCTGCCGTGATTATTAACACACATAAAAATTACAAAAAAACAGTCATTTAAAAATGTGCAAGTGCGAATAATTTGCACTTATATACGATAAAACTCTGATAATCGTTTGTCCAGGGAAATTGAGTCATAGGAGGATTGTAGAGTTATTCAGCATGGAAATGGGTCCTTCGAACCAACTCGCCAATGCCGACCAAATTGCATACCCAAGCTAGTCCCATAACTGCACCTGGCCCACTTCCGTCCAAACCTTTCCTGTCCAAGTGTCTTTTAAATGTTGTAACTGTACCCACCTCTACTACATCCCCCGGCAGCACGTTCCATCTCCCCACCACCCTCTGTGTGAAAAAATATCCCCTCATGTCCCTTTTAATCTTGCCCCTCTCACCTTAAACCCACACTCTCTTGTTTGGGACTCTGCTGCCCTGGGGAAAAGAATGCAAATCCTCACCTTGATGGTGATGGTACGGCGTCTGGCTCATCAACTGATGTTTGCTGCGTTCCATTGAAACCCACTCCGCCTGCAGTTTTCGCATTCCTTTTAAACTAACCGCCACCCAATTCACTGCATTCCCTTTAAACCCACTGGAACCCCAGTTCCCACATTCCCTTTAAACCCACTGGAACCCCAGTTCCCACATCCACATTCCCTTTCTCTTTCCCTTTAAACTTACCAGGACCCCATTCCCCACTAAACCCACCGATACTCCATTCCCCACACCCCCTTTAAACCCACTCAGCCTCCAGTTTCCGCACTCCCTTTAAACTCGCTGGGACCTCATTCCCCACTAAACCCACCAAGACCCCATTCCCCACACTCCCTTTAAACTCACTGAGACCCCATTCCCCACACTCCCTTTAAACTCACTGAGACCCCATTTCCCACACTCCCTTTAAACTCACTGAGACCCCATTTCCCACACTCCCTTTAAACTCACTGAGACCCCATTTCCCACACTCCCTTTAAACTCACTGAGACCCCATTTCCCACACTCCCTTTAAACTCACTGAGACCTAAATTTCCCACACTCCCTTTAAACCCACTGGGACCCCATTCCCTACACTGCCTTTAAACTCACTGGGACCCCATTCCCTACACTGCCTTTAAACTCACTGCGACCCCAGTTCCCACACTCCCTTTAAACCCACTCTAAAGTAATCAGGTTTGTGAGACACGACCTCCCTCATACAAAACCACACTGACCATCCCTAATCAGCCCTTGTCCATCTAAAAAAAGATTTAACGGGAATCTGAAGGGTAACTTTTTTACACAAAGGGTGGTGGGTGTATGGAACAAGCTGCCGAAGGAGGTAGTTGAGGCAGGGACTATCGCAAAATTTAAGAAACATTTATACTGGACTGGTACTTGGATCGGACAGGTTTAGAGGGATATGGGCCAAATGCAGGCAGGTGGGACTAGTGTAGATGGGGCATGTTGTTCGGTGTGGGCAAGTTGGGCCGTAAGGCCTGTTTTCTCACTCTATGACTATGACTGGGGGGGGGGGGGATATTTATACATGTGAGGGAGTCAGTTTCAAGGAAATAAAAAGATAAATGGGATTGCTCTGTAAACTGACATCAGAGGACGAAATAGCTTCCTTCCTTGGATGGCTCGATTGCTCGAGACAGCTTGAGATACAGTGCAGAGAAAGGTCCTTCGGTCCACCAGTAACCCCTGTACACCAGAACTATCCTACACAACTAGTGACAATTTAGCCGGGTTTCTAGCGCTGTAAGGCAGCAACTCTACCGCTGCGCCATAGTCTTTCTGCTGACTGGTTAGCACGCAACAAAAAGCTTTACACTGTACCTTGGTACACGTGACAATAAATTAAACTAAATTAAACTAAACTTGACTAGTTTGGGTCCTTATAGTCTTAAGTTGCCAATGCTGAGGCATATATTCTCACAAAGATAAGCCAGGAAACAAAGCACAGGCACAAAGTCAATGTCCCACCAAAAACAAACCTTCACCCCTTGGCATCTGTTGCTGGGAATTAGTAGTCACAAAGGTAATTATTTTTAATTGCTCTTTTGTTTATTTTGAGCTCTGTATCCAGGCATGGGCTGCCCAGCTGTTGGCAAATCAACAAAACCATCCAACCTTTTGCAGCTCAGCCAGTTTTCAAGAGAGGGGCTCCTTCTATCAGCTTAGCAGTTGAACCCCCTCATCCCAATAACCCATGTTGACCTAGCTTAGTTTAATTTGTTGTCACGTGCACCGAGGTACAGTGAAAAGCTTTTGTTGCGCGCTAACCAATCAGCGGAAAGACAATACATGATTACAATCGACCATCCACAGTGTACAGATACACGATAAAGGGAATAACATGAATAACGTTTAGTGCAAGATAAAGCCAGTAAAGTCCGATCAAAGATGGTCCACAGATCCCCAATGAGATAGATATTAGTTCAGGACTGCTCTCTAGTTTGTAGTAGGATGGTTCAGTTGCCTGACAACAGCTGGGAAGAAACTGGGAAGAAGCAACGATTGGTCGGATTCTCTGTGAGTTTGATAGTTCTGATGAGTATTGAACTACTGCAATAGTGTTTAAGGAACTGGACTAGTAATCCAGAGGAGGCACAAGAAACTGCAGGTGCAGGAATATGGAGAGACAAACTACATGCTGGAGGAACTCAGCCGGTCAGGCAGAAAAACGACGGGTGACATTTCGGCCTGGGACCCATCTCCAGTCTGGGGAAGGGTTCCAACTTGAAACGTCACCTACCCTTTTTCTCCAGAGATTCTGCCTGATCCGCTGAGTTACTCCAGCACTTTGTGTCTGTCTTCGGTATAAACCAGCATCTGCAGTTCCTTTCTACACCCGTGTAACATGTGTGGGTGACGTTGTGGGTCAGGGTCCCCCTTCAGGACGGTGGGCGTCACCCTACTCCAACACTTGGTTTCCTTTCCAGCACCTGGAGTTGTTTTAGGTTTTTGCCTTTAAAGGTGTAGTGTGTTTCTCAAAATAATAAATCCATTGTAGAACATCTATTTTTTATCGGAGCTTTCATTCGATATTCACAAGCATTGCTCCAATCAAAAACTGCTATCCTGTGCAGTTTGCAAACAACAAATATCAAATGACCTTGTCAGTTGTATCTGGGATACACCCAAGCCCTTCTGCTCCCACCGTTGTTAAAAGGCCTCCAATGTTCCTGTGGACACTGTGTGCTCCCTCTCCAGGGGCACAGGCATGGATGGAAGCCCAGAAGAGGGGCAGGCAATCAACTTGGGTAAAACCCTTGACTACCCGCTGCCTGGACCCGTAATTGGCTGTCTTGGCCAGGCCCAGGAGCAAACCGACCAGGAGACGTCGGCACGGTGGCGCAGCGGTAGAGTTGCTGTGTTACAGCGCCAGAGACCCGGGTTCGATCCTGACTACGGGTGCTGTCTGTGTGGAATTTGCACGTTCCCGCTGTGACTGCATGGGCTTTCTCAGAGTGCTCCGGTTTCCTCCCACACTCCGAAGATGTGCAGATTTGTAGGTTAATTGGCATTGGTAAATGTCACTAGTGTGTAGGATTGTGCTAGTGTACGGTTGATCGCTGGTCGACACGGACTCGGTGTATCCCTACTCTAAAGAGATCCCCTGACCGACACACCCCCCTCCGTACCGGGTGACCAAAGATCAGGAACATGGCAGTGAGGTACAGCCAAAACTCTAGGAGCAGCCCCTTTTCACAATCAAGGGTTGCAACCTCTCATTGTAGTACATCACAATGTTTTAGAAACATTTGGACAGGTACATGAATAGGACAGGTTTAGAGGGATATGGACCAAAACCAGGTAGGTTTAGTGTAGATGGGGCACGTTGTTCGGCGTGGGCAAGTTGGGTTGAAGGGCCTGTTTCCACACTGTATGTCTCTATCAGTGGAATAATCCTTTCATCGGCACGCTGACATATGAAGGCTTGGATACGCTGGAATTTAGAAGGATGAGAGGGGATCTTATTGAAACATATAAGATTATTAAGGGATTGGACACATTAGAGGCAGGAAACATGTTCCCAATGTTGGGGGAGTCCAGAACCAGGGGCCACAGTTTAAGAATAAGGGGTAGGCCATTTAGAACGAAGATGAGGAAAAACTTTTTCAGTCAGAGAGTTGTAAATCTGTGGAATTCTCTGCCTCAGAAGGCAGTGGAGGCCAATTCTTTGTGGAGTTTGCACATTCTCCCTGTTGAATTCCTCCAGGTTTCCTCCTGCATTCCAAAGACGTGTAGAAAACCAGGTTGTGTAGGATCGAACTGCAGATACTGGTTTATTCCAAAGATAGACACAAAATCCCGGAGTAACTCAGCGGGCCAGTCAGTATGGATAGGTGACGTTTCGGGTCAGAACCCTTCTTCAGACTGATTGTAGGGTTCCGACCCAAAACATCACCTATCCATGTTCTCCAGAGATGCTGCCTGGCCCACTGTTACTCCAGCACTTTGTGTCTCTCTTTGTTGTAAAGATGGGTTGGTTCTCATGGAATGTACCCACCACTGGAGTTCAGGCCGCACTGTTCTGTAGCCCAACCCCTGAGAAATGTGGGCCGGCAATTTAGCCTCTGCTTTAATTGCCCTTTTATTGCCCTGAGCTTGCTGGAGCCTGCATTGCAATCACTGTGCCGAAATGGATATTTATCACTGACAATGGAGAGGTGGCATTTACAGCAAGCTTCACTGCAGATAAATATTAATCAAAATGAACATTATTGTAAAGGTTAAGTCTAAACCCACCCAGCACATTACTGCCGATAAGCTGAAAGGTCACATACGTTTATAAGTCAGTGAGACGCACTGTATCAGAAGTTCCCAACGGATTAAGTTATTCATAGACAAGAGAAGCTTTACATTATTTTAACAGGTATGCAAATACTTCAAAAAGATTGGCATCTGCTTGTCCTTAAGTGAATAGCAAAAAGAACCATCGACTCCTGCAGTCAAAAATTGCTTCCCAACATTTTCATGAATGCTAAGGAATTGAAGTGCTGACTTTTCATCTGGGAATCGCCCTACCAACAACTAGAGAGCAGTCCTGGGCTATTATCTTGGAGACCCTTGGGCTATCTTTGATCGGACATTACTGGCTTTATCTTGCTTTATATTATTCACGTTATTCCCTTTATCATGTATCTGTACATTGTGGACGGCTCGATTGTAATCATGTATTGTCTTTCTGCTGACTGGTTAGCACGCAACAAAAGCTTTTCACTGTACCTCGGTACACGTGACAATAAACGAAACTCAAACTCATTATGGACGATTTAGGGACACTCCATACGTAAGAGTCAGCTCCCACCAGAAGCCCGACGTATGTACATAAGTTCTCTCCTACGAACATCCCTATGTTTCCATTTTCCTTGATCTAACAATGAACTATTCTACATTTTCTTTGAACTACTTCCCCTTTGTCTCGTTTTCACACCTTACACTTCCTTATCTCTGTATCTCCCTCTCCCCTGACAGTCTGAAGAAGGGTCTCGATCCGACACGCCACCCATTCCTTCTATCCAGAGATGCTGCTTGTCCCGCTGAGTTACTCCAGCATTTTGTGCCTATCTTCAGTTTAAACCAGCATCTGCAGTTCCTTTCTACACCATCCCTATGTTTCCTCTCTCACCAGTTTTTGACGCCTTTCTTTAAACTATAGTGAATGTATGGTTACCATTTTGAATAATGTTTGTTTATTTTCTGACATGGGTAAAATCGACTTAAGGACGTTTGTAACAGACAGAGCCTGTTACCTGAGGACAGTTTTTACAAGCAACTTCTCAGACAATCCCTGGCCTTGCACACACATTACATAAACAGCCGCTGCACAGCGATTAGAAACAGAAAACCGAGGCGAATTCTTGTCTTTTCCTGTTTTGTTTAGTTTACAGACTGAGCATGGAAGCAGGCACTTCGACTCACCTGTTGACCCCTGATCACCTGTTCACACTAGTTCTATGTTAATCCACTCTCATGTGGATGATCTCCTCTAGTAATCTCCACTTCAATCCGCAAGTGGCATTTTTTTTACAGAGGCCAATTAACCTACAAACCCGCACGTCTTTGGGATGTGGGAGAAAATCGGAGCACCCAGAGTAAACCCACTCCACACTGACAGCACCCGAGATCAGGATTGAACCCGGGTCTCTGGATCTGCGAGACAGCAGCTTCATAGGCTGTGTCACTGTGCCGACCTGAAGTTTCTCAAGTTGCTCTGATAACTGGGAGAGGTCTCTCCATCTCCAATCTCCAATTAGATGTAATATAATGCAATGAATAAGATGTTAAAACATCGAACAGTACAGCACTAGAACAGGCTGTTCAACCCACAATGTCTGTGCCAAACATTTTCATAAGTCATAGGAGCAGAAGTAGGCCATTCGGCCCATTGAGTCTACTCTACCTTTCAATCATGGTTGATCTTCATTTCCTTCCTCCCATAACCTTTGACACCCTCACCAATCAAGTCCCTGTCAATGTTCGCCTTAAAAATACCCTATAACGGCCTACACAGCCATCTGTGGCAATGAATTCCACAGATTCGCCACCCTCTGACCAAAGAAATTCCTCCATCTCGTTTCTAAAGATACGCCCATTTATTCTGAGGCTATGCCCACTGGTCCTAGTCTCTCCCACTAGTGGAAACTTCCTCTCCACATATTCTCTATCCAAGCCTTTCTCTATTCGGTGTTTCAATGAGGTCCCCCTGCCTCATCCTTCTCTCCAGTGCCAAGCTCACGAATGACACAGTGCCCCAACGCACCTTTCAGTGATGGGGTTCCTTCTGGTGGTGATTAGCTCATGTTCATAGATATAGGAGCAGAATTAGGCCATTCGGCACATCAAGTTTGCTCCACCATTCAATCATGACTAATCCTCACGGCAGGACCCATTCTCCTGCCTTCTCCCCGTAAACCTTTGACCCCCTACCAATCAAGAACCTATCAATCTCCGCTTTAAAAATACACAACGACTTGGCCTCCACTGCTGTCTGTGGCAAATAATTCCACAGATTCACCATCCTCTGGCTAAAGAAAGTCCTCCTCATCTCTATTCTAAAGGTACTTCCTTTTATTCTGATGCCCCCTGGTCCTAGACTCTGCCATGAGAGGAAACATCCTCTCTAGGTCTTTCATTAGTCAATGTTTACAAAGTGCCAAAGCACAGCCAAAATATTTTAAGTCACTTTAATTGATGTTGTCAAGCTCAAAAGGGTACAGAGAAGATTTACAAGGACGTTGCCAGAGCTAGAGGGTCTGAACTATAGGGAGAGGTTGAGTAGGCTGGAACTCTATTCCTTGGAGCACAGGAGGATGAGGGGTGATCTTATTGAGATGTATAAAATCATGAGAGGAATAGATCGGGTAGATACACAGAGTCTCTTGCCCAGAGTAGGTGAATCGAGGACCAGAGGACATTGGTTTATGGTGAAGGGGAAAAGAGATAATAAGAATCCAAGGGGTAACTTTTTCACACAGAGGGTGGTGGGTGTATGGAACAAGCTGGCAGAGGAGGTAGTTGAGGCTGGGACTATCCCAACATTTAAGAAACAGTTAGACAGGTACATGGATAGAACAGGTTTGGAGGGATATGGACCAAATGCGGGCAGGTGGGACTAGTGTAGCTGGGACACGTTGGCCAGTGTGGGCAAGTTGGGCCTGTTTCCACACTGTATCATTCTATGACTCTGTGACACTCACTAGGCAAATATGAGTTGCCTATCCCAAGCTGTCCATCAGAAGGGATTACCAATGGTGGCCATCGTCTTAAGCCACGCTGTAGCCGAGTAGTGAGGGTGCCTTCACTGCAATAGAAGTCAGACGGTCAGACCGCATCAGTGAGTAGGAAACCAGTCAACATTACAGAACTTGAATCGTAACAATGTGTAGGAAGGAACTGCAGATGCTGGTTTACACCGAAGAAGGACACAAAAAGCTGGAGTAATACAGAGGGTCAAACAGCATCTCTGGAGAAAAGGAATGGGTGACATTTCGGGTCAAGACCCTTCTTCAGACTGAGAGTCAGGGGAGAGGTGAATGGGAGATTGTAGATTGTCGTGCTTGCTATGTGGCCCGAGCATTGGTCCTTGCACCCTGCAGTAAACACAGTTTCAGAACTTTGCAAAATAAGGTACCTGTTTCTCTGTGTGTAGAAACAAAGTTCTGAAACTGTGTTTACTGCAGGGTGCAAGGAGCAATGCTCGGGACAGTCATTTCCAGCCTATAAAACTGATTTGGATGAAGATAAAGTGTCTAAATTTGCACATGACACAGAGAAGTATGAAAGTACATTGTGAATACATCATTCATAAGGAGATTACAAAGGATGCAGATAGATTGAGTGTAAACATTGTCTAAATGGTAAGCAATCTAAGTGTTGCAAAGGAATCTGTTATGAATCACAATGGTTAATATTAAGTTAGAGCTAGCAATTTTGGAAGGCCAATAGAATGTTCTTGTTTATTGTGTAGAATTGAATGCAAAAGTTGGGAGATAGTGCTTGAGTTATTTAAGGCAAATAAAAGGACATTAACTAAATGGTGAGCGATTTAAATGGTGAAGAGGGATCTGTTATGGATCACAATGGTTGGTATTAAGATAGAGCAAGCAATTAGGAAGACCAAAAGAATGTTCTTGTTTATTGTAGACAATTGAAAAAAAAGCTGGGAGATTATGCTTGTGAGTTATTTAAGGCACTGTTGAAACTGAATCTGGAGTACCATGTAAAATGCTGTCTTACCTGAGGAAGAATATTTACAAATCAGAAACAGCTTGGAGAATGCAAACTATATTGTTAGCTGGAATGGGGAGTTTGCCTTATGAGGAAAGGTTGGACTAGCCAAAAGTGGAATTCAGAAGGGCAAGAGGGGACTTAATTGAATCATGTAAGGTCTTGATGTGGAAAGGATATTTATGGGAGAATCCAAAATCAGGGATCACTGTTTAACAACAAAAGGTCATCCATTTAAGATGGACACGAGGGAAATTTATTCTCTCTGAGGGTCGTGAGTCTTTGGAACGGTCTTCCTCACAAGGAGTAGATGGGACATGTTGGGCAGTGTGGGCAAGTTGAGCCTGTTTCCACGTCGAATGACTTTATGACTCTATGAGGTGAAGCTGTGCCTGTTTGAAGGCAGAAACAGAAAGCTTTCTGATAAGCAAGGGGGTGAAAGGTTACTGCGGTAGACTGGGAATCAGCAATAATCTTATTAAATGGCATAGCATGCCTGAGGGATTCAATGCCCTATTCCTGCTCATTTATATGCTCCATGAAGCTACAGCATTTATCCAGGGGAATTCAGTGCAATCTCTTTACAGGCACGGATATATTTTGATTGGCAAAGTAATGTGTCACAGGAACTCGTTTGTACTCAATGTACCCAAACGAGAAAAGAAATCACGGAGGGAAACAACTTGATTTATCGTGGTTCCGCTCAGTCTTTGAATGGCCATTTAACATCTCCTATACTCCACCTCTTTACACATAGCCCTGCACATTATTCCCTCATTTAACTAAGTATCCAGCGTCTTTCTGAAAGTAACTGGTTTAAGAATTATTAGTAATAAATTTGGTTCATTCCAGTGTTTAGGGAGTATTCTAATAAATTGTTGAAATCAACAACCAGAGTAGAGGAATCAAGAATCAGAGGCCATAGGTTTACGGTGAGAAGGGAAAGATATAATAGGAACCTGAGGGGCAACTTTTTCACACAGAGGGTGGTGAGTATATGGAACGAGCTGCCAGAGAAGGTACTTGAGGTGAGTACTATACAAAAAATGTAAAGACATTTGGACAGGTATATGGAGAGGAAAGGTTATGGACCAAACGCGTGCAGGTGGGACTAATGTAGATGAGGCATGTGGGCCAGCATGGGCAAGTTGGGCCCAAGGGCCTGTTTCCATGGCTATGACCCTATGATTATCATCCCTGTCTCAAAGAAAAGTAAAGTTGCGTGCCTTAATGACCCCTGTCGAGTGATTGGCATCAAGAAGTGCTTTGAGAGGCTGGTCCAAGGACACATCAGGTCCAGTCTCCCAGACAGCCTTGATCCACTGCAATTCACCTACCACCACACAGGTCTGTAGCAGATGCCATCTCCCTGGCACTAAAGGGATAACAAGGACACCTACGTCAGTCTCCCATTTGTTGACTATAGATCCATCTTCAACACCATAATTCCAAATAAACTCATCTTCAAATTCCTGGACTAAGGACTCAGCACCTCCTTTGCAACTGGATCCTTGACTTCCTGACCCATTGACCGCAGTCAGTGAGGATAGGCGGGAAAAGATCCTCCACAAAGATTCTCAACACTAATGGCCCACAAGGATGTGTTCTCAGCCTCTTACTATGCTCCCTATACATTCACAACTGTGCAGTCAAATTCTGGAAGGAGATAGGGAACCTAGTAAGATGGTGTCAAGATAAGAACCTCTCCCTCAATGTCATTAAAAAGGAGCTGATCATTGACTTCAGGGAGCGCGGTGGATGGAGTACATGCCCCAGCCTGTGTCAAAGGTGCTGAAGTGTAGATGGTTGAGAGATTCAAGCTTCTAGTGTAAATTTCACTAACAATTTGGCCTGGTCCATACACATTGACTCCATGGCCAATAAAGCATACTGATGCCTCTACTTCCTCAGAAGGCTAAGAAAATTTGGCAAGTCTCCAATGATTCTTAACAATTTCTAGAGATGCGTAATGGAAAGCACTCTATCAGGAAATGGCTCTGCTTGCTATGGAAGCTGCTCTGTCCAAGACCACAAAATATAGCAGAGTTACGAATGTAGGCCAGTCCATCATGCTAATCAACCTCTCAACCTCCCACCCTCCCCTCGACTCCATCGATACTTCACGTTGCCTCAGCAAAGCAGCAAACATAATCAGTTTAAGAGTAAGGGGTAGGCCATTTAGAACGGAGATGAGGAGAAACTTTTTCAGTCAGAGAGTTGTGAATCTGTGGAATTCTCTGCCTCAGAAGGCAGTGGAGGCCAATTCTCTGAAAGCATTCAAGAGAGAGCTAGATAGAGCTCTTAAGGATAGCGGAGTCAGGGGGTATGGGGAGAAGGCAGGAACGGGGTACTGATTGAGAATGATCAGCCATGATCACATTGAATGGTGGTGCTGGCTCGAAGGGCCAAATGGCCTACTCCTGCACCTATTGTCTATTGTCTAATCGAGGACCACTCATCCAGGTCATCCTCTCTACTCCGCTCTCTGTCAGGCGAAAGATACAAAAGCTTGAATGCACTATACCACCAGATTCAAGTGGGGAAGAAGCTTCTTCCCCGCTGTTACCAGATTCTTGAACGGACCTCCCAAATTCCCGATCTTCCAATTTACCTAATCGTGGCCCTTACACTAAATTTTTATCTGCACTTTTCACTGTTTCTCGGCACAGCTGACAATAAAAATCAATTTATTACAGCAGCCACATCATTTCAAAAGTGTTTCATGAGCTGCACGGTGCTTTTGGAAGTGTCGAACAAGGGATATAAAGATAAGATATAAAACATAATTTTTATGAACAGGAAATTAATTGGCCAGCTAGGTTCACCCTATTTTGAATGCATGAATATTTATGCATGACTGATATCCTTCTACTCACCCTCTCACAAGAGCTTCTATGCTGTGCAAGGAGCATGTACAATGATTGATTTCACCACTGTGAAGATCGTGTCTGTAGTTCTAACAGAACTCAAGTGGACAGATACCTTCCTTGATCTCAAGGGCCCTGACAAATACGCAGGAAGAAACATTGACGAAAAAAGTCACAATATCAGTGTGTTAATGATTGAGACGATTTTATTATAATTACAAACCATGACTTCATCAAACTAATGTGCTCGATGATTCAATGTAATGACAACATATCAGTGCGTTAAATTGTGTGGCAATTCATTGTAAAATGCATTCAGCAGATTAATATAGGTGACCATTCGCTGTAGTGATATTGATTGCAGTGGCATATTAATAATACACACGGCAGTTCATTGTGGAGGTGCATTTAGAATACGCACCGCAAAACTTCACAGCAGATCTGCAACAGATTGGTATTGACTTTGAGGGCATTTGGTTTTTGGTTTGGAGATACAGCACAGAAACAGGCCCTTCGGCCCACTGAGTGCACGCTGACCATCGATCATCCTTTCACTACTTTTAATGTTGTCTAACCTTCGCATCCACTCCCTGCATACTTGGGCATAATCTACAGAAGCCAATCAACCCACCGACCCGCACGTCATTGGGATGTGGGACGAAACTGGAGCACCTGGAGGAAACCCGTGCGGTCACAGGGAGAACTTGCAAACTCCACAGTGTCCGCGGTCAGGATCAAGCACATGTCTCTAGTGCCGTGAGGCAGCAGCTCTATCAGCTACGCTACCGTGCCCATCAAAACATACAGGCAGCACAGTGTTGACAACCTTCTGTGAAGAGTTATTTTTCTGAACTAGGAAGCACTGCTTCCAAATCTCACCATTGATGTCAATGAATGTGGCAATTAGTGACTTGCAACCAGGACTAGAAAAGACTGGCATGGGTGTAGAAATCCAACTGGTTCATTGATTAAACGTTATCACAGATACTCGCTTTCTCCCTTCCATCCCTCCTTCAACCCAGTTACAACTTAAAACAAACTGGTTTTCTTTCTTTCCCAGTTGTAATGAAGGTGTTTGACCTGAAATCTTTCACTCAGATTTAACTGTTTCCAAGACCTCAATTCTTGAAATGCTCATGCTCATTTTGTTTCTGGCACTCCTCCAGTGTTCAAACCTAAATATCCACTGAGGCTCCAAAATGTCTCCAGAGTTTCCTCCCATCTGTAGCCCCAGTAGTTGAAGGGTGGAAGCCACACGCTTCCTTGCTACTGATTCAAACTGCGGCCAGCATTCCCATGTGTACATGCTGGGGCGGGGAAGGGAAAGGATTGATTTTAACGTGGAAACGATATGAATGAAAGAGGACAAGAACAATTACACAGAATTACATAGAAAAACACAACAGTAAAACAGGCCATATGGCCAAATACACTCAATGAGTCATTCCTGGCAATGAGCTATGTGTTAATTAGTTACACCATTCTTAGCTGTATGTAACAGCTGGATATTTATGCTGTTTATTATAACATTATAATTCCATTGCATTTACATTTGGCACAGGGCACTCCAGGAATTTTATCAAGATAATTTAGGGAAAATACAAAGTTGCACGAAATTTCTGAGGATTTCTTTGTAACGCTAAATATTTTCAAAAACAACTCTAATTTCAATCAAACGGCTGGAAATAAATTGCCAGATTGGTTATAGGGAGTATAATTGTGTGGTTAACACTTGGTATCTTAGTAACCATTGAATTAGATCAGGAGATTTTGAAGAGGCAGGTGTGATGGGCAGGAGTCGGGCAATGGGGACTGTCACAACTGGGAAAACAACATGGGTAGACATTACAAGTATTATTTTGATGAAGATGCAAACACAGAGGGATACAGGGTGTAGATTGACCAAACTTAGTAGGTGGCAGTGCACAGTTTCTGCAGTTTAGAAAATATATCTTGAACTTTGTATGTGAGGACAGTAAAAATGATCTCATTCTGATAACAGTAAAGACTGGACCCATTTGGTTCATCGGCTAATTTCAGACACCAGGGAAACAATTTCATTACCTTCATTCCATTTACTCCACTTTGAGATAGGAAACAAACTTCTGGTAGAACTCAGCGGGTCAGTCAACATCTGTGGAGGGAAATGCGCATATGATGTTGCGGGCCGTCTGGCCATTCCCGAATCGCCATCTGGCCATTCCCTCTACAGATGCTACAAGACTACTGAGTTCTTCCAGCACTTTGGTTTAAGGTTCAAGAATCCAGGGTCTGCAGTTTCTTGTGTCTGCATTTTACAACCCCTCGCTGATTCAGTTTACAGTAACCCTACACTAAGGGGTGATTTACTGTGGCTCGACAACCTACCATCTCGTCTGTGAGATGCAGAAGGAAACTGGAGCATTTAAAGAAAACCCAGACAGCCGCAGAAAACGTGCAAAACTCCTCACAGACAGCACCCAAGGTCAGGATCAAACCTGGTCGCTAGTGTCGCGAGGGAGCTGCACTAACTGCTGCACAACCCTGCCACCCCTTTAAGGTAAGGGAGTTGGGTCAATCTAATAGATATTAATAAATATCACTCCTCAGGGCTCAGAGTGCTGTGCAAGATTCTGGCCACTGCACTACAGTCAAATCACATATTTAAAATAATGGGCCACACATTTAATATAATTGTCCCCTTCTCTACGGAAGATAAATTTCTTCGTGCAGAATTGAAATACAAGTATCTGGAAAAGCAAAGAACTGTAGACCCTGATTAATACACAAAAGGACACAAGATGCTGGAGTAACTCAGCAGGACTAGCAGCATCTCTGGAGAACATAGATAGCTGATGTTTCAGGCTGAGACCCTTCTTTGGACTAATTGTAGGGGTTATCTCCGGTCTTTGTTCCAACCATTTGCCTGGCAAAAAATACCCTTTGTCTGTGTTGACCTAATACCTGCCATTCTTTGCCCTGCCTCTTCCATTTTCCAGCGTTTTTCTCACCACCCCCCCATATCCTACAATCAGTCTGAAGAAGACTCCCGACCCGAAACAACACCTCTCCATGTTCTCCAGAAATGCTGCCAGATCTACTGAGATACTCCAGCACTTTTTGTCCTGTACAGTGTCTGTACAATCACATTGGAATGTATAAAAATGTCACTGATTATACACGGTGAACTAAATTTCAGGTTGACAGGAGATAACTGGTATTAAATTGTACAGCTCTTTAAAATGGTTATGCAGGCATGACGAACTGAACGGATTCCTCCCCTGCAGGAAGATCCTTAGGTGCATTCAGATCAGTTCTTCATCACTCAGGAGCTGCACCACACCACCTTTTCTAGCTCCTGATATCGAGCAAGGATTGGACAATATATCTGGAACAGACGACATTGAATCAGTGAAAGCAAAATCTGTACATGATCTCCGGATCCTTTTCACATCATTTGCTACGCATTAAGATAGGTGTTATGTTTTACACAAAATCATGATCGGAACGCAATAGAGACAATAGGACCAGAAGGCACAGCCTCAGAATAAAAGGACGTACCTTTAGAATGGATATGAGGAGGAATTTCTTTAGCCAGAGGGTGGTGAAACTGTGGAATGCATTGCCACAGACGGAGGTGGAGATCAAGTCATCGGGTATTTTTAAAGCAGAGACGACGCGTTCTTGCTTAGCAAGGGTGTCAAAGGTTACAGGGAGAAGGCGAGAAAATGGAGTTGAGAGGGAAAGATAGATCAGCATGATAGAATGGTGAAGTGCACTTGATGGGCCGAATGGCCTAATTCTGCTCCTTTGTCTTATGTACTCTCATAAACAGGAATCTGTAGGCGCAACTACATTGTCTGAAGAACGGTTCTGATCTGAAATGTTGCCTATCCATTTTCTCCAGAGATGCTGCCTGACCCAGTGAGCTACTCAAGCACTTTGTGTTTTTTTCTGCCTTAATCTGTTTCATTTGCCCATCACGTTTAATCTCATTACCCTGCTCTTAGTCCTTAAACTGTTCAATCAAGTTGCTGACATGAGAGGCATGGAGATGTAATGAACTGCAGATGCTGGAATCTAGAGCAAAACGCAAAATGTCATCTGACCATTGGCCATCTGACCCTCCATTGATGTTGCCTGAGCTGCTGAGTTTCTCCAGCACTTTCTGTTTTGCTCACGCTTCCAGCATCTGCAGGCTCATGTGTCTCCATTTACTGCTGCAATGAAAAATTACCTATTTTCAACAGGTTCTCTCTCTGCCAGGGGCTCAGTGAGACTCCTCTGTGATTTCCACTGTTCTCCTGCTGTTCAACTATGTTCTGACCTAGACTCACGTCTTTCCTCAGCACATGCCTTCACCATTACCTGGTCCCATGTGGCATCCAGCTCTGTTGCCAGACCTCCACATTCTGGCCCAACCAGAATCTAAGGTGCCTGGTTTAGACCACTGCTAAACCACTGCTTCTCACAACAGTTCTCCTTCCGTGAGTCTGAAGAAGGATGCGGACACGAAGTGTCATCTGTCCATTCCTTCCTCGAATGCTGCATGACCCGCGGAGTTCCTCCAGCACTTTGTGACATGGGTGGCATGTTTTACTTTAGAGTCTAGAGATACAGCGCGGTAAAAGGCCCTTCGGCCCACCAAGTCCGTGCCGACCAGCGATCACCCCGTTCACACTAGTACTATCCTGCACACTAGGGGTAATTTACAATTATTTACCGAAGCCAATTGAGCTACCAACCTGCACGTCTTTGGAGTGTGGGAGGTTATCAGAGTACCCGGAAGAAACCCAGGCGGTCATAGGGAGAATGTAAAAACTCCACACTAATAACACTCATAGTCAGGATCGAACCCGGGTCTCTGGTGCTGTAGGGCAGTAACTCTACCACTGCACCATTGTGCAGCCCTTGTTTTGAAGCGTTTGTGGCAGCTATTCATTGATTCATTGCAGTAACGTATTCAAAGATGTCAGAATGCATCTGCTCAGTGAACAGTCAGGAGGAGCTCCTTTTATTTTGGCAATTTTGCAATAAAGGCTTAGGAAGTTTGGCATGACCCTAACAACTCTCACCAACTTCAACTGATGTGCCACAGAAAGCATTTTATCGGGCTGCATCACAGCCTGGTTTGGAATCATCTCCATCCACGCGTGCAAGAAATTACAGTGAATTGTGGACGTAGCCCAGACCAACCGCCCTTCCACTGACTGCATTTCCACTTCACACTGCCTCGGCAAGGCCACCAGCATAATCACGGACGAGTCTCACACTCACTTCCTCTTCTTCCCTCTCCCATCAGGTAAGAGGTACAGAAGTGTGAAAATGCACACCTCCAGATTCAGGGACTGGTTCTTCCCAACTGTCATCAGGCAACTGAACCATCCTGTCACTAACTAGAGTGCAGTCCTGAGCTACCATCCACCTCATTGGAGACCCTCGGACTATCTTTAATCGGACTTTACTGGACTTTATCTTGCAATATATGTTATTCCCTTTATCCTGTATCTGTCCGCTGTGGACAGGTCGATTGTAATCATGTATAGTCTTTCCGCTGACTGAATAGTACCCAACAGAAAGCCTTTCACTGTACCCCGGTGCACGTAACAATAATCTAAACTAAACTAAAAGCATCCGTGCTACCATAGCTTTTGTTCTGCTCCGGAGGTCCAATTAACCAATATTTAGCAGGAAGAAAGCACTTTCCAGCTGCACCCATTGGCACAGTAATCCATCGTTAGAAAAGCAATTATTTTTTTAACAAAACCATCATAACTCTGTATAAATCACATAGCTGGGCCTTTTCAAACATATGTATATATCCGTCCAAGAAGTAAATTAACTGATGAAGCGTCGCATCAAGAAGCAGCCCGTAATTGCACAAAATAAAGTTTCATCCATCAGCAAAAGTCACAAGCCAAATTAACTGAAGAATGTAGTGACAATTATCAGCGTCCGACTGGCAGTGGCAGGTGTCCTCGATGTACACCCTGTAGGAAGAGGAATGATGAGACTGTGAGGATGTCACAGTGTGATGAGTGATTCATTCCCCGGCTAGTAAATCTGTAAGGTTTAAGATTAATCTCTACAAAATATATGATACATGGATTCATTTTTTCATCATGTCCAATAACTGGAATAGGTATTAATGAAAGATTTAACAAAACCTATGGGAAAAATGAAATTACTCTGAGCCAACTGCCTGGAAGGTAGTGCTGGCATTACACTAAGCGGCAGCATTAGCCTGCAGTCATGAGAGTGGAGCGCTGTGCTCTGACTTCTCGTTATCACGGTGGCAGGAAGAGGAGTTTATTGGTGCTATCTGTCGATTTCATGGATTAGTTTGACTGGGATTATTAATGTCAATTGAATTGATCTTTAAACTTTATTTGTTCTGAGGATCTGTGCAACGCCTTGTCATATGTCTTGAGCAACAGAGAATACTCTGGTTCGACCCTGACTACGGGTATGAAGTTACGGTGTCTGTGTGGAGTTTGTATGTTCTCCCTGTGACCGTGTGGGTTTTCTCCTGTTGCTCCGGTTTCCTCCCACATTCCAAAGATGTACTGGTTTGTAGGTTAATAGTATTCGGTAAAATTGTAAATTGTCCCTAGTGTGTGGGATAGTGCTAGTGCAGGGATGGTCATAAGGAATAGGAGTAGAATTAGGCCATTCAGCCCATTAAGTTTACTCCAGCATTCAATCATGGCTCTCCCTCCTAACCCCATTCTCCTGCCTTCTCCCCATAACCTCTGACACCCGTACTAATCAATAATCTATCTATGTCTGCCTTAAAAATATCCACTAACTTGGCCTCCACAGCCTTTGGTGGTAAAGAATTCCACAGATTCACCACCCTCTGACTAAAGGTCGCTGGTCTGTGTGAACTTGGTTGGCCATAGGACTTGTTTCCACGCTGTATCTTAAAGTCTAAAGTTCAGACCTGAAACGGTGGACATTAAGGATCAGCCTCTTTGTGTGAGGTATGGATCATATGCAGGCACGACTGTGCAGTGCAGCCATGCTCCTTTCTGTGAAGTGCTGATCAGGTGAAGTGTTGAGGGCAGGTACGATAACAACAGTAATTACACATAGAGGACATTTGGAACACAAGGAACCGCAGATGTGGGAATCTTGAGAAAAGGCAGAGTGCTGGAGTAGCTCGACGGGGTCGGGCGGTGTCTGTGGAGGGAATGGATGGGCAACGTTTCGGGTCTGAACTTTAGACTTTAGAGATACAACATGGAACCAAGCCCACCGAGTCCGAACCGGCCAGCGATCCTTACACCAGGACCATCCTACACACTAGGGACAATTTACAATTTTACCAAGACCAATTAACCTACAAATCTGTATGTCTTCGGAGTGTGGGAGGGAACCGGAGCACCTGGAAAAAAACCCACACAGGTCACGGGGAGAACGTACAAACTTCGTACAGACAGCACCCATAGTCAGGATTGAACCCAGGTCTCTGATGCTGGCAGGCAGCAACTCTACCGCTGTGCCACTGGGCCGCCCAAAAGAAGAAAGATCTTGACCTGGGGTGTCGCCTGCCTCTTCCCTTCGAGGGTGTGCCTGGGTTACTCCAGCACTTTGTGTTTTGTTTAAAAGACATTTGGACAGGTACATGGATAGGAAAGGAGAGGGATATGGGCCAGGGTCGGGCAAGTGGGACTAGCTTGGATGGGGCATCTTGGTCGATGCCCTTGGAAGGGCCTGTTTCCAAGCTGTATGACTCTATGAACTGAATATGTCATGGAAAGGAAGCTGCCATTCTTATCCATTCTGCTCTGTGCTGAACTCCAGGCACATCCATCTGGTTGACTCTTAACTATCTCCTCAATTTGGAATGGGCAATAAATGCCAGCTTTGCCAGCCATGTCCGTAATCTATGACTGCAGCACTGAATGCAACAAATATCCAACACAAGAGAGCATAGCAACAAGGTGAAAGTTTAATGAAGGTGTGCGGGGCAAGATTTTTATCCAGGGAGTAATGAGGACTTGGAATGTGCTGCTTGGAGTGGTGGTGGGGCAGATACGATCGTGACATTTAAGATGGTTTTAGATAGGCACGTGGAAGTGCAAGGAATAGAGGGACATGGGTCATGCACAGGCAGATGAGATTAGTTTAACTTGGCATCCTGTTCAGCACAGACAGAAGGGTCCGTTTCTGTGCTACACTATTCTATTTTCTATGTTCTATGAAACAAAGTCTACCCTGGACTAAGCTATCCATCCACTTAGTTGTCACCCCATTACCACCGTAACTATCCAATTCTCCTATCCAACCCATATTGTGGTTGTGGTGAGCAGCAGGAGGCCGTTTTCTTTGACACCACCTCCCAAATCCTGAAAGACAAGCTGAAAGATGCACGAGAACACTATCAGGTCACACAGTCCTACAGCATGGAAACAAGCCATTCAGCCCACCATGTCCACACTGAGCAGTGGGCACCCATGCGTATTAATCCTATTTTCCAGCACTTGGCCAGGAGTCCTGCTATGCCTCAGCGATTCACACACTTGTGCAATCACTGCTTGAGTGCTGCCAGTGACTCTGCTTCCATCACTCTCTCAGGTGTGCGTACCAGGCAATCGCCACTCTCTGGGTGAAAAAGATCCCCCTCAGATTCCTTCAAAATCACTTACCACTTATCCTAGTGGGTCAGGCAGCTTCTCTGGAGAGAAGGAATGGGTGACGTTTCAGGTCGAGACCCTTCTTCAGACTGCAGCAGGGTCTCGACCCAAAATGTCACCCATTCCTTCTCTCCAGAGATGCTGCCTGACCTGCTGAGTTACTCCAGCATTTTGTGTCTACCTTCGATTTAAACCAGCATCTGCAGTTCTCTTTCCTACCACTTATCCTAAATCTCCCCCCGGAAGTCCCCCCAAAAATGTGCCTCCTAGGCCGGGTGAGGCGGCCGATTTTGACCTCATTGGGACTTTCCCGCCGATCGGCGGGTCGAATTTGGCCCCTGTGGCCAGGGCTCTGGAACTCTGGCCTGGCCAGAGCCAGCAGGTCCATTCCCATAGCTGACTTCCACGGTCGACTTTGCGGGCCGGTATATCAGCCACGACCTCTGTTGGTCCGGCAAAATAGATCATCCAGTAAGGCTCCGGAACCAAGGGTGCCAGAAAATTGTACTTGATCTGTACTTAGGTACACATGACAATAAAGTACTACTGTAACCATTGAAACATTAATCATTCCTCTACGCCCACAATCAAATAATTCACATACAGTACAAACAGCAAAGGTCCCAGCAATAAACTCTGTGGAACATCACGAGTCACAAGCATCCAATCACAAACAGAACCGATTACCTTCACTCTCTGTCTCCAATTGGTAAGCCAAGTTCTCATGGAACTTACACGTCACCCTGACAAAACCTCTCTTTCATTGTCACTGTGCTAAAAACCTAAGATCTTCCTACCCGAGATTGTGACAGCATCGTCACCAAATGGACTGTACACATCTTACATGGTAGGCATTGACTGGAAAGTAATCAAACAAAGTTTTTCACTTTATCTCGGTACACATGACAATAATGGTTCAGTGGTTCAAATGGTACTTTGTTGTCTGTCATATGTACCGAGGGAAAGTGAAATTCATTTTTGTATTCAGTTCAGTATAAGTATCACTATACATAAGCCCCTCGATGCAACTTAGATAAGTATCTGAGATACAGTACAAGTATATTAGTAGTATATACTATATATATAGTATACAGTCGTTAGATTTGGTGCCATTTTCAAGTCCCAGTTGATGTAAGTGCAGGTTTAGTTTAGTTTAGTTTAGGGATACAGCACGAAACAGGCCCTTCAGCCCACCATGTCCACACCGACCAGCGATCCCCGCATACTAACACTATCCTACACACACAAGGGACAATTTACACTTGTACCGAGCCAATTAACCTACAAACCTGTACAGCTTTGGAGTGTGAGAGGAAACCGAAGTTGCGGGGAGAACGTACAAACTCCAATGCTGTAGGCTGCGTCCAGTGCTGCACAGCCTTTTGGATCGGCGTATTCCACCATCCCATTAATACCTAACATTCTGATGCTTCCCATCTTGGTGCTGCACGGGAACTGGCTGCCAGAGGCTCCGCGGCTCCATCCTCAGTGCCCATGGCAGACAGGCGCTGAGCGGAGCCCCATAATAAAACCAAAACCAATACTAAGAGGCAGCAAAATTACAGAATCTGTTTGAAAGCAGAATTTTAACCAGGAAGATATCATCCTAGTATGAGAAAGAAACAAAAACGTCGTATCATAACGTGAAGTTTCCTCACAATATTGAAATTGCCTCTCGCTACTTAGTACATGGGACTCACTGAAAGTTGGTTGGTCGCTGATCAAGAATAATTATGTATTAATTATATTTTTAAATAATCAGCTTTGATATGAAGTCTGCAAATGTCATTCTAAAGGTTCTTGTCACTTCGAATTAGTGAGCTTTGTCTTCTTGTAGCTTCGGCCGTCTTTCTGCTCACACACTGTCACGGGATTAAGCTGTGTACTCCATTTTATACAACTCATGCCCTCAAACAACCTCATCTACTGCAGTTAATTGCCTTAAAGCTGCCATTTAATTCTTCACCAGATGATTTCACCGCATAATGGGCAAGAAACAGGGAATGTGAGCCACAGCTGCTCTCAAACAGGTGCCACAGGATCAGCCGCATCTCTGTCATCCACCACAGCATCTGTGTCTGCAATTTAGTTTAGTTTAGTTTAGAGATACTGCACGAAAAGGCCCTTCAGCCCACCGAGCCCACGCTGACCATCGATCACCCGTTCACACTTGCTCTATGTTTAGTTTAGAGATACAGCATGGAAACAGGCCCTTCGGCCCACTGAGTCCACGCCAACCATCGGTCGCCCGTTCACACTGGTTCTGTGTTATCCCACTTCTCATCCACTCCCCACACACTAGAGGCAATTTAACAGAGGGCCAATTAACCTGCAAACGGTCGGCCCGCGGTCGGTGTCAGGCCGAGGTGAACGTGCCGAATCGCCGAGACAAAGGGGGACCCAGTGGGTGTGAGGGGACGGGGCGAAGAAGGGATGAGTACGTTTTTCAACTTTGTTGGCATCTTTGTGACGACCCTTTTGTGTATTTTGTATGCAAAAACATAAGGATCTCTCTGAACCCAGCTAGGTGCAAGTGACAATAAAGTATCAGCATCAACATCATCATCATCAGCACGTCTTTAGGATGTGGGAGGAAACTGCAGCACACCCACCCGGTCATGGGGAGAATGTTCACACCCCACCCACACAGAGCTCGCGGTCAGGATCGAGCCCAGCTCTCTAGTGCAGTGAGGCAGCAATTCTACCAACTGTGACACTGTGCCAGACTGTGGCACTTTAAGCGAAGGGATGCAAGAACTATCATTTATTCCTCTGAAGGGTAAAAACCATGATAAAGAACACTTAGTGTTTCCCTGCAGCCCAGAAATTAAATGAACTAATCAATGAGGGAAGAAAATAATTAAATACACTGTATAATACTTCATAACTTCCAAATTACAGGGCTTTTTTTTAATAGTCAACCTCATCTGCATATACAATTACCTCTGGTTCACATAGAATGGTACAGCACAGGAACAGCCCTTCGGCCCACAATTTTCTGTGCCAAACATGATGCCAAGACCGACGTTTATCTGCCTGCACGTGATGCATACCTATCCATTCCCTGCATACCCATCTGCCTATCCAAAAGTCTCTTAAATGCCACTATCATATTTGCCTCAACCACAACTCCCGGGGGCAAGTTTCAGGCACTCCTTACCCTCTTGTGTAAAAAAAAACCTGCCCCGCACATCCTCTGTAAACATTGCCCCTCTCGAGGCAGCACAGTGGTGCAGCGGTAGAGTTGCTGCCTTACAGCACCAGAGACCAGGGTTCGATCCTGACTACGGGTGCTGTCTTTACGGAGTTTGTAAATTCTTTTTGTGACTGCGTGGGTTTTCTCCAGGTGCTTCGGTTTCCTCCCACACTCCAAAGACGCGCAGGTTTGTAGGTTAATTGGCTTCAGTAAAAATTGTAAATTGTCCCTCGTGTGTAGGACAGTGCTAGTGTACGGGGATCGCTGGTGGGTGCCGACTCCGTGGGCAGAAGGGCCTGTTTCAACGCTGTATCTCTGAACTAAACTAAACTAAACTCTCGCATTAAGGCTATGCCCTCAAGTATTTGATATTTTTAATCCTGAAAAAGAAGGTTCTGACTATCTACCATATCTAGCTAGGCCTCTCACAATTTTATATATTTCCAACAAGCCTCCCCTCAACCCCTGATGTTCCAGAAAAAACAATCCAATCTGTCCAATTTCTCTCTGTAGCTAATGCAGGCATCGTCTGGTAAACCTCCTCTGTGCCCTATCCAAAGCCTCCACATCCATCCTGCAATGGGGGTGACCAGAACGGCACTCAATACTTGAAATGTGGCCTCATAAAGTCTTATAAAGCTGCATTGTGACTTTCAGACTTATACTCAATGCCTCAGCCAATGAAGGCAGGCATAACAGATGAGACAAATGGAAAAAAGAGTTGCTACTTGCTACTTGCTACTTGCTATATATCTAGAGGTGATAGTGATGCATTTGCAGGCAGAACATTATCACTGTTCACATGCTGAGACTTTAAACTGGTAACTAACTGGGTGTTCCAGGCTATCTGTGACACTGATACACAGCTACAGAGCATGGACAGCTCATGTCTCTCCTGTTTTATCAGGAGCACAGTATATACACTCATACAGATAAGGCAGAAAGTAAAGTAAAA
This sequence comes from Rhinoraja longicauda, assembly GCF_053455715.1. Classification (NCBI taxonomy): domain Eukaryota; kingdom Metazoa; phylum Chordata; class Chondrichthyes; order Rajiformes; family Arhynchobatidae; genus Rhinoraja; species Rhinoraja longicauda. The sequence goes on from NC_135954.1 coordinate 93,467,338, forward strand.
ACCTTAATATAAAACACCAGTTACTGCCTGAAAAGTTGAGAAAAAGTCTATTTCGTGGCTGATCAAATTTGTCTAAAATTGACAGAATAATTTTGTTCCCTTTACACAGAGAAAAATATTTTTGCCATATTCCATTAAAGATTTATGGAAACAGGTATCCTAGTTTTCAAACTATTTTCGAACTATCTAATCGAATTTTACTGGACTTTATCGTGCACTAATTGTTATAACCTTTGAACTGTATCTGTACACTGAGGACGGCTTGATTGTGATCATCTTTTCATTGACTGGATAGCATGCACCAAAAAGCTTTTCACTGAACCTCAATACTCGTGACAATAATAATAAACTAAACTAAACCAACGACATTTTGTCCAAGAAGGTTCAGTCACTAAAAAAGACAAAGTGCTGGAATAACTCAGCGGGTCACGCAGCATCTCTGGAGAACATGGATAGGAGGCATTTCAGCTCAGGACCCTTCTTAAGTCCAAAGGAGGGTCCCTTTGTGCTCCCGTGGCGGCATGGTGGTGCAGCGGTAGAGTTGCTGCCTTACAGCGAATGCAGCGCCGGAGACTCAGGTTCGATCCTGACTACGGGCGCCGTCTGTACGGAGTTTGTACGTTCTCCCCGTGACCTGCGTGGGTTTGCTCCGAGATCTTCAGTTTCCTCCCACACTCCAAAGATGTACAGGTATGTAGGTTAATTGGCTGGGCAAATGTAAAAAATGTCACTAGTGTGTGTAGGATAGTGTTAATGTGCGGGGATCGCTGGGCGGCGCGGACCCGGTGGGCCGAAGGGCCTGTTTCCGCACTGTATCTCTAAATCTAAATCTAAAAAATCTAAAAATCTACCCTAATTGTCGCCTATCCATGTTCTCCAGAGATGCTGCTTGACCTGTTGTGTTACTCCAGCATTTTGGGTCTTTTTTTTGTAAACCAGCATCTTTCTTACGTAGTTTCTTACGTACAAGAATCTACAATGAATCATTTCTACGAGGAACTGCAGATCCTGGCTTACAAACAGACATAAAATGTTCAAGTAACTCAGCAGGTCAGGCACCATCTCTGGAGTCTGGAGAAGGGTCCAGACCCGAAACGTGACCTATCCATGTCCTCCAGAGATGTTGCCCGAGCGGCTGAGTTTCTCCAGTAGCTTGTTTCTTTTTCTGCAGTTCTTTGTGTTCACGTTCAATCACTAACTGGCTAATTATCAACAGGGAAAATTCAGAATTTAAAAAAAAACTTATCTGGATGCATCACAGCATGCTTTGGGAATAGCTCCATCCAAGACCGCAAGAAATTGCAGAGAATTATTGACGCAGCCTATCACACAAACCAACCTCCCTTCCATCGACTCCATTTACATCTCAAGCTGCCTCGGCAAGGCCACCAGAATAATTAAGGGCCCGTCGCATCCCGGCCACTCCCACTTCTTCCCTCTCCCATCGGGCAAAAGGTATAGAAGTGTGAAAACGCACACCTCCAGAACCATCCTACCAACAACTAGAAAGCAGTCTTGAACTACTATCTATCTCCTAGGACTAACCTTCTAACCCCCCTCTCTAACTCCAGGTCCCTCAGGTCGGCCAACTTGGGGCTACTCACTATCCCGCGGTCTAGGCTTAAGCTCAGGGGTGACCGCGCTTTTGCGGTTGCAGCTCCTAGACTGTGGAACAGCATCCCTCTCCCCATCAGAACTGCCCCCTCCATCGACTCCTTTAAGTCCAGGCTCAAAACCTATTTCTATTCCCTAGCGTTTGAGGCTCATTGAGGAGGCGCTGTGAACTGTTTGCGTGCTACTGTATGTTTCATTTTTTTTCCATTGGAACCTAATCAGATGTACAGCACTTTGGTCAACGTGGGTTGTTTTTAAATGTGCTATACAAATAAAATTGACTTGACTTGACTTGATTTGACTATCTTTGATCGGACTTTACTGGCTTTATCTTGTACTAAACATTATTCCCGTTATTCCCGTTATCCTGTATCTGTACACTGTGGACGGATCGATTGGAATCATGTATTGTTTCTCCACTGACTGGTTCGCGCGCAACAAAAGATTTTCACATGTACCTCAGTACACGTGACAATAAACTAAACTCAAAAGTCAACTCATCTCTAATGGTAAAACACCTTAAATCAGAAATGAATTGGAATTATTCATGTTTAACACCTCAACAAGTGCAAATGAAGCACATTAGCAATGCTAATGCAATGTAATTAACTTGCCAAAAAAAAAGCCTTGCTACCTTGAGTGCATTTACAGCATGGCAATAAGTCACTGTAAAAATGACCAATGACTGGGATATCTTTCCCAGGGGCTTAATTTCTTCAGGTAAAATACATTGATTAGTGCGCAGATGTAAAATCTGTTTGTGTTCTTTTAACAAAGTCATTAAGCCAATTAAAATAAACAGGGCAGCTTAAATGTTGTGTTCAAGGAACAAAGCGGTTCTATGCAAACACTTTAACTGTTGCATTGCTAGAGAAAATTAAGCCCTAGAGTGTTAAGTTACAGAAACCTACTTCCTAATTAATTAATTTGCATGAATTAATTAGGCATAATTGCTGTACTTCACTAATATGTTGTCTGCCGTGAGCTAGATTTACCCTTAAAGCTTTAGAAGAGAAGCGGATGGTGGATGACTTCCAGAATCAAAGCAACTGAATCAATGTAGAAAGAAAATAGGGCCTTTTATGCTCAGTTCCCAGTCTGCAGTTTTAGTTTTTAGTTTTAGTTTTAGAGATACAGCGCGGAAACAGGCCCTTCAACCCACCGAGTCCGCACCGACCAGCGATCCCCACATATTAACACTATCCTACCCACACGAGGAACAATTTACATTTATACAAAGCCAATTAACCCACAAACCTGCACGCCTTTGGAGTGTGGGAGGAAACCGAAGATCTCGGAGAAAACCCACGCGGTCACGGGGTGAACGTACAAACTCCGTGCAGACAGCACCCGTATTCGGGACAGCCCGGGTCTCTGGGGCTGAAAGCGCTGTAAGGCAGCAACCCTACCGCTGCGCCACCATGCCGCCTCTGCAGTTGCTTGTTTCTACAGTAAGCAGTGCTCTGGCAAGTAATGAATCGACTACATAATAGGGCACAAAGTGCTGGAGTAACTCAGTGGGTCAGGCAGCCTCCCTGAAAAACATAGATAGGTGATGTTTCAGGTCAAGATCTTTCTTCAGACTCGGGAAACAGTAACGCTAGATCTACGCCTTCCTGGGGTGCCATAAGGTCACACTTGTGAAGAGAGGAGTAAAGGTTTTGGACCTCTTTACTGCCACCAAGGATTGATACTGGGCAATTATAATTTTGAATCTGAAGATGATGGACTTTTGTTAACTAAAGCCATAGTTAAGGGAGAAATGAAAAGGGCATATATATGGAGACACAAGGAACTGCAGATGTTGATTTACAATAAAAGATACAATGTGCTGGAATGATTCAATGGGTCAGGCAGTTTCTCTGGAGGACATGGATAGACAATGTTTCAGGTTGGAACCGTCTTACATAGAAACAGAAAATAGGTGCAGGAGGAGGCCATTTGGCCCTTCGAGCCAGCACCGCCATTCATTGTGATCATGGCTGATCATCCACAAATAGTCTGTGCCTGCCTTCTCCCCATATCTCATGATTCCACTAGCTCCCTAGAGCTCTATCTAACTCTCTTTTAAATTCATCCAGTGAATTGGCCTCCACTGCCTTCTGTGGCAGAGAATTCCAGAGAAATTCACAACTCTCTGGGTGAAAAAGTTTTTTCTCAGCTCAGTTTTAAATGGCCTCCCTTTATTCTTAGACTGTGGCCCCTGGTTCTGGACTCTCCCAACATTGGGAACATTTTTCCTGCATCTAGCTTGTCCAGTCCTTTCATAATTTTATACGTCTCAGTAAGATCCCCTCTCATCCTTCTAAACTCCAGTGAATACAAGCCCAGTCTTTCCAATCTTTCCTCATATGAGTCCCGCCATCCTGGGGATTAACCTCGTGAACCTACACTGCACTGCCTCAATAGCAAGGTCGTCCTTCCTCAAATTAGGAGGCCAAAAGCTCACACAATACTCCAAATGTGGTCTCACCAGGGCTCCATACAACTGCAGAAGGGCCTCTTTACTCCTATACTCAATTCCTCTCGTTATGAAGGCCAACATGCCATTAGCATTCTTCGGATCCTTAACTAATTGGATAGACACAAAGCGCTGCTCAGGCAGCATCTCTGGAGAAAAAGGATGGGTGACATTTTCAGTCGAGACCTTCCAGATAAGAAGGGTCCTGACACGAAACATCTTTTTCTCCAGATATGCTGTCTGACCTGCTGAGTTACTCCAGCACTTCGTGTCTATCTTTGGTGTAAACCAGCATCTTCAGTTGCTTGTTTCTACAGTAAGACAATTAACATCTTGGGCCAACAGGATCTTGGTTGCATCTACACCTTAACTAATGGAATTAGCTCAGAGATACGATCTCAGTGAATGGTAGACTGAGCCCAAGATATTAATTGGCTTACTGTAGAAACAAGGAACTGCAGATATTGGTTTACAAAAAAGGAAATAAAGTGCTAGAATAACTCTGCGGGTCAGACAGCATCTCTGGAGAACATGGATAGGTGACGTTTCAGGTCAGCACCCTTCTCCAGACTGTGTGGTGGGAGGGAAGAGAGGCAGAATGGAGGGTGATAGGTAGACCTAGGCAAAGAAAGTTTTTGACAGGTAGGTGGTTGGAGCAGAGGTCAGAGATTGAAACTCCTGTTCTCATTCTCTGATTCCTAAGTGAAAAGGCAGCAATGTGTGAACATAGATTTTGTAGAAACTAAAAAGCACAGGAACCGCAGGATATAAATAAATAGACAGAATGAAAAGGAAACTGCATTCTACAATGAAGAACTAAGAGGATAAACTAGAAATTACTACTGGGGCTTATGCTCTTTAAAAACAACAGGAAGTTAACATGAAGTCAAATATATAAGGAGTGTGTAGAAATGAACTGTAGATGCTCATTTATGATTGACACAAAGTGCTGTAGCAACAGCAAGTTAGGCAGCTTCTCTGGAGAAAAAGGATGGGTGATGTTTCGGGTCAGAACCTTTCTTCAGACTCAAAGTAGGTGGGGGGACTGGAGGTAAGAAAAGGCCAGAACAAATCAGGGCCGACAACAGATGACCCTGGAGCATGTAATGACACATTGTTGGCTGGGGAAGAGGTGATAATGAAGGGATACAAGGATGCAATCAGTGGAGTGTGAAAGAGTGTGAAAAGGAAGGGCAGACACTATTTAAGGTGACCAAATACAACATCAAGAGATTCAGAAAGGATAGTAAGCTGCAGCGGTTATTTCACAGGGTACGAAAGCTTTTCACTGTTTCACTGTACACATGACGATAAATTAAACTAAACTAAATTGAATTAAACTGCCCACATGATGGATGTGCCTTCGTTGGTGCTCGTCACAATATGGTAGTAAATAATTCAAACAGGTAGTGGCTCCACAGCAAAGAAAAGTCGTCATTTGCAGAAATACGGTCTTTTTCTTATCGTGTCCACAACATGCTAGATATTGTGTTTCAGCCAAAACTGAATACAACTCTTAACAATACGGTGAGATACAGGTACAATGAAAATCTTGCTTACAGCAGCATCACAGGCACGTAGACTCAGACAACACGCAAAACATAAATTAAATGTAAATTACACATAAATTTCACAATACAGTGAAAAGAAAGATTGTGCAAAAACCAAGACAACAGTATCAAAATACATGATAAAAAAACAACTCCAAGGGAGCAAGAGGTGGTCGGTGGAGATAGGATTAGGGTTGGAAGAAAATCGTTCAAATTCGTTCAGTGGTTAATCTGAGTGGTGTTTGAACTGTTTCAGGAATGACTACACATTATCATGTGCTTTATTTAAAGTAGACATTGAAGAGGGCACGAAGAAGACAAAGTGCTGGAGTAACTCAGCGGATCAGGCAGTATCTCTGGTGGCCTTGGATAGGTGAAGATTCGGGTCGGATCCTCCTTCAGACAGGATGTGACATGATTCAGACAATCAGTCCAAAGAAAGGTCTCGACCAGAAACGTCCCCTATCTAAGTTAAATCTACTGCTGGGATGGGGGTGCTAAGGTTTTAGGAGAGGATGTGCCAACTGAGGTTTTCTGCACAAGAAAGGGAAAGACTCAAGATGTGTATTTCAAGAAATCTTTCAAGATCATAAAGAGTACAAAAAAGTCATACGTCAGAGTGTTCATCACTGTCAGAGATAACCAGAGGAGTTTGGGCTCAGATTTAGAAAAGGTAAAAGACATTTTGGATTTAATTACTTTTAGGAGAAATTAATGATTGTTGATGATGGATTGTCAAGGGAGACAGTGGATACAAACAACATTCATAGCCTTCTGCTCTGCTTTCTGTTCAGAATTGCAGTGTGCTATCATAGGGGTGGCACAGTGTCGCAGCAGTAGAGTTGCTGCTTTACAGTGCCAGAGACTCGGGTTCGATCCTGACTACAGGTGTCTGTATGGAGTTTGCATGTTCTCCCTATGACTGCACGGGTTTTCTCTGGGTGCTCTGGTTTCCTCCCTCACTCCAAAGACGTGCAAGTTTGTAGGTTAATAGGCTTCCGTAAAACAATTGTCCCCAGTGTGCAGGATAGAATTAGTACACGGGTGATTGTTGGTCGGCACGGACTCAGTGGACCGAAGGGCTTGTTTCCACACTGTATCTCTAAAGTAAACTCAAAGTCTCTGGCATCATTCTATTGAGTCTATAAGACGATAACTATATCTTGTGCATTGCACAAAATGGTAAGTCCCACATTCAATTGCTCCGCATCTCCCATCTACCATCCCCTCACCAAAGACCTTAATATCCTACGCCAGTCAGCCAAATATTTCTCCTCAGCAAATTTCAAATATACATTCTTTATATCAAAGCCCAAATTATCTGTGGGAGTCGAATAAGTTCTTCCAGTTCCGTCGCACAAATTGCCAACTTATGCAGATGGCTGTTCTAAGTTTTGGATAGGACTTTATTCCTTGGAGCACAGGAGGATGAGGGGTGATCTTATAGAGGTGAACAAGATCATGAGAGGAATAGATCGGGTAAGTGAGTTTTTTGCCCAGAATAGGGGAATCAAGAACCAGGCGACACCGGATTAAGGTGAGGAGGGAAATATTTGATAGGAACCTGAAAGGCAGCTTTTTTACACAAAGGGTGGTGGGTGTATGAAACGAGTTGCCATACGAGAGGAGGTAGTTGAAGCAGGTACTATCACAACATTTAAAAAACATTTGGACAGGTACATGGATAGGACAGGATTAGAGGGATATGGGCCAAACGCAGGCAGGTGGGACATGCAGATGGGACTCTACGAATATAAGTGCAGACATTTCAGTACATTTCCAAATTCCACAGCAAACATCTAATTTTCAGGCTGGATACCAGGCTGGAAGTTCAGCTTCCAGTTAAATTGGAAGTAAATTTACCAATAACAACCCAGGTAGGGAACTTTCACAGTTGTTTAGAGCATGGAAACAGGTTGGAAAAGCTAGGGTTCAAGGAAGTTTCAATCCGAGACGGATCAGATCTTCAGTCTGAAGAAGGGTCTCGACCCGAAACGTCACCTATTCCATTTTCTCCAGAGATGCTGCCTGAGCCGTTGAGTTACTCCAGCACTTTGCGTCTATCTTCGGTATAAACCAGCATCTGCAGTTCCTTTCTACACGTCTTGTACCCAACCTTCTGCTGGAAGGCAGATATGTGAGTGTACAGTGGAACTTTCTGCCAGGCCGTGTAGAGTCCACCATCATTAAAGCTTAGTATCTAATCAGGAGTGGTAGTACTGCATATGCTTATGGAACCATATACAACGTCATGAAGTGGTGGGAAATGTACCTGAAGTGGTGGGAAATTATTAAAGCCAGTAAAATAAACACATTCGGAGGATCTCTCCCTCTATCTCTCACTCTCGCTCTCACCTTTTCTGCTTCACAATTGGGTTTGACGGCCAACTTTGGTGATGCTGCCATTTTCACTGAATTTGCAAAGGACTGTCCCGATGCTGCTTCCAAACCTGTTACACAAATAAAACGTGTAAAAGTACAGAACGACTAAAGTTTGCTATTTTTTATGAAATATGAAATATTAAATTAAAAGGTGAAAATGCCTAGCAAGTGAGTCAAGATTTGAAAGAGAAAGGTTAAGTTTCATGCCCTCTTCTCCCCTCTATCTAGCTGGCAAACGGTACAGAAGTGTGAAAACGCACACCTCCAGATTCAGGGACATTTCTTCCCAGCTGTTATCAGGCAACTGAACCATCTTATCACCATCTGAGCTACCATCTACCTCATTAGAGACCCTCAGACTTTCTTTAATCGGACTGTTCTGGACGTAATCTTGCACGAAACCTCATTCCCTGTATCTGAATGAACGGCTTGGTTGTACCATCTACCTCATTGGAGACCCTCGGGCGATTTTAAATCGGACTTTGTCGGACTTTATCTTGCACTAAACGTTATTCCTTTTATCCTCTATCTGTATACTGTGGATGACTTGATTGTAATCATATACAGTGGAGCTAAAGTCTGAAGAAGGGTCTCGAGCCGAGACATCGCCCATTCCTTCTCTCCTGAGATGCTGCCTGACCTGCTGAGTTACTCCAGCATTTTGTGAAGTAATCATATACAGTCTTTCCGCTGACTGAATAGCATGCAACAAAAATAATTTTCACTGTACCTCGGTACATGTGACATACCCAATGTCTTGTCCTCCACAGCCTCCAGTGGCAATGAATTCCAGATTCACCATCCTCTGGGTAAAGAAATTCCTCTTCATCTCCATTCTAAAGAAGGTACGTCCTTTTATTCTGAGGCTGTGCCCTCTGGTCCTAGACCAATAAACTAAACTAAAACTAAACTCATCCTAAAAATACCTAATGACAAGGCTTCCACAACCTTCTATAGCAATGAATTCCACAAACTCACCACCCTCTGGCTAAAAAAAATCCCCCTCATCTCCTTTGTAGATTCACTGCCCTCTGTAAAGGGCCCCTAGTATGTAGGGGGTGGATGAGAACGTGGGATAATATAGAACTAGTGTGAATGGGTGATCGATGGTCGGGGTGGACTATCTGGACCGAATGGCCTATTTCCATGCAGTATCTTTCAATCAATGAATTAAAACCCCATTATATAACTGTTATAGTGGCCTGATATTTGCACTAGAAGTAGGGAAAAAACTTTACAATCTGTCCTGATGTGAGATTGCCAGTACTTTAGATTATCTGTAAATGCACTGATGCACACTTACATAATCTGAAGAATAGTTGAAATGGAGCAAATCATTTTTAATTTTTTGAATGAATGTAATACAAGGATGCATGTCTTGTATTGCATTAATATTAATTGTCATCTGCAGATGTGTCATCAAGTCATACAGTGTCATAGAGTCACACACCTTAAACTTATGGTTCTCGATTCCCCTACTCTGGACAAGAGACTCTGTGTGTCTACCCGATCTATTCCCCTCATGATTTTGTACACTTCTATAAGATCTTCTATAAGATCGTGTGTTGGTAGCGTGAGCCACAGGGTGTTGCATGTGTCTGGTGCCCTGGTATAAATCCAGATGCCGCTGGCTAGCATTTTTGTGAAAAAGGGAGCCGAGTGCATAAGCCTCCCCCTGCCAGTACATAACCTCTGCATCATCAAGACGCTCGCAGCGCCTCCTCGTGGCAACACATGGTAACTGGGGCCACCTTCAGTCCCAAGCTAAACTGCGCGGGATCTTGGAGGAACTCTGGCCCCCAGAGATGCGATGTGCAGGCCCATCGGCGTGTGGACACGTCCTGATGTGCATCAACCAGGTCCCAACTATGGGTTAAATAGCACCCCGCTGCCTTGTGGGTAAGGCTCAGGAGAGCCAAAGGCATTGGAGCTGGAGTCCCTAATGACGGTCGGCTGATCCCTCGTGCGTCCGCCTTCCGGCAACTCCAGCAACCGAGTAGGCCCCAGGCTTAGCAGCCACGCTGTTCCTCTGGAATCAGCCCACCAGGTCGAGAGGGGAATACAGATGCAGGGCAAGTTTTTATTCCCATTTACCTGCCCAGGCTCAGCGGCCAAATCAAATGGAGAGGACACTTCATCCTTGCTGGGCACAGTGGGATGTAACCACAGATCAAAGATCCCCCTCTCCAAGCAGGACAACGCCAAGCCGCACCATCATCTCTCGCCGAAGGACGGATGCCAATAACTAAAAAGATCAATGTGGTGGGAGCAGATTCCACAGTGGTCTTCGAGGAAAATGGTTCAGTTTGTGTTGAGGAAAAATCTGCAAAGCCAAGAAGAAGTGTCCTGGATGTGGAACCAATGAGATGCTCTGGTTGGATAGCCAGCATGGACAGGATGGGCCAAATGTTATCATTCAATGGCTCTATGAATTAACTAACATTAATAGGATATAAACGCATTAATCAAAGAAATCACAGAAGAATTCACATTAGGTGAATAGTTGCAATCTTTTTCCCAGGGTAGATCAGTTGAGACCAGAGGGCATATGTTTAAGGTATGAGGGGAAAGATTTAAAAGAGACCTGACGGGCAACTTCTACACACAGAGGTTGGTGCGTAGATGGATCGAGCTGCCAGAGGAAGCCGTAGTGCCAGGTACAATGGAAATGTTTAAAAGATATTATTACCGATACATAAATAGACAATAGGTGCAGGAGTAGGCCATTCGGTCCTTCGAGCCAGCACCACCATTCAATGCAATCATGGCTGATCATTCTCAATCAGTACCCCGTCCCTGCCTTCTCCCCATACCCGCTGACTCCGCTATCCTTAAGAGCTCTATCTAGCTCTCTCTTGAATGCATTCAGAGAACTGGCCTCCACTGCCTTCTGAGGCAGAGAATTCCACAGATTTACAACTCTCTGACTGAAAATGCTTTTCCTCATCTCCGTTCTAAATGGCCTACCCCTTATTCTTAAACTGTGGCCCCTGGTTCTGGACTCCCCCAACATTGGGAACATGTTTCCTGCCTCTAACGTGTCCAACCCCTTAATAATCGTATATGTTTTCGATAAGATCCCCTCTCATCCTTCTAAATTCCAGTGTATACAAGCCTAGTCGCTCCAGTCTTTCAACATATGACAGTCCCGCCATTCCGGGAATTAACCTAGTAAACCTACGCTGCACGCCCTCTCCACAAATAGGAAATGTTTAAAGGGATATGGGCAAAACGAAGGCAGATGGAATACGTTTGGCAACAAAATCTGGTCAGCAAGGATGAGTTGGGCCGAAGGGCTTGTTTCCCTGATATATCAATCCACGACACTCTCGCTGGGAAATTCAGGGGACAGCTCTTTATTTAAGAGTGACATGGATTTAAGAGTGACATGAATCTAAAAAAACAGTTGCTCATGTAACATAGCATCATAAGAAATGGCAGGGAGACCATCCGGCCCCTTGTTTCTAACTCACCACTTAATAATCTCATCCTGATGAGATTAACAATCTGATCCTTTACATCAGAACCTGTACTAACTCCTTATCCTTTGATTTCCATCTATTGAAGCCTCTGAGGGAAACCTGGCCAAATGCGTGAGACAGAAATGAATATAGCAATGTTAATAGGGTCAGATGGAAGGAGGCTGTAATGTACACGTTATCTCACACTAGTTGTGCCATGAAGTCCATTCTATGCAATTGATACTGCTTTCAGAGCAATATATAGGTTAGTTAGTTATTATTGCCACGTGTACCGAGGCACAGAAAAAAGCTTTTGTTTACGTGCTATCCAGTCAAAAAGACTGTACATGTACACAATCAAGCAGTCCATAGTGCACATTTATAGGATAAATGTAGTTACATTATGTAGTTACATTATATTGAACATCTATAGCCGTTGAAAGTAAAAGAGGCAAAAAGTACTTATATTGCAATCATAAAATATCTAATGTAACTAAATGAAAACCTTATATGTTTTATTATTTTAACAAATGTCTTGAGCTAGCATTTAGATTCATATTGTCCACATACCATGTTTTGCTCTGTAAGCAGATCCCAGGCAAGCTGAATTAGTTGTGTCTATGGTATACACTGGGGCATTGAACACATCTGCCAAGACCTGCAGAAAAAGTCAACAAACAGGTGGTGACTATGCATTCTCCGTTATTGCTGTTTAATGGAGAAGAAGTTACTGGCGCCACATGCAGTCACACCAGAGACTGGCTGAGGAGGGCAAGAGGTGCCTGGTGAAGTGGAATAGAATCAGGCAACCCTTTGAGAAATGAATCAGAAGACTTCAGGAAACAAACATGCACACTCACGCACACTCACACAGCGTTTGTACCACACAAATCATTAATTAGAACAGATTTTTGTTTTAAATTGTATCGGAAAACACTACTCACAAATGTATGGCACCAATGTTGAAGTCAATGAGAGAGATGGAAAAATTATAAAAATAATTGCAGAGCTCTTAAATGTTGAGAATCTGGGTGTTCAGATGCATGATATGGAAAAGCTTAGTGTATGGACACAGCAAGTAATTATTGTACCTAACACGATTTTATTTATTGCTCAGGGAACTGAATGCACAAATAGAGAATTTATGCATCAGGTTTGTAGGGCTTTCGTTGAAGACTTCATCTGCCGAGTATTGGTTTCCTTATTTAAAGAAGGATATTAAGAATGCTCAGAGAGTCAAAGAGTCAGAGAGAAATACCTAGGGAAACAAGCTCTTCGGCCCAATTCGTCTATACCAACCAACATGCCCCATCTACGTAAGTCCCATTTGCCCGCTTTTCATCCATAGCCCTCCAAACCTTTCCATTCTATGTACCTGTCCAAATGTATTTTAAATGTTGCTATTGTACCTGCCTCAACTACTTCCTCTGGCAGCTCCTTCCATATACCCATCACCCACATGTTACTGGAAAGGACACATAGTGCTGGAGTAACTCAGTGGGTCAGGCAGCATATCTGGAGAACATGGATGGTTGACTTTCGAGTCGGGATATTTCTTCAGACTGAATGGGGGGGGGGGGGGGCGAGGGAGAGAAAGCTGGAAGAGAGGAGGGGCAGGACAAAGCGTGGTAGGGCATAGGTGGACAAACCTGACATGTCTCCAATGTTCTGCTTCTCTGGACTTCATTCCAACCATCTGCCTATCAACCCCCCCAACCTTGCCTGTGTCCAATTACTGGAGTAGAAGAGTGACTTCTTTGCAATGTATAAAATCTTGAGGGGTATTGACAGTGTAAATGTGGAGAGAGTTTTTCCTCTCGTGGAAGAATCTAGAGCCAAGGAAGACAAATCAGAAATATGGTGTCACTCATTTAAGACAGACATGAAGTGAGCTTTTGGAACTCTCCTCTTTAAAAAAAAATTAGTTTATTGTCACATGTGCCGGGATAAAAATTTGTTGGATGCTAACCAATCTGTGGAAATACAATACATGATGACAATCGAGCCTTCCCAAGAGTACAGATACATAATCAAGTGAATAACATTTTGTGCAGGATAAAGTCCAGTAAAGTTCACTTAAAGATAGTCCCAGGGTCTCTGGTGAGGTAGATAGTAGCTCAGGACCACCAAGTTGTTAGTAGGATGGTTCAGTTGCCTGATAACAGCTGGGATGAAACTGCCTGAATCTGGAGGTATGCGTTTTCACACTTCTATACATCTTGTCTGATTGGAGAGGGGAGAAGAGGGAATGATCAGGATGAGACTCGTCCATGATCTTCTCTTTGTTCCATCCACTCCTCTGCCCATCTTTCTGCAGGTGAAAGTTACATTATTTTTATCTGCTTGTTCTAACAAAGGGGCTCAGATATGAAACAGTGACATCTGAGCATCTGGTGGCACAGAGGCAGTGTTGTTCATTGCAGTTTGTTTCCTTTTGAGAATGTTCCGGGTGACTCCCTTAAAGACTCCCTCTTCTCCCCTCCCCGATCAGGCAAGAGGTCCAGAAGTTTGAAAACACACAACATCAGATTCAGGGAAAGTTTCTTCCCAGCTATTATCAGGCAACTGAACCATACAACTAGAGAGCAGTTCTGACCTACCATCCACCTCATTGAAGACATTTAGACCATCTTTAAACAAACTTCACTGAACTTTATCTTGGACTAAACATTATTCCCTTTATCCTGTATCTGTATACTGTGGACAGCTCGATTGTAATCATGTATAGTCTTTCCACCAACTGGATAGCACGCAACAAAACAGATTTTCACTCCTCAGTACACATGACAATAAACTGAGTTAAATTAAACGAAACTAAAGAAACGGTGCTTCCTTTCCAGCGTCCCAGCTGCCAACATTCTTCTTAACTGGATAGGCCAGTGACTACATACTAGCCACAAGATGGAGGTTAGCACCCACTTCATCCTGATATGGTAGTTGATGACGTTCACCTGACCTTCAGGAGTCATAGTCAGCAGAATCCAGAAGTTCTTATTTTAATCATATTAATAGTAAGGTGGAGCTGTGTGAAAGGGGGTGAGGTCATAATCATACAGACGGAAACAGGCCCTTCAGCTCACCCCTCCATGTGACTGTTCAAGTGGAAGTGGCGGCGCCTAACGGCTGCGGCTCGCTAGCAGTCTGTTCGTCTTTTTTCCTTTTTTTTTTGTTGTGTGTCGGTGTTAGGATGGTTTTGTTTTTTTTTTTGGTTGTGCATGTGTGGGGGGTGGTGGTGTGGGTGGGGGTGGGGTGGGGTGGGGGAAACCTTTCTCTTTAAGGTCTCTTCCTCACGGCGCGGGGTGCGGCTTGGCCGCGGGGCCTTCCATCGCCCGGTGCGGCTCGGCCGCTGGACTTAACATCGTCCGGTGCGGCTCGGCCGCTGGACTTAACAGTGCCCGGTGCGGCTCGGCCGCGGGGCGCAACATCGCCCGGCGTGGCTCGGCCGCGGGGCCTAACATCGCCCGGTGCGGCTCGGCCGCGGGACTTTACATCGCCCGGCGCGGCTCGGCCGTGGGACTTTTCATCGCTGGTGCGGCTCGGCCCCTGGACTTAGCGGTGCCCGGTGCGGCTCGGCCGCGGGGCCTAACATCGCACGGCGCGGCTTGGCCGCGGGGCTTAGCTGCGCACGGCTCGGCCGCGGGGCCTTCCATCGCCCGGCTCGGTCGCGGGATGTTTCAGCGCCCGGTGCGGCTCGGCCGCGGGGACTTCCATCCCCTTGCGGGGACTGTGCGATTCGGTCGGGGACGAGCTGTCTGTCCGTGGGCGTGGGGAAGAGAGTGGAATTTTGTTGCCTCCATCACAGTGAGGGGGTGGGTGTTTGGAGTCACTGTGATGGACGTTTGTGTTGGGGTCATGTGTCTTGTGTTCTTTTTTGTGTATGACTGCTATGTAATTTCGTTCGGTACCTTGGTACCGAATGACAAATAAAGCTCTGTTGAACTGTTGAACTGAACCAAGATGTCCATCCGAGCTAGTCCCACTTGCTTGTATCCCTCTAAACTTTTCCTATCCATGCACCTGTCCAAATGTTTCTCAAACCTTGGGATACTACCTGCCACAACTACCTCCGCCGGCAGCCATACCTTCCCATACACCCATCACCCTCTGTGTGAAAAGGTTACCTCTCAGGTTCCTCTTAAATCTTTCTTCCCTCACCTCCTCTGGTTCTTGATACACCTACTCTGGGCAAGAGACTTTGTGTGTCTACCCGATCTATTCCTCTCATCCTGTACAACTGCAACGTAACATCCCAACTTCTTTACTCAAAGCCCTGACTCATGAAGGCCATTGTGCCAAAAGCCTTCTTCACCATTCCGTCCACCTGATGCCACAAGGTGAATATCCTCCCTACCTGTAGTATATGAGGGTTCGAGGAAGCACCTCCAGTGGCCAGCACTCTGGTGTCTTTCACTGAAACAGAAATAAGAATGAGAGTAATTCAATGAAAAAAGGTAGAAGGCTGGTAATAAATCTTACATCAAGTTCTATGAATGCTTTACCAGTATTATGGTCAAATGTTCTTGCATGTGATAATCCCAGGTGCAATTGCAGCTTTTAGTTTAGTTTAGTTTAGTTTAGTTCAGAGATACAGCGCGGAAACAGGCCCTTCAGCCCGCACGGTCCATGCCGACCAGCAATCCTTGCACACACTTAACACTATACTACACATATACCGAAGCCCATTAACCTGCAAACCTGTATGTCTTTGGAGTGTGGGTGGAAACCGGAGCACCCGGAGAAAACCCACGCAGCTCACGGAGAGGATGTACAAACTCTGTACAGGCAGCACCCGTAGTCAGGATCGAACCCGGGTCTCTGGCTCTGTAAGGCAGCAACTCTACCGCTGTATCAATGTGCTGCTTTGATAATGTTGCATCCCATTCTCTTTTAAGCTTACTAAATGTGAATGAGACGTCTATTAATTTCCAACGCACAGATGGCACAACAAAAAGTAAGGTTTTAAAAACTCAATTTTTCCCATTTAATTTCATTAGGTTTATAACCTGGGCTGTTAACAGCTAAAGAAAACTTCATATTGGATGCTTCAAACATTATCCATAGTTAGTCTAGGAAAATAATTGCAGATTCTGGTACAAATCGTAGGTATCACAAAATGCTGGAGTAACTCAGCAGGTCAGGTTGGTTAAGGTGGACTGAGCGAAAGTGTTGGGCGAAACGATTGCCGAGCCTGCGTTTGGTCTCACCGATGTAGAGAAGTTGACATCGAGAGCAGCGGATACAATAGATGAGGTTGGAGGAGGTGCAGGTGAACCTCTGTCTCACCTGGAAAGACTGTTTGGGTCCTTAGATGGAGTTGAGGGGGGAGGTAAAGGGACAGGTGTTGCATCTCCTGCGGTTGCAGGGGAAAGTGCCCGGGGAAGGGATGGTTTGGGTAGGAAGGGACGAGTGGACCAGGGTTTTACGGAGGGAACGGTCTCTGCGGAACGTAGAAAGGGGAGGAGATGGGAAGATGTGGCCAGTAGTGGGGTCCCGTTGGAGGTGACGGAAATGTTAGAGGATGATTTGTTGGATACGCTGGCTGATGGGGTGGAAGGTGAGGACAAGGGGGATTCTGTCCTTGTTACGAATGGGGGGAGGGGGAGCAAGAGCGGAGCTGCAGGATATAGAGGAGGCCCTAGTGAGAGCCTCATCTATAATGGAAGAGGGGAAGCCCCGTTTCCTGAAGAATGAGGACATCTCTGATGCCCTAGTGTGAAACACCTCATCCTGGGCGCAGATGCGGCGTAGTCGGAGGAATTGGGAGTAGGGGATAGACTTTTTGCAGGAGTCAGGGTGGGAAGAAGTGTAGTCCAGATAGCTGTGGGAGTCAGTGGGTTTGTAGTAGATGTCAGTCACTAGTCTGTCTCCTGTGATGGAGATGGTGAGGTCCAGAAATGGTAGGGAGATGTCGGAGATAGTCCAAGTATATTTAAGAGCAGGATGGAAATTGGTGGTGAAATGTATGAAGTCAGTGAGTTCTGCATGGGTACAAGAGGTAGCACCAATGCAGTCGTCAATGTAGCGGATGTAGAGTTCGGGGATGGGGCCAGTGTACGTCTGGAACAGGGATAGTTCGACGTACCCGACAAAGAGGCAGACATAGCTAGGGCCCATGCTAGTGCCCATAGCTACGCCTCTGGTTTGGAGGAAGTGGGAGGAGTCAAAGGAGAAGTTGTTAAGGATAAGAACCAGCCCTGCTAGGCGGAGGAGAGTGTTAGTAGATGGGGATTGGCTAGTTCTACGGTTGAGGAAGAAACGGAGGGCTGCAAGACCGTCCTTGTGGGGGATGGAAGTGTAGAGTGACTGGACATCCATGGTAAAGATGAGGGAGTGGGGGCATGGAAACCAGAAGTTATTGAGGAGACGGAGAGCATGTGAGGTGTCATGGATGTAGGTGGGGAGGGATTTGACCAGGGAGGGATAGGATGGAGTTGAGGTAGGTGGAAATACGTTTGGTGGGACATGAACAGGCAGAAACAATGGGTCTGCCAGGACAGTTCTGTTTATGGAGACTGTATCTCCTCCAACCTCATCTATTGTATCCGCTGCTCTAGATGTCAACTTCTCTATATCGGCGAGACCAAGCGCCGGCCCGGCGATCGTTTCGCTCAACACCTTAACCAACCTGATCTCCCAGTGGCTGAGCACTTCAACTTCCCCTCCCACTCCCAGTCTGACCTTTCTGTCATGGGCCTCCTCCAGTGCCATAGTGAGGCCCACCGGAAATTGGAGGAACAGCATCTCATATTTCGCTTGGGCAGCTTGCAGCCCAGCAGTATGAACATTGACTTCTCCAACTTTAGATAGTTCCTCTGTCCCTCTCTTCCCCTCCCCCTGTCTCCTGTCTCCACCTATTTATTTTCTTTGTCCCGCCCCCCTGACATCAGTCTGAAGAAGGGTCTCGACCCGAAACATCACCCATTCCCTCTCTCCTAGATGCTGCCTGACCTGCTGAGTTACTCTAGCATTTTGTGATACCCATAGTTAGTCTGTCACATCCTATGTGGCATCTGACTTGGTAATTGATGATAATAGAGAAGGGGGGGGGGGAGGGGAGGCAGGAGAGGGAAAGGGAAAAACAAACACATTCACAGACCTTTCACCACCCCAGTGCATTTCCTGAAGCAATTTGATAGCGTTTCTATTGTCAAGGAGACAAATGCTGTAGTCAGTTTTGCAGAGGACCAAGTCTCGTGGGCAGAGATGCAATAAAAGGCCATTTAATCTGTTCTTTTAGGGTTGATTGAAAAATAAAAATCAGTCAGCACACTGGAAGAACTAACCTGCTGTTTTCTCATTAGTGCCATGAGATTTCTTATTGCCTGCCGAAAGGGCGGAGAATGTAATGGCTGATCTGAATGCCAAGAGTTCCAACACTAAAGCACTCTTTCAGCACTGCACATATGGGTCAGCCCACGTTACATTCATATTTCTGGAGAGGGACTTGAAGCATGAACTCAGAAGGAACGTACTATAACTTAGTCAAGGCAGACACCAATGTTTTATTGACCATTCTTTTCATGTGAGAGCAAATCTATTTGATTGCTCACCACTGCCTCATTCATCTCTTCACCCCTATTGCTGTGCAACTCTTTGCATTTACAATTATGACTCCCTATATTTTGCAACAGGCTTCGATGCTGCCGCAAACAAAATCGTAAGGTTTGGTCTTTTTGTCACACGCTGGCAATATTTATTATCCAATGAATCTCAACAGCACCTACTGAAGGCCACAATACGTCACTTGCCCACAGTCTGAGCATCTCCTCTGTATTAAGAAATGAGTTTTGACACCAAGATAAACACCACCTTTGTGCTTCAAGTAGATTTAAATTGCACCACTATAAAATCATACTAAGCTTCACTGTTCACACAAAAGCTTCTTTTATGAACATAGTACTTCGGGGATTATCTGCAACAAATCTCATATTGTAGAAGGTAGACACAAAATGCTGGAGTAACTCAGCGAGGCAGGCAGCATCTCTGGAGAGAAGGAATGGGTGACGTTTTGGGTCGAGACCCTTCTTCAGACCTCATATCCCAATAGATGCTGGTTAATATACAAAAGGGCACAACATGCATGAAATAACTCAGCAAGTCAGTAAGCATCCCTGAAGAACCTGGATAGGTGACGTTTCAGGTCTAAAGTCTAAATGCAGGGAATGGGTGGAATATGGACTATATGCAAGCAGATCGGAGTTGGTCTCGGCATCATGCTCAGCATGAACACTGTGAGACAAAGGGGCTGTTCCTATGCTGTATTGCACGATATTCTATGTGGGTTGGTAGGCTAACTGGGCACTGTAAATTACCACTAGTTGGAAGGTGAGTGGTAGAAATTAACTTGGAGGTAGGTGGGGGTGGGGGGGAGGTAGTGTTCATAGGACTGTGGGCAGAATGTAATAGAATTAGTGTAGAATTACAGTAAATGAACGGTTGATGGTCAACTCATACTCACAAGACCCCACCCCACCCCCCCCCCCCCCCCCCGCAAAGCTTCAGCAGACCTTCTCTCCCCCACAATCAAACTGAAATTGGCAGCTTTATACAGGATATGTTGGACTATAAACTGGATTAGGAGCAAACCTATTTAACCCATTAGACTGATTAATTTGAATAGAAGGCAAAGCAGGAATTAAAAAGCAGGACATAAAAATCTCTGTGCAGAAAAATAAATAAATATACCGGCAAGATTAAGGGGGAAACATAAATAACAAAATTCTATGTTTACATTTTTATTATTATATCTGCAACATCCTTATTTCCTGTTAATGGAGTGAGCGGCACGTTTGTAAAATTATATTTTATGAGCTTGGAAGATGTTCAGCAATAATTGAGCCTTAACGCACTATTAAAATCTCAATTACTCCTGCTTGATCAAGACAAGTTTTTTTTAATTGGTCCTCAAGCAAGAGTAGTGTATAAATAGTTTGTTCACCTCAAAGGAGTGATTTCTATGTTAATTCTACTGGCAAATTCTGCAGCAGGCTACTACTGACAATAACTTCTGCTTTTCGATATTAACAGTGCATATGGACAGCAGAGGACACTGTCAGTTTTACCCACTAGTAATGTTGGCACAGATAGTAAAAGCTGGCTGGATTTCGTCATAGTCAGAGCACAGAAACAGGCCCTTCAGTTCAACTTATACATGCCGCCTAAAATGCCCCATCTAAGCTAGAGCCATTTACCTGAGTTTATCCATGTACCTGTCCAAGCTGTGATAGTACCTGCCTCAACTACCTCCTCTAGTAGCTTGTTCCATAATACACCACCTTCTGAAATGAAAAAAATCCTGTTAAATCTTGCCCCTCTCATGACCTGGATTCCCCTACTCTCAGTAAAAGATTCTATGCATTCACCTATCTATTCCTCTCATGATTTTACACACACCTAGAAGTTCACCCCTCAGCCTCCTGCGCTGCAAGGAATAAGTCCTAGACTGTCCAACCTCTCCCTATAGCTCAGGTCCTCGAGTTCTGACAACATCCACATCAATCTTCTTTCTCTCTTCTTGTTCTAACCCCTGATCCCCAGCTACTTGGAGGCAGGGCCCTGCAACACTTTGTAGATGTCATAAGCTTTGACAATAGCTCTTCTTTCAGGGCTCCTCCAGTAGTCTAGGTTGCTAAATGGGTGCATGGCAAAAGTCTGTCCAACTTATTTTAGGTGTCAACAAATCTTTTGTGTACACTGTCTTCATGATGTCAAGGGTAATGGGGAGAAGGCCAGAGAATGGGGTTTTGAGGGAAAGATAGATCAGCCATAATTGAATTGTTGGATTAGACTTGATGGCCTGAATGGCATAATTCTGCTCCTAAAACTTATGAACTTATGAACCCAATAGAGGCACATAAAATGATGAGAGTCATAGATAGGATAGATAATCAGCCACACAGGTAAACAGGATGGTGAAGAAGGTGTTTGGCCTGCTTGCATTCACTAGTTGGGGTACTGAGTACAAGAGATGGGGTCTCATTCTACACCTGCGACCATATTTGGAATAGGGAGCGCAGTTCTGATCACCCTGGATGTCATTAAGCGGGAAACACTGCAGAAAAAAAATCACCAGGATGTTACCAGAATCAGGGCTTGAATATGGAGAGGCTGGATGGGCTGGGACTGTTATCCCTGGAGGCTGAGGAATTACCTTGCAGAGAGGGTAGCACGATGGTACCACAGTAGAGTTGCTGCCTTACAGCGCCAGAAACCTGGGTTCTATCCTGACTACGGGTGCAGTCTATACCGAGTTTGTACATACTCCCCATGACCTGCGTAAGTTTTCTCCAGGATCTCTGATTTCCTCACACACTCCAAAGACGTACAGGTTTGTAGGCTAATTGGCTTGGTAAAATTGTAAGTTGTCCCTCGTGTGCATAAGATAGTGCTAGTGTACTGGGATCACCGGTCGGCACTGACTCGCTGGGCCGAAGGGCCTGTTTCCTCGCTGTATCTCTAATCTAAACTAAACTGAAAAGATAGACAAAATCATGAGAGCTATAAATAAGGCGAATGATCACAGTCTTTTCCCACTGTAGAGGATTCCAGAACAGCAGGGCATAGGTTTAAGGTAGAGAAAGGAAAGATTCAAAAGAGACCTGAGGGGCAATTACTTCATGCAGAGGATGCTACCTGTATGGAACTGCCTTTAAAGGCGGGAAAAGTGAGAATATTGCACTGCGCAACCGAGTTTTAAGCCCCAATTAGTTTTTTCTTTCATTCTTTCCCCTGCGATAGCTGTGGTTGCAGCTCCTAGACTGTGGAACAGCATCCCTCTCCCCATCAGAACTGCCCCCTCCATCGACTCCTTTAAGTCCAGGCTCAAAACCTATTCCTACTCCCTAGCGCTTGAGGCCTTCTGAGGGGGCGCTGTGAACTGTTTATGTATGTGCTGTTATGTTTGTGTGCCATTGTATGTTCGTTTCTTAGTACCTGAACTGATGTACACCACTTTGGTCCACGTGGGTTGTTTTTAAATGTTCTATACAAATAAAATTGACTTGACTTGACTTGACTAATATTAAGGGGCGGCACAATGGCGCAGTGGTAGAGTTGCTGCCTTACAGCACCAGAGACCCGGGTTCGATCCTGACTATATTTTCTAATATAATGCGTGTTTTTCAGAGCTGAATGAGTATCTAATTGAAACACAGATTAACAAAGAAGAAGGATTGATAAAGACCTCTATGATAAGACCCAGTGTGTGCAGTCAATTCCAACAGTGGAAAGAGTTAGGAACCACAGGTTACTGTCAACATGGTACATGAAACATTCATCGTGCTTTCAATTGCTATTTATACACCACAGCTTCACTATATCCCCTGCAGAATGCTTTTGTAAAACTAATACTAGTGGTGCTGTCTTGGGGCTTTATTTCCTAATATACGATTAAAACCCAATGATAGAAGGAAATAGGATCGGTATATATGGGGCAAAGGTGTCCCACAAGTTTTAGGGCAGCAAACATGAGGACATCTGAATGTCCTGTTGTGGAGAGTTGGGGCTCAACTGACACAAAATGGTCCAAGGAACACACAAAACTGCAGATGCTGGAATCTTGAGCAATAAACACAATGCTGGAGTAACTCAGTGGGTCAGGCAGCATCTGCAGGTACATAGTTTGTTGAAAGTGGCATCACAGGTAGATAGGGTGATCAAAAAGGCTTTTGGCACATTGGCTTCCATTAGTCAGAGTATTGAGTACAGAAGTTGGGAGGCCATGCTGCAGTGATATAAGACTTGGGGAGGCTGCATTTAAGAGTATTATGTTCAGTTCTGGGCACCATGTTGTAGGAAAGATGTTGTCCAGCTGGAAAGGGTGCAGAAAAGATATACCAGGGTGTTGCCAAACTCAAGGGCATGAACTATAGGGAGAGGTTGAGCAGTCTAGGACTCCATTTCTTGGAGCGCAGGAATATGAGGGGATGATCTTATAGAAATGTACAAAATCATGAAAAGAATCGATCAGGTAGACGCACTGAATCTCTTGCCCAGAGTAGGGGAATCGAGAATCAGAGGACATAGGTTTAAGGTGAGAGGGGAAAGATTTAACAGGAACTTTAGAGGTAATTTTGTCAGACAAAGGGTGGTGGGTGTATGGAACATGCTGCCGGAGGAGGTAGTTGAGGCAGGGACTATTGCAATGTTTAAAAAACATTTAGACAGGTACATGGATAGGACAGATGTAGAGGAATGTGGGCCAAATGCCTGAAGTCATAGAATCATTGAGACATAGAGAATAGAAACAGGCTATTCGGCAAACCATATCCACGCTGACCAGTGGGCACCCATTTGCCCTAATCCCTTCTCCCAACACTTGGCCCCTAATCTTCTATGCCTAAGTAATTCAAGCGCTCATCTAGTAACAACTTAAGCCAGATTCAACCATTTTCATAGACAGTACCTGCCAGCTACTCATCATTGTCTGGGTAAAGAAAGTTCCCCTCATAGCACCTCTCAATCTCTTCTCCCTGATCCTAGATTTATGGCATCTTGTTCTGTCCATCTCTGATATGGGGAAAGGATTCTATTCTATCTATCCCCTTCTTTACTCGACTTTACTTCAATCATATCCCTTCTTAACCTCCCACACTCCAGGGAGAACAGACCTAGCTTCTCCAGAGGAGATTCACACAAGGACATTGCCTGAATGCAGCGTCTCAGTTATGAATAGAGACTAGCTTCTCCAGTCTCTATTCATAACTGAGACGCTGCATTCAGGCAATGTCCTTGTGTGAATCTCCTCTGTACCCTTTCTAGCACTGTCATATCTGTCAGATCCTCGCCTGGATCCGAATGTAATAAACACACTTCAAGGACACTCAACATAAAGGCTTTGGTTTATTCATCCGCCATTCCTTTACTTCGTGGCAACACGTGTCCTCTGACCTTTCTGACTCATGGTAATAAGTGATACATTTAAACACGACGTCAGTTACCACGACATCCCTCCTTTATCAAACAAAAAAAACATCATCACATTGTAAACTGAAAATTCCAACACCATTTAGAATAAGGCGTTCGTTACATGGATAACGCATAATTTTCACGTGTCAACACATCTCATAGACCTCGTATCTCTTGGGTGGTCTTCTCTGACGTTTTGGTCTGTCCACTGCCTCCGTACTGGATTCTGATCTGTATAGATACATAGATACATAGACAATAGGTGCAGGAGTAGGCCATTTGGTCTTTCAAGCCAGCACCGCCAATCAATGTGATCATGGCTGATCATCCACAATCAGTACCCCGTTCCTGCCTTCTCCCCATACCCCCTTGATTCCGCTAGCCCTCAGTTTCAACAATTCCTAAATGTCCTTTGTGAGCCAACTCGATCATTCTTGATCTCAGCTTTGTTGGCACTATGATCATGTTTCCTCTCAGCACACACCTTCCAATTGTGCATAGTTAATCTCTGATAGCTGCACATGTCCTGTGTGGACTTTCCTCTTAATCACGTCTTTGGATCCACTCTCTAACATCTTGTGACTCTAGATCCTTGTCCGACTCTTCTTCTATTTCCCTTGTTCTTGTTGCTCTTGGTGTAGAGTGTACTGCGCCAAACCTTACAAATGATTCTGCTTCTGTCTCCAGTGTAGGCCCTTGCAGCTTGTCTACCTTCAGCAATCTGGATAATGAGTCAGCTCTATGGTTCATTCCAGCGATGTGGATCACTCTGTATTTGTTCTGTTGGAGTCTGAGCATCCACCTTTCAATCCGGGCACACAATTTGGATCGAGGGGAGTAGATTGTCTCCATCGGTTTGTGGTCTGCCCATAACTCAGACTCGATGCCATACAGGTACGCATGAAAATGTTCACATCACTACACCAAAGCCAAAGCCTCCTTTTCTGTCTGGAGATATCTTCTTTCTACTTCCGTTAATGACCTGCTCGCATACGCTATGACTCTCGACTGTCCCCCATGCTTCTGTGCAAGTACCCCTCCTAGCCCTACTGGACTTGCATCTGCAATAACTTTGTAAATCTGTGGAATTCACTGCCTCAGAAGGCAGTGGAGGCCAAGTCTCCGAATGCATTCAAGAGAGAACTAGATAGAGCTCTTAAGGATAGCGGAGTCAGGGGGTATGGGGAGAAGGCAGGAACGGGGTACTGATTGAGAATGATCAGCCATGATCATATTGAATGGCGGTGCTGGCTCGAAGGGCCGAATGGCCTACTCCTGCTCCTATTGTCTATTGTCTAACTTGGGCTGGTGCCTTTGGATCATAGTATCCCAATAGATGGGTACTCAGCAATCTCTGTGTCAACATCTGAAGTGCAGTTCTTTGTTCTGGACCAAACACAAAGTGCACATTCTTCCTTGTCAACCTGCTCAGTGGCTCTGCTACAGTAGCTAGGTTTGGATGATCCCAGTCAACATAGTGCGGTTCCTTGCCAACATCCTTGCCAACCGCAGTTTTGTTCTCAAGACCAGCGACGGACAAACTAGCCAACTGCGACGCCTAAGAAACGGAGTCCCCCAAGGCTCGGTACTGGCCCCCATGCTCTTCAATCTCTATATCAGCGTTCTGCCACGCACGACGTTGCGCCAGTATGTCTTGGCCCTACTGCACTCGGACAGGAGACTTGGCCCTACTGCACTCGGACAGGAGTTGGTCAAATGTGGAGGATATGGAACTTTATGGAACTCCAGGCTACCTTAAGACTAAAACTGGAGACTAAAACTGAGTGTTTCAAAAACCACCACAATGGCCTTTCACCTGAACAACAAGGAAGCTCAACGCCAGCTAACCGTCACCCTCAATGGGTTACCCCTACCCTCTAACCCATTTCCTACATACCTCGGTGTGAAACTAGATCGGCAGCTGACCTACAAACAACACCTTGAAGCTCTCCGTGCTAAAGTCTCGGCACGGAACAATCTCCTGCGTTGCTTGGCTGGATCGTCATGGGGCTCTAGGACATCTACTCTCCGAACCAGTGCTCTTGCACTCGTGTACAGTGCCGCTGAGTATGGCAGCCTACGCCCTACTCCGACGGTTCACAGGTATCGCACCCGCCAAGCTTCGCAGAGAGTTCTTCACTCATAGGCTGGTGTGCAAGGCCCCATCGGACGCCAAACATCCTTTTGCACCACCTCGCCCAGGATTCACAGCAGCTGGAACCTCAACGCCTGTCATCTCGTCACCCTTTCTCCCATCACACAGCGACCCTCTGTGGCTCCGGTTTCAACATACTAGGAGCATGGAGAACCAGCTGGGAACAGACATCGCGACCTCCTCAATTCACTGTCGCACCGAACACCACAGCCCCACCCGGCTCAGACATGCCCCACAAAGAGTGGGTCGCCCTGAACCGGCTCCGCACAGGGGTCGGCCGGTTCAATGCCAACATGCATCGTTGGGGGTTGCATTCATCAGCAGCCTGCGTGTGTGGAGCAGACCAACAAACAGCGCAGCACGTCATTTTTGACGGCACTGTCCTCCATCCCCCTGGTGGAGGGGTAGACCTCATGGCCCTTAACAACAGCACATTGCACTGGCTACAGCGCCTGGAGGGCGTTACATAACTTCTGCTGCCTCAAACGCAAGAAGAACATTAGCCAGATCCTGACTTATTCTAAAGAAATTTGCTTCCCATCATTTATTTTTGATCCATCCCTATATTTTTCAGACTTTAGACATTAGAGATACAGGACAGAAACAGGCCCTTCAGGCCGACCAGCGATCACCTTGTGCACTAGAACCATCGAACACACTATGGACAATTTATAATTTTGTTTGTACGTTCTCCATGTGATCGTGTGGGTTTTCTCTGGGCACCCTGACTTCCTCCCACACTCCAAAGACATACAGGTTTGGAGGTTAATTGGCTTTGGTAAAATTGTAAATTGTCCCGTAGTATGTAGGATAGTGTTAGTGTACGGGATGATTGCTAATCTGAGCGGACTTGGTGGGCCAAAGGGCCCGTTTCTGCATTGTATCTCTAAACTCTAATCTCGTCCTCAGAAAGGGGAATGTACTAGATCGATATGAATGAGACCCTGTTGTTAAAATTCAGCTGGGTGTCCAGCCACTTGTCTTTTCTGCAAGGTTTTCTAGCTTTTGGTTCCCCCTCTACTCCCATAAATATCATGACCTCTGCATCTGTGGATTCGTTTTGAATTTGATTTCTACAAGCGCTGGTTGCACTCAACTGGACAAAGTGCTATAATTTTTAAAAAATCAATATTATCCACTCTCCCTATAATATTAAAAATAACAAATTGTACCAATAAGAACATCACCAATAACTGTCATTTATATAATGTACTTAAGAGTGTCATTTCATGGCTCCTCAGAGTAGTGTAATCAAGTAAAAATTGGCTCTGAGCCATAGACGCAAATGTAAATGCAAGTGACCAAAATAGGTGGGTTATAAAGGACATATTAAAGGAGGCAAATTTAAAAACTAGGTACATTTAAAGAGGGGGTTCTAGAAACTTGGGCCTTAGCAGCAGTGGCCTAGACAAGGTGTCTGAAGATGGGTCCCAACCTGAAACATCACCTCTCCATGTCCTCCAGAGATACTGACTGAAACGCTGAGTTACTCCAGCATTTTGTATCTTTCTTTGGCTGTAATTAACAATGGGTAAGCTCAAGAGGCCAGCGTTATTTGAGATAACTGTGTCGCTAGTCAGAATCTTTTTCCCAGGATGGAAAAATCAAATACTAGAGGGCATAGCTTTAAGGTGAGAGGGGCAAAGTTTAAAGGAGATGTGCGGGGCAAGTTTTTTTTATACAGAGGGTGGTGAGTGCCAGGAATGTGCTGCCGGGGATGGTGGTTAAAGCAGATAGGTAAGTGGCACTTAAAATATTTTTGGACAGGCATATGGATATGCAGGGAATGGAGGGATATGGGTTATGTGCAGGTAGATAAGCGATGGTCCTGGCATCATGTTTTGCACAGACATTGTGGACTGAAGGGTCTGTTCTTGAGCTATGAACAGACTGTTCTACGCTCTATATTACAGATAAATGGAAATTGCAGAGAAAATAGGAGAGATTTAAAACTTTGCTCAAAATTTGGCTTGTCAACAACCACAGAAGTGTCGGACAAACAAGATCAGGTGTAAAAAAAAGACATGGATGGGTATTTGCTAATTGTCGTTGATTCTCTGTTTTGAAGTGCCTGTTTCCATACTGTATCTCTCTAGGGCTCTTGAAAGCAAGCATTTAGATGGTTATACATTTACGGATAGTCATGCCAGTCAGACGTTCATCAGGATAGTTGAGTCCAGAGGTAATAACAGTATACTTGATGATTTCAGCAGCATAACAGCTGAGGTAAGAGGTAGAGTAGGCGACTTTATGAAGAAAGCAGTCGTAATGATGCCGCAGACATATGCTCCTAATAACATCTCACAGTCAAATGCCACCGAGGTATAAAAAACTGATTCAGTGTCAGTTGCCAGGTAGAAATAGTGTCAGTGGGGTTTAGTTTAGCTTATTGTCACGTGTACGGAGGTGCAGTGAAAAGCTTTTGTTGTGTGCTATCCAGACAGCGAAAAGACTATATATTATAGTCGAGCCATCAAAAGTGTACAGATACAGGATAAAGCGCAGAGGCAGCGTGAAGTGTAGATTGAGTCTATGGAAGGGACGCTGGTTTGCCTGATGGTCTGGCCTTCATCCATAACTCTCTGTAATTTCTTGCGGTCTTGGATGGAACTGTTCCCAAACCATACTGTGATGCATCCCGACAAGACAGAGAATGATGGGTTCAGCATTTCCTAGATGTAGTTGGAGGAATTTTCCATTCCTAACATTTCTGACACCTGGGAGTCAGAATTGGTGGAGAGATGGAGGTAGATGTAATCTATACAGGTATGGAAGCTGTCACCATGTTTTTGTTTGGTGTTGTAGATGAGAAACACTGAGTTGTGAAATGAGAAGGTGCCAAAAACAGATCCTTATCGAACACCAGAGGTCACCATGGATGTCACGAGTGCCATTTTGATACTCTGGCAAGGGTATAAATTTGAATGGTTTTCAGTCGAGGCACCACACTGGGCCAGGCCGATCCTTACTTCACCGATCTAGTACCGCCAGGTCACCGGGCCTTAAAGTGATTAAATGAGAAATTGTAAATCTCCTTGGGCTAAGCTCAGCCTTTTCAGAGACTCGCAAATTGCAAGATGGCACCAGAATCTGACGACTCTCTGCATGCTGTTCCAGAAGAGGATCTATTGGACTCATCCATAGTATTACAAGTGGACAGCATGCAGAACAAGCAATTCACTGTATCTCTGACAATAAATAAATTAAACTACAAAGACTTTCTGGGTAAGAAAATTACAAGTATCTCTTTTTAATGACTTCCTTTCTTACTCTCAGAGAAAACAGACCCATTTCACACAAATGGTTTTATCACCTCAAATCATTCTTTTTGCTATCTTCAGTCCTTTTCACCTAAGTATGGAAAATGGCAGCATGGGAAAAATGTGGTGTGTATTTTTAAATATGAGACAAAACTGGAAGCATAACATTAGGTTTTTTTAGTGTGAAGAAGGGTCCCAACCCAAAACGACACCCATCCATGTTCTTCAGAGATGCTACTGACCCGCTGAGTTACTCCACCATTTTGTGTCTTTCTTGGGTGAGCCAGAATCTGTAGTTCCTTGTTATTACATTATGAGTAGGTTTTTCATGTCTACTTCACCCCTAGTCAATATTATTAAAAGACAAGTAGACACGTGGAGCTGCAGATGCTGATTTACAATAAAAAACAAAGTGCTGGAGTAACTCAGCGGGTCAGGCAGCAACTTTGGAAGGCATGGATAGGCAACGTTTTGAGTCAAGACCCTTCTTCAGACTCTTCTTCAGTCAGGGCCCGAAACGTCACCTATCTGTGTCTTCCAGAGATGCTGCCTGGCCTACTGAGTTACTCCAGCATATGCTTTTAAAAAAAAAAAACATTAAAAGACAAGACAGGTACAGAAAAAGAGGCCAAAAGCAATACAACCACAAACTAACACTCAGTTTGTTAACATTTCTGACATTGTGCGATATGACATCATGTCAGTGATTTGAGACATTTTCTCATTTTGTTTTGCGGCTTCTGACAGTGCATTAAAATCGGATACATGACTTAATCCTGATCTTCGCCCATGGAGAAACATTCCCCACCACTGGAAGCAGCTGGGCAGCAGGCAAGAATCCAGGCAGGAATTTCATTAACTGCTTTCTGAAAATTGAGGCGAATTATATCCACTGGATAGAAATCATCCATTAATACTGTTATCTCCAGTAAATTAACAAATCATGAGCTTTATTTCAAAATCCACATAGACACTCCTTATGCCATTTGTGCTCTTTAGATAAGCACTGATGGCGTGTCTGTAATGCTCTTGTGTATTTTCCCCACTACAGATGTTAGGCTAATTGATCTATAATTGCCAGTCGTGGCTCATTCCTTCTTTTGAACACTGGGATAACATATGCCATCCTCCAGATCCTGTACCATCCTCCAGTACTCAGATCCACTGCTTATGTGACTGTTAAAATATTTTCAGCAATCTTGCACTCTTCTTACATTAATCAGAAACATGAAAACGTGGTTTAAAAAAATAGACCAATCAGCCATGGAGTCTACTCCACCATTCAACAAGAGCTTGGCAGAATGGAGGGATAGGCAGACAGAGGAGATTTGTTTAACTTGGCAACATGTTCAGCACAGACATTGTGGGCCGAAGGGCCTATTCCTGTGCTGTATTTAGTTTAGCGAGACAGTTTAGAGATACAGCGCAGAAACAGGCCCTTCGGCCCACCGAGTCCGCGCCGACCAGCGATCCCCGTATGCTAGCACTATCTGACACACCGGAGACAATTTATAGAAGCCAATTAACCTACAAAGCTGCATGTCTTTGGAATGTGGGAGGAAACCGGAGCACCTGGGAAAAACCCACACGGTCACAGGGAGAACGTATAAATTCTGTACAGACAGCACTTGTAGTCAAGATCGAACCCGGATCTCTTGCGTTATAAGGCAGTAACTGCGCCATCGTGCCGCACCCCTGCATTGTTCTATGTTCTAAACTGCCCACCATCCTGTTTGCTACATTTTATTCCCATTTTACGTTTCTCCTTCTTGAATCGAATGCTATCCCAAAACTCTTGTTACAATTTCGCTACTATATATTTTTGTGCTGGGCAGGAATGAACAATTGTTGTAATTCAATGGAATAACATCTGAAGAGGTCTTAACTGGAAATGTCACCTATCCATGACCTCAGAAATGCTGCCTGACCAGCTCAGTTCCTCCAGCATTTTGTCTTTTTTCATGTCTGGTCTTTGTCCAACCATCTACCAATCAGAACCCCCTCACTTGCCAGGCTTTGTCCTGCCCCCACCTCTCATCCAACTTTCTTCCCCCCATCACAATCAGTCTGAAGAAGGCTCTCAAACTGAAACTTTGCCAATCCATGTTCACCAGAGATATTGCCCGGCCGGCTGAGTTGCTCCAGCACTTTGTATTTCTTTTTGTAAATCAGCATCTGCAGTTCCTTGCGTCTCTCCTGTAATTCACATGTTCTTTAAAGTTTGTCATTGTTTATCAACTGCCACCATTTTAAACAATGCTCCCCAATTGATGAAAACCAACTTTTGTTTCATACTTGATAGTTTCATTTAGTTAGGTTTAGAATAAACTCTCTCACTTTCTCACAATGAAAAATCCTACAATGTTTTGATCACTATTTCTCAAGGAACTCAGTAATAAAAAAAATATATTAATCATTTCTTATTGCACAATATCCAAAGGATTGCCTGTTTCTCTAGTTGGTTTCTCAACATATTGGTCCAAAAGGTCACCACGAGTGGATTCCAGGAATTCCTCCTCTACAGTTTTATTGCTAATTTATTTTGCCCATTCTTAATGTCTGCTAAGTCCCCCAGAATTATAGTTTCACTGTAATCACTTGCATCTCTAATTTTCAAACCGATACCAACACTACATTTTTAGAGATATAGCTTAGAAACAGGTCCTTAGGCCCACTGAGTCCGCACTGACCAGTGATTACTGTACACTAGTTCCATCCTGCACAATAGGGACAATTTAGAGAAGTCAATTGACCTACAAAGCTGCATGTCTTTGGAATATCCCATTTAACGCAACAACAAGGCCACACAACGCATTAAAACGTTAGATGAATATAAGCTCAGGTACATTTATTGCTCTTGTTTCACTAACTGGTTTACTTTAGAGATACAGCATAGGAACCGGCATTTTGGCATTTCGAGTCCATGCTGATCTCCCAATATCCTGATCACCCAATCTCACTAGTTCAATATATCTCAATTTCAACAGTTCAACAGTTCAACAGCTTTATTTGTCATTCGGTACCAAGGTACCGAACGAAACTACATAGCAGTCACACACAAAAAAGAACACAAGACACATGACCCCAACACAAACGTCCATCACAGTGACTCCAAACACCCCCTCACTGTGATGGAGGCAACAAAACTTCCACTCTCTTCCCCACGCCCACGGACACTCCCTACACGCTAGGGATAATTTACAGAGGATAATTCACCTACAAACCACATGTTTTTGGCAAATGGAAGGAAATCGGAAACACCCACAGTCACAGGGAGAACGTGCAAACTCCGTACCGACAGCACTCGAACTGGTCTGTAAAGCACTGCAAGGCAGCAAATCTATCGTTGCGCCACTGTATCGCCCTGGAGCACGGACTACATCAAAGCTAATGTTTGAGGGTCCATAAGCAATGTTTGAGTGTCCATAAACAATCTTCATCAAAGTTTTCTGCCCTAGTGTTTCTTGTTTCCACCCATACAGATTCCACATCATGGTGCTCTGACCGAATATGTTTCTCCACTATTGCATGGATTTTATCTTTAACAGTGCCACTCCACCCCTTTTCCCTTTCTGTCAATCCTTCATGAATGCTGAGCACCCCTGCATGTTCAATTTCCATCCCCGCCCCCTTGCACACATGTCTCCATAATTACCATCGCATTGTCCACCTTATTCTGAATACTCGGTGCATAGAGACATAATGTCTTTCGTACATTTGTAGTCAACATAGCATTATTGTGCACTGTGGCCCTGTTTATTTCTCCAGAGATGCTGCCTGACCCACTGAGTTACTCCAGCATTTATCTGTGCCTATTGAAACCCAGGTGGCGATTTAATGCATGCCCTCCGTCACTTCTTTGAAAAAGCTGTCACATCAATTTCATTCGGTTGCTTAATCCCACAAGACGCGTATATCTCCTTTGCAAGTCGCCTTTTTGAAAGTTACTTCTAAATTTGCTTCCACCATTCCACATTATCAAACGATAGGCCACGTTTAACTTACCTCCCCTCTGATTCTTTTGCCAGATTGTGTCACACGTTTCACTGATGAATCTGTTAATCAAAAGCTGCTGCATTTTTGAGCACACCAACATTTACTTGACTACAGCTGCAATACAAATCGCCAACAGCATTGCAGCCAGAAGTAGAGAAGGAGCAGGAGCCGTTTGGGGAAGCTTGAGAGAAATGACAAAACTTTGCACAACATAGCTGAGAGCAACCCTCGGGCTTGTAAGAAGCAGATACCATAGCACCCTAACGTAGGATAGGCCGAAAGGCAAAATATAACAGACACTATGTTGACTGGGGCATAACAATTTTGCTAGTATGTTGAGTATTTTGTTTGCACATTTTTAATACCTTTAGGTTTCTAATACCTAATTAAACCATTAACATAAAACAAACAAAAAAAAAGATTTCAAAGTAAACTAAAAAAAAGTAAAAGATAGACTAAAAATGCTGGAAGGTTGCTATTTGCAACTTCATTATTATCCATTTTTCAGAAATTTTAGTTACAAATTTAGATTTATGCAATTTTAAAAAATCAAACTTTTTCTGAAGAAGGAACCCGACCTGAAACGTCACCTATCCCCATTCTCCTGCTGAGTGACTCCATGTCTTTCCAAAAGAAAATCAGACTTCTTCAAAATTAATTGAGTTCCAATTCTGCTTTTTCCAAAAAAAAGTTTTCTCGTCCTCTTATACTCCTTCTGAATTAATCCAATTTTAAACAAGTTGTACTGTAAATATGACAGATGTTTCCGTAATTCCATGGTTCAGGAATATAACAAAGCACACAATGGTAGTCATTTTATTTAATATACTGGCAGATCTCAGCAGCATTATTCATGGTGACTCACATTATTCATGGTGACTTGAGGGGGGAGGGGAAGAACAATGGAGGACCCGGCGTGGGGAGACTGCAGTGAGGGAGGAGGTGGGGGGAGCACAATGGACAATGGGGAGGGCGGGAGAACAAAGGACTATGGGGACCTGGCGCGGGGGACCGTTGTTGGGGGGGGGGGAGGGTAGAACAAAAGGAGGAGCCGGTGTGCTTAGCAACTTTGTCAGCGCCGTAGGTGGCTGCTATTTGTATACATTGGGTATGCAAGCAAAGTATTTCACTGTGCCTAGTCACACGAGACAATAAAGTATTCCATTCCATTCCATTCCCAGTATGTATGTTTCAATCTGTGCGACATACATTACAGTATGAAGGGCACTGCCTTAAATGGACTGGACACTTCTTTCATCCTGGAATACTTTGTGGGAGTGCTAGTCACGATACTGTATATATTTTTACACCAGGAAAGAATGATTATACAATGAAATTAAAAGTTTAAAGCGGTTCTGGTGTATTTTTGGAAACATTAAAGGAAAATGATAAATTCAAGAGAGATTATTTGAAAAATGACCTAGATTTTTTATATGTAACGATTTAAATAATGATAAATTATTGATGAAGAGAATTACAGTTGAGATAAAGGAAAGTAAAGTATGTAAAATATATTACAATATATACATACTATCTTACAGAGTACTATGTTTACATTTGTTCGGGTCTGAAAAGGGACACTGAGTTACACAGGCACTCTTTGATTTCCGCAAGATTCCAGCATTTGCAGTTCCTTGTGTCTAAACTTCATGTTGCCTCTGATTATCCTATGTACGGTGCACCTACAAGTGTTTTATTCGCACAGTAATGGAAAGCATTTCCAAGAAAAACAGGCAAAATTATTTGTATAGCGTATTCGATATAGCTTACTCAGAAATTAATATAGGGTGAAGTTTCTCTTACGTGTGCGGTTGGGAATCCAAAAGCAAATGGCAGTAGTTCTCTGAACTGATGTTATGGTTCAAGTTTACTTTCTAATTATTGAATAATTAAAAACATTAAATCTTCCACGAGATACGAGGTACTCAAGTGGAGCATCAGAATGTAATTTTTTACTAAGATTTTTCCCTGAAATATTATAAGGGGTGGGGGAACATCTTGGTGCAGATTTGCTAATATAGCTTTAGACTTTAGAGATACAGCGTGGAAATAGGCCCTTCGGCCCACCGAGTCCGCGTTGACCAGCGATCACCCTGTACACTAGCACTATCCTACACACGAGGGACAATTTAGAATTTACAGAAGCGAATTAACCTACAAATCTGCACGTCTTTGGAGTGTGGGAGGAAACCGGAGCAAACCGACGCAGTCACAGTGGGAACGTGCAGACTCCATACAAAGAGCACCCATAGTCAGGATGGAACCCGGGTCTCTGGCACTGTAATGCAGCAACTCTACCGCTGCGCCATTGTGCAGCCCACGGTGCCAGCTGGAAATGTTCTTTTCATCAAAACAACATTTTAATTAAGAATATCTATTTACTACCGCTGAGGTCTTTACAAAAAGCTCAAAACAATTTTGCTTCATTGACGTATGCTAGTTAGTTTTCTTAGTGAATTAAATTACGTAGCAAATTGAAAGGTGACTATTACTGCGCTAGCTC
This sequence comes from Rhinoraja longicauda, assembly GCF_053455715.1. NCBI lineage: Eukaryota > Metazoa > Chordata > Chondrichthyes > Rajiformes > Arhynchobatidae > Rhinoraja > Rhinoraja longicauda. Next base: position 93,503,626 of record NC_135954.1, read on the forward strand.
TGAAGAAAAAAAATAAAAAAATTAAAAATCTCTTTCAAAGCCGCAAATGAGCACATAACAGAATGTCGATACAATAATTAGATCGCAAACGCCCGAACAATAGAGTGGAAACTCTACCCTATGATCCTCAGCAAAAAACATTAAAGGACTAAAAATCCCACTCGCCTATGTTCATCCTGCCCCTCCTCTCTTCCAGCCTCCTTCCTCGCTACCGCCCCCCCCCACCCCCACCCCCACCCCCACCCCCACCCCTACAATCAGTCTGAAGAAGGGACTCAACCCAAAACGGCACTTATCCATGTTCTCCAGAAATTCTGCCTGACCCGCTGAGTTACTCCAGCAATTTGTGCCTTTCAAGGGACCCATTGTCAACAAAAGGGAAAATGCAGAACAGCAAAGGTTGTTGCCAGGTGACCACTTTCGATTCATTCAGAAAAACAAGAGGGAAAATTGACAGGAGAAACAAATTATAAATGGTCTAAAAGGATTATTGTGTTTATAAAGAGAAATTGTTCCTTAAATGCAAGGCTTTTGTAAGAAGCCTGATGTTGACATCGCAGTGGCCTGCATTATATTCTGAAATCTAAACCATCTGGAAAACAATATTGAAAAAGATTCAAGAATCCACTTATGTTGCACAAGTCAGTGGGCTTGTAACCACACTCCTGGAGGAGGGACCTCATTAAAACTTGAGGAGATGAGGAGGAATTTCTTTAGTCAAAGGGTGATGAATCTGTCAAACTTATTGCGACAGATGGCTGTGGAGGCTAAATCATTGGATAATTTCAAGGTGAAGATTGACAAATTCTTGATTAGTAAGGGTATCAAGGGTTATGGGGAGAATGCAAGAGAAGGGGGATGAGAGGGGAAGATAGATCATCTATGATTATGTGGAAGAGTAGACTTAATGGGCCGAATGGCCTAATTATGTTCCTATGACTTATAAACGCCAAGCTCACCTACCTAACACTGAAGTATCGGAGTGTCCCAGCAACGTGCCAGCACATTCAGCCCAAGAAATTGATTCAAGGTTGGTTTCTTCTGGTTTGCTGGCAGAGTGGCTTAAAGTCTTCTATCCCCAAAAATTCTTGACAATCCAAGAGGCTATCTAACCTCATTTGGCTCCATCCTCCCATCCTATTTGTGGTTTTATTAATTATAGATCTCTCTACTCTGAGGAATAACATCATATTCAAACTACTTTAGGTTAGATCGCATGGGATTGGAAGGTTAGATCACATGGGATCCAAGGAGAGATAGCTGATAGAAAATTGGATAGAAAATTGGCTTCATGGAAGGAAGCAGAGGGTGATGGTGGAAGGTTGCTTCTCGGACTGGAGGCCTGTGACTAGTGGTGTGCCTCAGGGTTCGGTGCAGGGCCCATGACTGTTTGTCATCTACATCAATGACTTGGATGAGAACGTACACGGCAAGATTAGCAAATTTGCAGATGATACAAAAGTGGGTGGTTTTGCAGATAGCGAAGTTGGTTGTGAAAAATTGCAGAAGAATCTTGATCGATTGGCCAGATGGACTGAGGAATGGTTGATGGAGTTAAATACAGACAAATGTGAGGTGTTGCATTTTGGGAAGTCTAGAATATGCAGGACCTACACAGTGAATGGCAGAGCAGAGGGATCTAGAAGTGCACGTGCATGGTTCCTTGAAGATGTAGTCGCAGGTAGATAGGGTGGTTAAAAATGGCGTTTGGCACATTGGCCTTCATCAGTCCGAGTATTGAGTGGTGAAGATGGGAGGTCATGTTGCAGTTGTGTAAGACGTTGGTGATCCCTCATTTAGAGTATTGTTTCCAGTTCTGGGCACCATGTTATAGAAAAGATGTTGTCAGCTGGAAAGAGTACAGAGAAGATTTACAAGGATGTCGCCAGGGCTAGAGGGTCTGAGCTGTAGGGAGAGGTTGAGTAGGCTGGGACTCTATTCCCTGTAGCACAGGAGGATGAGGGGGTGATTTTATTGAGGCGTATAAAATCATGACAGGAATAGATCGGGTAGAAGTACAAGTCTCTTGCCCAGAATAGGTGAATCGAGGACCAGAAGGCAAGTTTTAAGGTAAAGCGGAAAATATTTAATAGGATTCTAAGGGGTAACTTTTTCACACAAAGGGTGGTGGGTGTATGGAGCAAGCTGCCAGAGTAGTTGAGGCAGGGACTATCCCAACATTTTGGAAACAGTTAGACAGGTACGTGGATAGGACAGGTTTGGAGGGATCTGGACCAAACGCGGGCAGGTGGAACTAGTGTAGCTGGGACATGTTTCCACACTGTATCACTCTATGACTATAACTATGATTCTCCTTGCTCTCGAATCTTTCCCACATCTCAGCCATTACGAGGGACTCCCAGGATAACCCCAGTTGCCAGCCTTCCAGTATTGTCCTGGAATCTCCAGAAATTATTCAGCAAAACCCAAAGCATTGATGTGATAGCCACTGAGGGGAAAAAAAACAAACATCACAGTTTTTAAAAAACTGTTGAAAGAAACATTTTTTGTTCAGCAGTTGTAGAAATAACAAACTGAACAAATGAGTATTTTTCCAGTTGGGTATCAAAAAGTCTAACTGCATTTCAACTGGTGTGAGAAGGTTATAGCAATTGGGTGACCAATAATACCCAAAATTGGGACAGGCCAACTGGACATGGGAGGTAATGTGATGACAACTCTAAAGCAACAATGGTTGAATATCTTCTCCTCCATCTGTGGTATTATTACAGAATAACAAGCAGCAACAGTTAACCTTGCAATTGTTATCTGGTGTCAAAAAATGTAACATAAATTAGTAGACTGTTTAGATCAGTTTAGTTTCGGTTAGAGGTGCAGCATGGAAACAACCCCTTCGGCGCACCAAGTCCATGCTGACTATCAATCACCCGTTCACACTAGTTCTATGTTATTCCACTTTCTCATCCACTACCTACACACTACACACTAGGGGCAATTTACAGTAGCCGAATCCTTTCCTATCCATATACCTGTCCAAATTGTTATTGCGCCTGCCTGCCTCAACTACCTCCTCAGGCAACTTGTTCTATATTTCGACCACACTCAGTGTGGAAATGACAAGGGTAAAAGGGGACATGAGATGGCATGGACTCAGTGGGCCAAAGTGCCGGTTTCCATGCTGTATCTCTAAAACTCTAAACTCGAGGAACAATTTACAGAGTCAATTTAATGCATGTCTTTGGGATGTGAGAGGAAACCAGAGCACCCAGAGGCAACTTACGCGGTCACAGAGAGAACATGCAAACTCCACAAAGACAGCACCTGAGATCAGGATTGAAACCAGGTCTCTGGGGTTGTGAGCCAGCTGCGCCACTGTTAAGCCGTGGTGGGATTCGAACCCAGGTCCCCAGGACTTTGGCCCCAGCATTTCAATTATTAATTAGGTGATAATACCACTGCGCTGCTACCTCTGCCCTTTACCAGAGTCCATGTTTACATCATCCAAGTTCCCAGCTGAATGAGCAGGCAAATAATTGGAAGATTCAGTATGAAGTTTAATGTTGCAAAACAAGGTACTGGAAGAACTCAGTGAGTTAAATGTTATTCACTTTGGCAGGGAAGGCAACAAAGGCAGTGTAATATTTAAATGATTGAGAAATATTGATGTACAATAATAAACATTTATTATTAAACAATTATACAATAAAAAAATAAACCAATACCAAATCCAAAGTGATCTGCGTGTCCATCTCTAATCACTGGAAGAAAACATGCAGGTGCAGCAAACCTTTATAAAGGTCGATGATACAAGGATTTCCTACTACAACCATACCATTGGTGACATTAAGTGCATTTTTGGTTTCCTCACATGAGAACAGATTTACAGGCCACAGATGGAGTACAGAATCACGGAGTCATAAGGCACAAAAACAGGCCCTTCTGCCCAACTCATCCATGACCATCAGCTATTTAAACCAAGCTAGTTCCATTTGCCTACATTTGGCTCATTCTCCCTCTCAACTTTTCTACGCATGTACATGTCCAAATGACCCTTAAAGTTCGCCATTGAACGCAGCTCTACAGCTTCCCCTGACAGCTTGTTACACAGGCACACCGTCCAAAACGCTAGGGTTTCCTCTCACTTCCCAAAGACGTGCAGGTTTGTAAGATCATTGGCATCTGCAAAATTGCCCCTGGTGTGTAGGGAGTGAATGAGAAAGTAGGATAACATAGAACTAGTGTGAATCAATGATCGGCATGGACTTGGTGGGCCGAAGATATATCTTTCAATCAATCAAACGATCAAAAAGCTGTATAATTTCCATATTCCCCCAAACAAATAGGCATGATCAGCAGAGAAACAGCATCAGAACAAACATGGCAGCAATGAAAATGATCCACAGCTCTGTCTCATACTATAATCCTGACAATAGGTGATGTCCGTTTATATGTTCTCCCTGTGACTGCGTGGGTTTTCTCCGGATGCTCCGGTTTCCTCCCACATTCCAAAGACATGCAGGTTTGTAAATTAATTGGCTTCTGTAAATTGTTCCTCGTGTTTAAGATAGAACTAATATACAGATCACTGGTCGGCGAGGTCTCAGTGGGCCGAAGGGCCTCTTTCTATGCTATATCTCTAAACTATATAATCGAGTCACATTCAATCTCAAGGGTGCAAAGACGAATTATAGCACTCAGATAATGATTTTTATAAATTGATTTGATGCTTTGCTTTTACTTTTTTTGCAAGTGATTAAAGTTTATATATAGAGAAAGAAGAAAAATCAATGGAAGGATAGCTGGGAGCTTGGATTTGATGATGCACCAATGAGAAACACCAAGACCATGAAGCTGGAGGTGGGGGTGGGTGGGACTGGCGTTATCGCTGGAGGCAAAGTCAAAGTGAGTGAGAAGCTACATTTTTTTTTAAAGCACAATAATGTGCTCATTGATTTAAAAAAACAATACTAAATATATTTCCGTCTCTAAACAAAAGCGAACAAAATATTAAATAATCCGCATAGCAAAGAGCGACTTTGCAAGAGTCAGTGGGTGTATGTATGTTTGTGTTCAACAACCCTCATTCCCATGTAAAACATTTGGCCTAATTAAAGCCTCCTAATGGCTACAGCCCCAATGCAGAACTGATTTATGTAATAAAAATGTGACTCCCAGCAAAGTCAATGACTAATTACTGCTGCTATCAAACAGCAGGAGGGCGAATCTGAGCTGATTTTGTATGAACGGTAATTGTATTTGACAGTTTAATTGTTCCCCTATTATTTTTACTATGACTGCTCTGCAACCAGCTTTCTTTACTTTGCTGAAATGTAATCAATTTTCTTTCCAGAGATGCTTTCCAGCCACAATGCGGACAGCAGTTTACTTTATAAATCTTTGCCCACAGTTTTCTCCAAAACAGCTGCAATGTGAAAACTCATTCTCCCACCGCTTTGAACTCTTGATCAATTGGATTCCACCAGCCACCACTCTGAGGTCAATAAATTCAATCTGGGTTCTCGACAGTCAGGAAGCTGGTGGATTCTTTGAAGCTCTACTATCCCTCACGTGGAACTCCTTGAGAACATTTTTTTGGAAGAATGCTCTTCCTCCTTTCTCAAAGGAGCTCATTTGGCGTGGCAATTGTAAATTAGTTTGCCAACTTCCCAGGTATGTCCCTGAGCCATCAGGAATTAAAGAACAATATCTAGTTTGAGAAGCCCTAGAGAAAAATAAAAGGAACATTAAAGAAATTGCGCGTTTTCTTTGAACTCTTGTTTCTTAGCTGTACGTACAGCAGTAATAAACATGTTGATTGCAAAAGGAGTTTAGGAGCGGAGCATATTTTCAATAATTATGTTCAGATAAAATTGGTAACAACTAAAGGGATGTTGGCAAATTCCCACGAGTCTTTACTAATCTAACTCCAACATGTTTAACAGGAAATATCACCATATATAACTTTTTTAAAATTCTTTCACAGATAAGGATGGCAAGCACAGCATGTATTGTCCATCTTTAGACTTTAGAGATACAGCGTGGAGACAGGCCTTTCGGCCCACCGAGTCCGCACCAACCATCGATCACCCTGTACACGAGCACTATCCTACACACCAGGGACAATTTACTATTGTCTTAATTGCCAATGCACTGAAGCTCTCAAGGCTATTTTAGAAGGCAGTTAAGAGTCAACCTCATTGGCAGGTCAACGATATGCCTGACAGGGCAAGGATGGCAATTTTCCATCCCCCCTTTGGATACTTGCAAACCAAATTATCTTTTTAATGATAACATTTAGGGGAGGCACAGTGGCACACCAGTAGAGTTGCTGCATTACAGTGCCACAGGATGCTGTCTGTATGGAGTTTGTACATTTTCCCTGTAATACCGCAAAACAAGCAGCATCTGTGAGGGTAAAGAAATTGTCGATGTTTTGGGTCGAGACACTGCATCAGGACATCATTGGTAAATGCTTGTAAGTTAGGAGGTGATGATTTGATTTTAAAAAACACAATGTGCTGGAGTAACTCAGCTGGTCAAGCAGCATACCTGGGAACATGGATAGATAATGTTTCGGATCGGGGCTCTTCTTCAGACTGATCCCGACCTGAAACGTGGCCTATCCATGTACATGATAGCAGCGGTAATTAGTCATTGACTTTGCTGGGAGACACATTTTTATTCCATAAATCCATTTCTGTTTTTGACCAAGGTCTTTCCTAGCATGATCTAAAACTAGATCCATCCTCACAGTACATGCCTCTGCCGCAAATGTATACACCATTGACCCTTAAAGAAAGCAATAACCTTTACTCCACTGCTGTTTGTGGCAAAGCATTTCCTGCACCCAAAAATAGTTTCCCTTTTGACTGATGAACTCCCTTTACTTTGGAATGATGACCACACACTGACAGCCTAATAAGGAAAGACATTTCCAATGCACTCTCTAAGATATCTTTAATCTAACAGGCCCCCCTCAGTCAAGGCTGACCATGGGTGACGCATACTAGTTGTTGGCTGTAAAATACCATGTAAAATCTAAAATACTATGGTTAATATAGTTATAGGGTCATACAGCATGGAAACAGGCCCTTCGGCCCAAGATGCCCTGGCTAAGATAGGCCCATTTGCTCGCTTTTAGACCAGATACCTCTAAACCTTTCCTATCCTTGTACATAGAGTTAATACGTGTTGAAAATCTGTGCCTCTGGTCTGGAGTAACCATTGTGAACCGAAATGGGAGAAGTAAAGGGTTTCTGGATGACATTTTCAAACAGTACCAAGGCACAGGTATAAAGAACGGAGAGACATGTAAATATCCATTGTGATGGAGGGCAGAGAGAAAAAAAGTGTGAGGTGACACATTTGCCAAACAACAAGAAGAACCTGGCAGTTCAGGCCTGAAGAAGGGTCTCGACCCGAAACATCACCCATTCCTTCTCTCCAGAGATGCTGCCTGTCCTGCTGAGTTACTCCAGCTTTTTGTGTCTATTTTCGGGTGAATGACTAATTAACTGGCAGCTTTGAGAGGGATGGAGCACAACAATGGGAAGAACCACTGGTGAAACCAGAGCAATATTCCCATTATGATTTATGTTCTTTAGAAACTATTCTTCCTTCTCAATGCAAAAGAAACATGTCTTTTCTAAGAGAGTGATGTAGATGCTGTATCCAAGAAACTTTTTCCATGATTGAGATGTACCCTAAATTAGTACCCTGAACATTTATCTCTAAAGATTAATCAACACCTCTAAGACAGGCATTTAGTACAGACCAGACCAAGTGGACCCATTGGGCCCAAACCTCTCCTGCTTTGGTGCAGCACCCTCTCCTTCCCCCTCCTCTCTTCCCCCCTCCCTCCCTCCTCTACCCCTTCCCCTCCCCCCTTCCCCTCCCCCCACTCCATCCCCCTCAACCCCCTTATCCTCCCTCCTCCCTCCACCCTCCCTCCCTCCACCCCTCCCTCCCCCTCCCTCCCTAGGAGATAGATTTAAACTTTAAAATGTGAATAACTTAAAAAATATAACACCGATTTCAATGAAACTTCTTCCATTAGCACCAAAGGGTCGACGGTGAGTAAGGTGGGCCTAAAATTGTCATGCTATCGTGCACCGTTTTGGCTGTAGTTCAGGAACAAACAAACAAACAAACGAGAGTTTTAGTATATAGATTACAACTACAAATGTGTTTACTTGGGAGATTATATAGAAGCAAATAGTAATGACAGCTAGTTTACAGAGATCATAGTATTTATTTATTTTAAACAAAACTCTCAAATGGTAATTTTCCTCTCTATTTTCATATAACTGATCAAAATCTATCACTTTGCCCTTGTCTGACAAGTTCCACCTTACATTAGGGAACCTTAATTTCCTGATTGAAAAGCAGAAACTATCTGATTTGAAATTACCTCTTGTTTCAAGATGCCACAGGAACCCAACTGTTTGTCTTTAGATGGACACAAAACACTGAACGAACTCAACGGGTCAGGCAACATCTCTGAAGAAAAGGAATTGGTGACGTTTCGGGCCTTTCTTCAGACCGAGATTCAGGGGAGAGGGAAACGAGAGATATGAAAAGGAACAAAGAACAAATGAATTAAAGATATGCAAAAGGACAAATCAAAGCCAGCAACAATGATCAAGGAAAGGTAGAACCCACAATGGTCCATTGTTGGCTGTGGAGAAGGTAATAACGAGTGATACAAACAGTGCAACTAATCAGGATGACAGTGAAACTGGTACGATGACTAGGGTGTCCTTAGCACAGACTCAAACAGTTAATACCATGTGATGGAGGTGAAGTGAGATCAAAACTCCCCCTAAATAATTCTGCTGCAACAACTTCACTCTCAAGCCTCAAAATTCAATGCTTTGCTGAGTTGGAATGATTTGTCTTTGCCTCAACGCTCCCTATATGATTGGTCTTGACTAACAAACAGCCTTTCGCAATTTAAAATGAAAGTAGATAGTCAACGCAATTGGAAAATTGTTGCTTTGTGAAAATGTTCAGCCTGGTTTGTATTATAATGCATTTCGCAAATTATTTATTTAACAGCAAATCAATGACACATTGCTAAGAGGAAGAGGACTGGAATCTACATCTGGTCAGCGCACTGTAGGACCAGGAATGAGCATCTGTCTAAAACATTATCAAAGGTGGCAAGATGGCACAGTGGTAGAGTTGCTGCCTTACAGCGAATGCAGCGCCGGAGACCCGGGTTCGATCCCGACTACAGGTGCTGTCGGTATGGAGTTTGTACATTCTCCCCGTGACCTGCGTGGGTTTTCTCCGAGATCTTCGGTTTCCTCCCACACTCCAAAGATGTACAGGTATGTAGGTTGATTGGCTTGGTAAATGTAAAAATTGTTCCTAGTGGGTGTAGGATAGTGTTAATATGCGGGGATCCATGGTCGGCGCGGACCCGGTGGGCCGAAAGGGCCTGTCTCCTGTACTGTATCTCTAAACTAAAAAAACTAAACTAAACAATAAGAGGAAGCCTATCAGTTAGTTTTAAATGAATACCCCTAAATCATTCATAGTAATGAAATAAAGCCACAACATGAGCAAAGAATTACCCGAGAAAACAAAAGTTAAAAAACGAATATAACCAATGTGCACAATGCAGGGAATAGAGGGATAAGGATTGTGTGTAGTCTGCACTCACAACAACTGGGACTCAGTGTATTACTGCTATCCACTTGTACTGTATCTGTGCTGTTTATCTAAGATGATCTAAGTGCTTATGTGTAGTGATACTTGTACGGAACGGTATACAAAAATGAATTTTACTGTACCTCGCTCGGTACATATGACAAATAACTACCATTGAGATCAGAAGTGGTTTTGGCATCATGATCGGCACAGACATTGTGGGCTGAAGGGCCTATTCTGTGCTGTGCTGTCCTGTTCTATGTTCTATGATATATTTCTTTACCAGCCATGGATAAGTTGTTCCAGCATCTAGTCAAAGTAATTAAGATTCTGTGAAAAAGATGACAGAACAAACGTAGATCTCTCAAGGATATCTAGATATGTTGTGCATCTCTAATCTCCAAAGATAATGTAGTTAAAGTCTGGGATATCAATACAACCATATAAATCGCAATTTATAAATCAATAGTCTCAACAGAAATGGCATCCTTTGTTCATAATGTATTTGATCTTTTACGTCATTCCTTATAGCTGTCATTTGTGTTTTCAGTTAGATGTAGGTTCAGCCTACTGATCCAGCTACCTGCTTTATCTGAAGTCAATACGTTGTGGGGGAAATAATTCATCTAATCTCCAGTCTTGCTGAGACACTTGACACACTATATTTGTATCCTTTTAATTCATTAACAAGTTCTCATTCACATCATTAATGCCTTTAGATACAAAATCCTGGAGTAACACAGCGGGACAGGCAGCATCTCTGGAGAGAAGGAATGGGTGACGTTTCGTGTCGAGACCCTTCTTCAGACCATTACTTCGACCTAAAACGTCACCCGTTCCTTCTCTCCAGAGATGCTGCCTGTCCCGATGAGTTACCGCAGCATTTTGTGTCTACCTTTGATTTAAACCAGCATCTGCAGTTCTTTCTTACACATTAATGCCTTTAATCTTTTAAAGATTTGCATCAAATATTTTTTTTTCCGAATTAAATCCTTCCTCAAGTAATTCTTTGGGATTGATTTTTGTTTTCATTTTTAGTTTGGTTCAGAGATACAGCACGGAAACAGCCCCTTTGGCCCATCGACCAGCGATCCCCACACATTAGCACTATTCTACACACACTAGGGACAATTTATAATTTTATAATTTATAATTTATAATTTTCCCAAGCCAATTAACCAACAAACCTGTATGTCTGGAGTGTGGGAGGAAACTGCAGTTCCTGGGGAAACCCCACGGTGGTGATGGTGAGAACGTACAAACTCCGTACAGACAAGCACCCATAGTCAGGATTGAACCCGGGTCCCTGGCACTGTAAGGCAGTAACTCTACCGCTGCACCACTGTGACATCTGGTGCTGCAACTTTCAATTAATCACTCCATCAATATAATTCATATTGCATAAGACCCACTTGTACAGGAACTAAATATTGGGCAGTCCATATATGCAAGATTTCAATTCTATGGGCGGCAGTGGCACAGCTGGTAGAGCCGCTGCCTAACAGCACCAGAGACCCAGTTTTTGTCCTGGCCTTGGGTGCTGTCTGTTTGGAGTTTGCATGTTTCCTTGTGAAGGTGTATATTTCCACCGGGTGCTCCGGTTTCCTCCCACACCCCAAAGACGTGCAGGTTTGTGGGTTAAATGTCTATAAATTGTCCCTCATGAATAAGGAGTGAACGAAAACGTGGGATAACATAGAACTAGTGTGAATGGGTCGGCGTGGACTCTGTGGGCCGAAGTGCCTGTTTCCATGCTGTATCTCCAAGCTAAACTAGACAACTGATAAACTGAGGATGTTCTACATTCCCTCCCTATTGAAGAGGTTGGACGTCAGTGAGAAGGTTATGTATAGATGCCTAGTGCTGTTCGTTGCATTAAAAAAGAGTTGCTCTCCAGTGAAGATCGTGTCAATTTTGCCTCTTGATGGGTGGAATCCGCACTATGATTCTGGCAACAACTCTGGGAGAAGGCATGCATCCCCTTCTCTACAGCATCCGGTGTTCCCGATGTGGCCTCCTGTACATCGGCGAGACCAATCATAAATTCGGTGACCATTTCACTGAACACTTACACTCCTACTAGATCTCCCGGTTGCTAACCACTTTAACTTCCCTTCCTATTCCCACAATGACTTTTCTGTCCTGGGCCTCCTCCATTGCCAGAGTGAGGCCATACGCGAATTGGAGGAACAGCACCTTAATTTAATTTGGATAGCTTACAACGCAGTGGTATGAACATTGAATTCTCCAATTTTAGATAACTTTTGTCCAGGTTAATTTCTCACTTCCACTTTCTTTATCCCCCACCCCCCCAATACAATCAGACTAAAGAAGGGTCCTGATCCGAAACCTCACCTAACCATTACCTTCAGAGATGCTCCAGCACATTGTGTCTATCGCTGGGAGAAGGCAGTTGAGGATACAAATGACAACTTTCCCTGTGGTGACCTTTAGAAACTCTTTACACAATTAAGTTCCATTCTAAGCTAATGTACACCTACTCAAACTACGCCATTTCTCCTTCTTTCAAAAGCCTCTCTTCAACCGTTTTCTTTAGCCTTCAGCTTAATGGTTGTCTTTCTTTTGATCATCTTCGCTTTATTTTCTCAATTAAAAGGAGGTATAGAACTGCCAGCTTATTGATAAGCCAACTTGCGAACATTTTAGTGAATCTTTGCTCTATCTTTTCCACGGTTCTTAAAATCATTAATGTTGCAACAATGCTCCAACTAAGGGCTAAACAGTGTCTTGCATACATTCAATATTTTGTAGTGCTTTTAATCTAAAAAATCCCCAGGCCCCTGCAGAGTACACAAAAAGATATTCGGCATTCTTCCCTTTCTTCTCCATTCAAACACTACTGTGCCCTCCATAATGTTTGGGACAAAGACCCATCATTTATTTAATTGCCTCTGTACTCCACAATTTGAGATTTGGAAAAAAATATCACATGTGGTTAAAGTGCACATTGTCAGATTTTATTAAAGGTAATTTTTATACATTTTGGTTGCACCATGTAGAAATTACAGCTGTGTTTATACATAGTCCCCCCATTTCAGGGCACCATAATATTTGGGACACATGGCTTCACAGGTGTCTGTAATTGCTCAGGTGTGTTTAAATGCCTCCTTAATGCAGGTATAAGAGAGCTCTCAGCAGCTGGTCTTTCCTGCAGTCTTTCCATCACCTTTGGAAAGTTTTATTGCTGTTGTCAACACGAGGACCAAAGTTGTGCCAATGAAAGTCAAAGAAGCCATAATGAGACTGAGAAACAAAAATAGACTGTTAGAGACATCAGCCAAACCTTAGGCTTACCAAAATCAACTGTTTGGAACATCATTAAGAAGAAAGAGAGCACTGGCGAGCTTATTAATCGCTAGGGGACTGGCAGGCCATGGACGACCTCCACAGCTGATGACAGAAGAATTCTCTCTAGAATAAAGAAAAATCCCCAAACACCTGTCTGACAGATCAGAAACACTCTTCAGGAGTCAGGTGTGGATTTGTCAATGACCACTGTCTGCAGCAAACTTCATGAACAGAAATACAGAGGCTACACTGCAAGATGCAAACCACTGGTTAGCTGCAAAAATAGGATGGCTAGGTTACAGTTTGCCAAGAAGTACTTAAAAGAGCAATCACAGTTCTGGAAAAAAAGTCTTGTAGACAGATGAGACAAAGATTAACTTACATCTGAGTGATGGCAAGAGCAAAATATGGAGGAGAGAAGGAACTGTCCAAGATCCAAAGCATACCACCTCATCTGTGAAACACGGTGGTGGGGGTTTTATGGTCTGGGCATGTATGGCTGCTGAAGGAAGTGGCTCACTTATCTTCATTGATAATACAACTGCTGATGGTAGTAGCATAATGAATTCTGAAGTGTATAGAACCTGCTGAGGGCACGCAACAATGCCTTTAAATCTGGTGACACTTCAGCATACAGTGTTGCCAGATCACACCTGAGCAAAGGTATTAAAAGGGCCAAAGACACCTATAGGCAACGGGTGGAAGACCACTTCAACACCACGGACACCAGAAGCATGTGGCAAGGTGTCAGGGACATCACTGGCTACAAGAGCAGCCCTGCCTGCCCCCACAGCGATATGGCACTGACCAACGAGCTTAACACCTTCTTTGCCTGCTTTGAAACTGGCAAAACCACCTTGAGTGAAAGAACCCCAGCCGAGGCGGTGGGACAGGTCTTGCAACTGAGCACACAGGAGGTACAACGCGCTCTGCAAAGGGTCAACCCACGCAAGGCTGCAGGACCGGATGGAGTTCAAGGAAGGGTACTGAAGGACTGAGGAAGGGTACTGAACAGCTGGCTGAGGTATTCACCAGGATCTTTAACCTGTCATTATCTCTGGCTACGGTCCCCAAGTGCCTGAAGTCGGCTATCATAGTTCCGGTGCCGAAAAAAAGCAAAGATCTCCAACCTGAACGACTACCGCCCGGTTGCCCTAACGCCGATAGTCATGAAGTGCTTTGAGAGGCTGGTCCTCTCACACATCAAATCCAGCATCCCTGACTCACTGGACCCACATCAATTTGCATACAGGGCAAATAGATCCACAGAGGACGCCATCTCTCTGGCTCTTCACACTGTCCTGACTCACCTAGAGAGACAGGGCACGTACGTGAGGATGCTATTCATAGACTATAGCTCCGCCTTCAACACGGTCATCCCCACCAAGCTCATCACCAAACTCCACCAGCTAGGCCTCAGCTCGTCATTATGTGACTGGATCCTGGACTTCCTGCTGGAACGACCGCAGGCAGTGAGAATGGGCCCGCACCTGTCCTCCACTATCACCCTGAGTACCGGCACACCACAGGGCTGTGTTCTGAGTCCCATGCTCTACTCCCTCTTCACACACGACTGTGTTCCTGCATTCGACACCAACACCATTGTCAAGTTTGCAGATGACACAAACTATAGAGCGGAGGTGCAGAACCTGGCGGACTGGTGCTCGGATAACAACCTGTCCCTAAATACCACCAAGACCAAGGAGCTGATCATCAACTTCCGTAGGTCACATAACGGGGAATATGCCCTGATCTCTATCAACGGGGACAGTGTGGAGAGAGTGTCCAGCTTCGTTTCTGGGCACTCACATTTCGGAGGACCTAACATGGTCCAATAACACTGCTGCGCTGGTCAAGAAGGCACAACAAAGACTGTTCTACTTAAGAACACTGAAAAAGTCTGGTCTACCCCAACAGCTGCTGACGACCTTCTACCGCTGCACCATAGAGAGCATCCTAACGCATGGCATCCCTGTGTGGTACCTCAGCTGCACGGAGGCAGAAAGGAAAGCTCTACAGCGGGTAGTCCATAGAGCTCAGAGGGCCATCGGAACACAGCTACCAGACTTGGAGGGCATCTACAACACACGATGCCTCAGAAAAGCCACCAGCATCCACAAAGACTCTTCACACCCCTGCAACAGTCTGTTCGAACTCCTTCCATCGGGCAGACGATACAAGGCCTTCTATGCCCGCACCTCCAGACTCAGGAACAGCTTCATCCCCAGGGCCATAGCTGCTATGAACCGGTCCTGCTGAGCCGGATGGCCACAACGCATAGATCAACTTGCACTTTACCCTGTCCAAAACTGTTACAACTGTTTCGTTTCGTTGGGTTGCTGCTGTCTAAATTACCTAAATTATTGCATCGTATGGGAGGCGCATTCCCAATCTCGTTGTACCCCTGGGTACAATGACAATAAAGATATATTGTATTGTATTGTATTGTATCTGCTCAAGTTCAAACAAATGTCTCAAATAATTCTTCTTTCAGTGCCTACGCTATTCTAATAACAATCCCTTCATAGCTGTAGCAAATCTTTTGCACTTCATTTTAGTGAATCTTTGCTCCATCCTTTCCACGGTTCTTGAAATCATGAATGTTGCAACAATGCTCCAGCAATAGCATGAATAGTGTCTTGCATACATTCAATATTTTGTGGTGCTTTTAATAAAGAAACATCCCAAGGCCTCTGCAGAATACACAAAAAGATATTCAGCATTCTTTCCTTTCTTGAAACACCACATATGTGCATAGAATCTCACGATTTTAATAATTGATTTCAATCTCAGTTTTAACAGTATATGTGCGGGTATCCTTTATGGTCTGTGCTTCTTCAGTTGACTAAGAGCAATGCCACATAGTGCGTTCAACTTCACATTTCCCTACAAAGAGTTTCGTAGAGGCATACAACATGAAAACAGGCTCTTCGTCCCAACGTGCCCACTGTGGAGGACATAAATAGGTGACGTTTCAGACCAGGCCCCATCTTCAGTGATTATAGCAGGAGGGATAAAGCTATAGGAGAGATGGAGACATGCATCTATAGTTCCTTTGTATCTCAAAGCTATTTAAACAGACGGTAGTGCATTGTCAGGACCCTTCTTTAGACTCAGATTGAAACTGACTGGTTTTAGTAACCAATGAGTCCAGAACATGAGAATTTGAAGATTTGGACAGAACATACGACCAGAGATAATTTAGTTTGGTTTAGTTTAAGGTTACAGCGTGGAAACAGGGCCTTCGGTCCAACGAGTCCGCAGCGATCAGCTATTCCGCACACATTACCACTATCCTACATTAAGGACAATTTACACTGATACCAAGCCAATTAACTGACAAACCTGTACATCTTTAGAGTGTGGGAGGAAACCAAAGATCTCGGAGAAAACCCACGCGCTCACGGGGAGAACGTACAAACTCTGTACAGACAGCACCCACAGTCGGGATCGAACTCGGGTCTGCGGTGCTCCAAGTGCTGTAAGACAGCAACCCTCCCACTGCACCACTTTGGTCAACGTGGGTTGTTTTTAAATGTGCTATACAAATAAAATTGACTTGACTTGACTTGACCCACTTAATGATTAAAGAAACAACCATGTTAATATATAGGAGTAGCTGGTTAAAAAAACACTTACTGGGATATGGTAACATAGGATATATGCGGCAAAAGTTTGCGGTTATTTGATCCTACCCGTCCAAGCTAGAGCGGCACACACGACTCAAGCCTCTTTCAGTCTTTCTTGATCTAAATCTATTTGTGTAACTATCTAATCTCTTCTACCTCCATGCTTGTCCAGTCTCCTCTTTAATTCATCGATGCTATACACCTCAACCATATCCTATGTTAGCCAACTCCAACTCCTCAGCGCTCTTTGGATCGTGGCTACAGAGAGAGCCCGCTGAGTCGGTCCACAGTGGCAGAACGGAAGACCCAGCGGATCGTGGTCTGCAGGAGGATGTCGCCGAGCCAGTCCCCTGTTCATTGGACCCCGGCAGATGACCAGCCTGAGAGGGGGAGGCCGCCGTGCTGGCCTCACCTCGTCTCCCGAAAACAAGTGACTGGGAGGATGGAGCCAGCGACGACAGGTGAGGAGCAAGGCCGGTAGGAGAGAATAGGTAACCGGGGTCTGGCCGCCGCGCCCTTCGTGGTCAGCTGTGGGAGCTGTGGGAGGCACTCCCAGGGAACAAAGATGGACGGGTGAGGAGAGGGATGTGGCATCCATGGAGGGAGATCCGCTACAGCCTGGGACTTGCCTGGAACAGGCACCGTTCATAAGCAATAGAGCGTGGACTTTGAAAATGGTGCTAAAACATGGCGCCTCTTGCATGCGGGCTCAGTAGACTATTTCTGTATACTTGCTAATCGGGGATCGGGGGGGTATGGCAATATTCTACTGGACTGTTTGTAAGATATAAGAATTTCACCATGTTAGAACTTCGCACATGTGACAATAAAAGCACCTTTGAACCATTGAAAAGTTTGGGGAATTCCTCACTGGATTTCTTGGAGATTACGTTGCACCAATAGTCTTTAGTCACATTTTTTCCCCACAAGAGAAACATTCCGTAGGCACACTGCAATATCATGTCAGTATTCTAAAAACGTCTATGAAGTTATCCCTTCCTTTCCTCAATAGATCCAGTTCAGCTCATCCTTCTCTGATGTGTATTTTGTCATGTTTCTGGTTATCATCCTTGTACGTCTTTACACTCTATCATTTTCCTAATATGGACACCAGAATTCTATGCAGCACTCAAAGTGTGGCCAGAATTAGACACTTGGGATTAACTATTGATTTACTATTAAAAAAAAAGATATGGCATCTTTCTTGACTTCTAGGAATTGCAAACTACTTTAAAGTCAATACAGTACTTTAGAGGCACAGCTACTGCTATACAGAGATTAACACCAGTATGGTAGACACAAAATGCTGGAGTAACTCAGCGGGTCAGGCAGCATCTCTGGGGAGATGGAATGGGTGACGTTTCTACAGACCACCTTCCCTCCAACTACCCCCTCTGGGATCCCTCCTTCCCTCCGACTATGAAGAAGTTCTCCTCCTCTCTCCGACGAGAGTTCAGCAACATCCTCTCTCACTGCTCGCCCTCTGTGATTCCTCCTGCCTCCTGTCTAGTGAAAACTTCTTAACACCAGTATGATCAGATAGACAGAGCAGCTTGTTCCTATACATCCTTCCCTTTGCAATCTGATACTAGGTCTACATTCACTTTTTCCTTTGACCTTATTTACGTTCCTGCATTCATATTATTGGATGATTCTAAATCCAGTGCAGAAAAGATGCTTTCATTTGTTGTATTCATCAACTTGGAGGAGGTGGTGGAGAGATGAAGTGAACTGGGATAACTGCCTGACCCGCTGAGTTACTCCAACTTTTTTTGTGTCTTTGAGATAACATTTGACTAGTGAAGATTGAGGTAGATAAAAGAATTATGAGTCGGTCCTCTCCAAAAGCTAAAGCCAAACAGTATATTCCCCCCAATGCTCCCTTTTCTGTCTGCACGCCAGTCCATCTAAATTGGTTGTGCCAACCTGCAATGCACAGACTGTGTAAACAGAAGTCTTCTGATGGACTATTCAGCTATGCACAAGCAATAAAAGAAGATATTCATAAACACCGAGTGCATAGAAAACACTTTCTCTCCAATTTAATACCTACATGGTTATCCTATTCCTTCTCCCGGTCAACGTTTGCATTTCTGATAAAGATAGACACAAAATAGACACATTTAACTCAACGGGTCAGGCAGCACCTCTGGAGAAAAAGCATAGGTGGCGTTTCAGATCTGAAGAAGGGTTCCGACCCGAAACGTCACCTATTCTTTTTCTCCCGAGATGCTGTTTGAACCACTGAATCCAGCATATTCTTCATTCTAATCCAGCATATGCAGTTCCTTCTTACACATTTGTATTTCTGGTGCTTGTTTCAATGAACTGCATCTTACATTTACCTTTTCAGGTTTTCTTTCTTTTTCTCTGTGCAACTATAGCTCTGGAAGGATAATCATGATTCCATTGTAACCTGGCTAATTTGTCCTGCCACTCCATTTTGAAGTTGAACACAGCTTTCATATCCCTTGAATGTTTGCAGGAGGAATGGACATAGAGGCGTCCATCAAGCGGTGTACATACCACTGGTAAAAACTTGAATTTCATTGTAACCTGAGAAAAACACCAGGAGAAAGAATATGGCAACACTTGGAAGCGAGGCAAAAAGAGATGGTTGCCCTGATAGTTGTGGAATTCCTTATTGGATTTCTTGGATATTACATTGCAACAATAGTCTTTCGTCCTTTTTTTCCCCGCATGATAAGTGTTTCCGGGGTGAGTGGAGAAGCACCAAGGTTCAGCGAGATAATTCAATATATTTGCAATAGATGGCAGCTCACATTCAGACATCATATAGATTCCTTGAATGGTTCACAGTGGGATGTTTAGGGAGACGACTTTCCTCCATTAGAAATAAAATGCAAGTCTCCTAAGACTGAAGTCAAAGAATTATACATGAATATTAAAATCTGTGTTGATTCGTTGGTTGAATTATCCCATTAATCACCCTCCCCTGCTCTTTTCACCATTGTACTGGAATTCCTTCCTTCCCAACAAATAATGGAACACCATAGAGTCTGCAGATGCTGGAATCTAGAACAAAACACAAAAGTGCTGTTTCTGACTTTAAACTATTTTGCGATTTCTTCTGGTATTGTACTGGATCAAATGCAAGGACAGCCTTCAAGATGAGTGTGTTTACAATGCAAGGGGATCACTGACCAGGGGTAATGCAGAACAACACACAATCGGCACAGTGGGACAGCTGGTGGAGCCGCTGCCTCACAGTGTTGGAGACCCGGGTTCAATCCTGACCTTGGGTGCTGTCTGAGTGAAGTTTGCACGTTCTCTCCGCGACTTCATGTTTCCACCGGGTGCTCCAGTTTCCTCCCACATTCCAAAGATGTGCGGGTTTATAGGTTAATTGACCTGTAAATTGCCCTTAGTGTGCAGGGAGTGGATGAGAAAGTGGAGTCATTTCAAACTAGTGCTAACGGGTAATCAATCGATGGTCAGCATGATTTGAGGGGCCAAAGGGCCTGTTTCCATGCTGTATCTCTAAACTAAACTAGTACTCCAATGTGTCAAACCAAAGTCATATACTACTGCAACATGACTTCCCAACTTTTATACTTTTATACATAATACCCTAATAAGATTTTTTTTAATATGGAGATCTGAACAAATATGATTATGGCTGTGGTTTGCTCCTTGAATGTCCACCGAAAAGCATCATTTAACATTTATCGAGCACTTAAAACAATAAAAATGGCCCAAAGCACTTTACCAAATGTTTTACAAAAATATTAATACTAACACATAAATTGCAACGCTGCAAAATCTTACACCAACCGAATCCGTGTTATTTGCTGCCTCAAACATTGTTGAATTAAATTTGACCTGTTGACAAAAGTCTCTCTCCATACGTAGAAGTGGCACTATCACCCATTTAATTGCACTAAATCCCAACTCACAAAGTTCTACCATAGGTATGTCCTCTCTCTTTCTTGTGCCTCTGCCCTCCCAGGTTTCCTCCCTCACCCCATGCACAGCCATTTCTCCTACTATTCCATTCCTCTCCCACCCCCCCTGCCCCCTGCCACTATTCCCATCCCCTTCCACCTATATCCCTCCCTCAGGCTTCACCTTTCACTCCTCTTCTCTCCCTATCTAACATCCTTTTGTCTCCATTTCATCTCTAGCCTGTGTCACTTCCTCACCCATCTGCCGATCAAACGCTCCCTCACCTGCATCCATCTATCACTTACAAAGCCTTGTCCTGCCCCCACCTCTCTTCCAGCTTTCTCCCCCCCCCCCCTCCCTCCCCACTACAAAAAGTCTGAAGGACCATGACCCAAAACGTTACCTATCCATGTCCTCCACATTTGCTGCCTGACCAATTAAGTTACTCCAGCACTTTGTGTTTGAATCAAGATTCAGGACACCAGCATCTGCAGTTCCTTATATCTCCAATAGTAGCACACATATCTTTACAACCCAAAAATAAAGACGTCACATTAAAGATATTTTAAAACAGATGACCAAAACCTTGGTTAAAAAGGTAAAGTGGACCTTAAAAAAGAAAAGTGAGATAGAGAGTTTGAAGTTTTGCAGAAGGACTGCCAGAGCATATACAGTGCACTCAGAAAGTATTCAGACCCCTTCACTTTTTCCACATTTTGTTACGTTACAGCCTTATTTTGAAATGGATTAAATTCTTTTTTTTATCATCAATCTACACACAATACCCCAGAATGAAGAAGCAAAAACAGGTGTTTAGAAATTTTTGCAAAGTAATTAAAAAGAAATAACTGAAATATCACATTTACATAAGTATTCAGACCCTTTGCTATGACACTCAAAATTGAGCTTAGGTTTGTCCTGTTTCCATTGATTATCCTTGAGATGTTTCTACAACTTGATTGGAGTCCACCAGTGGTAAATTAAATTGATTGGACATGATTTGCACCTGTCTATATAAGGTCCCACAGTTGACAGTGCATGTCAGAGCAAAAAGTAAGCCATGAAGACGAAGGAATTGTCCCTAGACCTCCGAGACAGGATTGTGTCAAGACACAGATCTGAGGAAGGGTATAAAATAATTTCTGCAGCATTGTAGGTCCTGAAGAGCACAGTGGCCTCCGTCATTCTTAAATGGAAGAACTTTGGAACCACCAAGACTCTTCATAGAGCTGGACACCTGGTCAAACTGAGCAATCGGGAGAGAAGGGCCTTGGTCAGGGAGGTGAAGCCATTCCGTATGGAGTTTGCCAAAAGGCACCTAACGGACTCTCAGACCATGAGAAACAAGATTCTCTGGTCTGATGAAACCAAGATTGAACTCTTTGGCCTGAATGCCAAGCGTCACTTCTGGAGGAAACCAGGCACCGCTCATCACCTGGCCAATACAATACCTACGGTGAAGCATAGTGGTGGCAGCATCATGCTGTGGGGATGTTTTTCAGCAGCAAAAACTGGGAAACTAGTCAGGATCGAGGGAAAGATGAATGGAGCAAAGTACAGAGAGATCCTTGATGAAAACCTGCTCCAGAACATTCTGAACCTCAGATTGGGGCAGAGGTTCACCTTCCAACAGGACAACGACCCTAAGCACAAAGCCAAGACAAAGCAGGAATGGCTTCGTGACAAGTCTGTGAATGTCCTTGAGTGGTCCAGCCAGAGCCCGGACTTGAACCCGATCAAACATCTTTGGAGGGACCTGAAAATAGCTGTGCATCGACGCTCCCCATCTAACCTGACGGAGCTTGAGAGGATCTGCAGAGAAGATTGGGAGAAATTACCCAAATACAGGTGTGCCAAGCTTTTAGCGTCATACCCAAGAAGACTTGAGGCTGTAATCGCTGCCAAAGGTGCCTCAACAAAGTACTGAGTAAAGAGTCTGAATACTTATGTAAATGTGATATTCAGTTATTTCTTTTTAATTTGCAAAAATTTCTAAACACCTGTTTTCACTTTTTTTATTATGGGGTATTGTTTGTAGATTGAGGATTAAAAAAATGAATGTAATCAATTTACAAATAAGGCTGTAAAGTGGAAAAAGTGAAAAATGAAAAAGTGAAAAAGTGAAAAATGTGGAAAAAGTGAAGAGGTCTGAATACTTTCTGAAAGTACTGTAGCCTTGGTAGCTGCAAGCATGATCAACTGAGAAAATGGACAAAGGAATGGTGGATATTAGTTAACTCAAGCAGCTGGGAAGTGATGCATTTTAGGAATTTAAACCTGGCCAGGACATACACAGTAAATGGCAGGTCATTTGAGAGTGTTGTAGAAAAAAAAACTTTTTCAGGGAAATATGTACTTGAATCCAAGGGTACAAATATATCATTCCCTGATAATGGTGGTGAAGAGGGCAAATGGCATCATTGGATGGAGCACTGAGTACAAGAGTTGGTTGTACACATCTGTATAGGATGTTGGTGTGATTCTACCTGTAATATTGTGTGCAGTTCTGGTCGCCTAACTTAGCAAGGGGGCAGAAACGATTTACAAGGATGTTGCCTAGATTGGAGGGCTTGAGTTACAAGGAGAGATTTGATAGATTGGGTCTGTTTTCCAGACCAAAGGAAGCTAGGAGGTGTGTGATAAGTATATAAAATCATGAGAGACATTGACAGAGTAGATAGCCAGTGTATATCTCCCATGGCAGGGGTGTCTAAAACTAGATAGCATAGGGTGAAGGTGAATAGTAGGAGGTTTAAAGGGGACTCCAGGAGTACATTTTTCACACAATGCAATTGGTGTCTGAAATGAGCTGTCAGAGGAGATGGTGGAGGCAGAAACAGGAACAACATTTAAGATGTTAAGACGGGAGGAGGTGGCTGATCTGGCACTCTGGTGTCAGGACAATAGCCTCCTCTTGAATGTCACTAAAACGAAGGAGCTGATTGTGGACTTCAGAAGGGCTAAACATCCAAGGACGTACACGCCACTGGAGATAAATGGGTCTACTGTGGATAGGGTGAGCAGTTTTAAATACTTGGGAGTCCGCATCACAGAGAATCTGACGTGGGCAACGCACATCGCCGCACTGGTGGGTAAGGCACAGCAGCGCCTTTACCACCTTAGACAACTAAGGAAATTCAGAGTGTCTCTGAGGATCCTTCATTGCTTCTATTCTGGGGCTGTAGAGAGCATCCTGTCCGGCAACATTACAGTCTGGTTTGGGAACAGCTCTGCCCAGGACAGGATGGCCCTGCAGAGAGTAGTGCGTTCGGCAGAACGCACCATGGGAACTACACTCGTCCCCCTGCAGGGACCTATACATCAGGAGGTGCAGATCCAGAGCAAGCAAGATCATGAGGGACCCCTACCACCCCAGTAACGGACTGTTCCAGATGCTACGATCAGGCAAACGCCTCCGCTGTCACGCTGTAAAAATGGAGAGGATGAGACGGAGTTTCTTCCCACAGGCCATCAGGACTGTAAACTTTTATAAACTTTTGTAGACAATTTTTGTCTACACTATAGTAACTTATTAACTTTATTTATATGCTGTAACTGTAATTCTTTTTTGTGCACAATCCGCAGGCATTGCCACTTTCATTTCACTGCACATCGTGTATGTGTATGTGACAAATAAATTTGACTTGACTTGACTTGACTTGACTTGATGTATCTGGACAATTACCTGAATGAGCAGGGCATAGAGGAATATGGAATTAATGCAGGCAAGTGGGATTGGTATAGATAAGCATGATGGCCAGCCAAGATGTGATGGGCTGAAGGGCTTGCTTCTCTGCTGTGCAACTCCATGGTTCGGGCGACCTCGGAGGCAGGAGGGGAGTAAAGGAATAGGACACAACAGGTTCATGAGGTAATTTTAACAGTATCATCAAACAGACCCAATCTTATCCCATTGTGCCAAAATTAAGAAAAAAATTAATTATATGTAAAATGTAAGGGCAAAAAGAATTCAAATCTATTGGCACAATAAATGTCACTTCAAAACTTCCCCTGTCGATTCCCTCCCCAAATGCTGCCTGATCCACTGAGTTCCTTCAGCACCTTTTGTTTGGGCACAATAAATGAACACATTGAAGCCCAAAGATTTTGGGATATTCTCAAAATGATCAAAGACCAAGCACACTACCTAGTGGGCCAATTCTGTAATGACAGGTCAGCTTTAGAGATGTGTACAAACTCCAGATGCTGGTTTAAACCGAAGATAGACGCAAAAAGCTGGATTTACTCAAAGGGACAGGCAGCATCTCTGGAGAGAAGGAATGGGTGATGTTTCGGGTCGAGACCCTTCTTCACACTGGAGTTCGGACTTGGTGTTAGAGATAATCTTCAATTATCTCGGCATCTGTAGTTCCTTGCAACAACATTTTGGAAGTGAGCTAGAGATTTGGGGCCCCATTCATCTCAGAGTGTTGGCCAAACTAATCAGTTCTTCACCGCTTTACCAGGAATATATACCAAAACATTAGCGTATGAATATAAAGGCAAGCCCTAAAAATACATAGTTATATAGCATTGAAATAGGACCTTCGGCCCAACATGCCCATGCCGACCTAGATGCTCCATTTACACCTAGGCAATCCCACCTGCCTGCGTCTGGTCCATATTCCTTTAAGCCTTATTTTAAGATATTAAATGGTAATCCACAAGGTTATCTAATGAAAAGTGGTATGCATGGCATTTGGACTATTTAACGTCACAGGGTTATACAGCACAGAAATTGCCCTTTGGTCCAACTTTCCCATGCCAGCCAAGATGCCCCATCTATGCTAGTCCCACGCCTGCATTTGACCCATATCCCTGTAAACCTTTCCTATCCATGTACCTGTTCAAATGTCTTTTAAATGTTGTTACAGAATCTGCCTCAACTACCTCCTGTGGCAGATCGTTCCATATACCCTGTGTGAAAAAAATGCCTCTCAGGTTCCTATTAAATCTTTCCCGTCTCAACTTAAACCTATGTCCTCTGGTTCTTGATCCCCCTATTCTAGGTAAAAGACTGTGTGTCTACCCTATCTATATCCCTCTTATACACATAAAATTTATGATCAAAATATTTTCTTTTTGCCCTTCTCAGACTAACTGGAGCAGCACGATGGCACCAGAGATCCGGGTTCTATCCTGACTAAGGGTGCTGTCTGTACAGAGTTTGTAGATTCTCCCTGTGACCACGTGGGTTTTCCCTGGGTGTTCTGGTTTTCTTCCTCTCTCCAAAGACCCACTTTGATCCAATGAAACACTTAGCAGATCAGGCAGCGGAAAGAAAAACGTAGTTAACATTTCAGTTTGGGGACACTTTGTCAGATGTTCCAATAAGAAATGCTCCCACTTGAAACGTTAACTCTATTTCTCTTTCCACATATGCTCTCTGACCTGCTGAACATTTCCATTCATTTGTGCTTTGTACCTTTTCATACCTCCAGTTTCTCTCTCCCCTGACTCTCAGTCTGAAGAACGGTCTCGATCCAAAACGTCACCTTTTCATTTTTTCCAGAGATGCTGTCTGACCCCTTGAATCACCCCAGCATTTTATGCCTATCCTGAGTGTTTCCAGCACTTTTAGTTCACACATGAAGTTGCAAATAATCTGGCATGCTAAATATGCTTGTGTCTCCAAGAGTTATGACATATGAGGAAAGATTGAAAAGACTAGGCTTGTATTCACTGTAGTTTAGAAGGATGAGAGGGGTTCTTATAGAAACATATAAAATTATAAAAGGACTGGACAAGCTAGATGCAGGAAAAATGTTCCCAATGTTGGGCGAGTCCAGAACCAGCGGCCACAGTCTTAGAATAAAGGGGAGGCCATTTAAAACTGAGGTGAGAAAAAAAAATTCACCCAGAGAGTTGTGAATTTGTGGGCAGTGGAAGCCAAATCACTGGATGGATTTAAGAGAGAGTTAGATAGAGCTCTAGGGGATAGTGGAATCAAGAGATATGGGGAGAAGGCAGGCACGGGGTATTGATTGGGGACGATCAGCCATGATCACAATGAATGGCGGTGCTGGCTCGAAGGGCCGAATGGCCTCCTGCACCTATTTTCTATGTTTTCTATGTTTCTAGTTCCTTTCAGTTTGAACATCCCCTAGAACTACAATAATCAACAGATTGGAAGAACCAGTATGACTTCTAATGGCGTTAGTGAGAAAAAATGGCAATACAAAGCTGGTATTGATCACGATTGATCAACTGTGCTTATGTTTCCCTATTGGAAAAAATCACGTGATTAACATTTGGAAAATTCTTGATCATTGAACATGCAGTGTAGTCATGATTGGAAGTAACACATTTTAATAATGGAACAATGTTGGGTAATATGCCTCAAGAGGTCAAACCTTTGTGTCTTGATGCATTTTCTAAAACTAATCACTGGAAACATCCAAAGTAACCCATGAAGGAGAGTTTCTTCAAACAACTCTGTTTGGACACCAGTCCATGAATGGGTGGCACAGTGGCACAGCGGTAGAGTTGCTGCCATACAGCTTCGAAGACCCGGGTTCAATCCCGACTATGGGTGTCGTCTGTACGGAGTTTGTACGTTCTCCCTGTGACCGCGTGGACTTTCTCTGGGTGCTCCGGTTTCCTTCCACACTCCAAAGACGTGCAGATTTGTAGGTTACTTGGCTTCGGTATAAAAAATGTAAATTGTCCCTAGTGTGCAGGATAGTGCTAGGGTACGGGTGATTGCTGATCGGCGCGAACTCGGTGGGCCGAAGGGCCTGTTCCCTTGGTGCATCTCTAAAGTTTAAAGCCTAAAATCTATAGAATGTACGATAGAGGTTGCTAGTGGAGAGAGAGAGAATAAGTTTCTGCTCATATTTACATTTTGAGTGGGGTTGCAGTTCCAAATAACAGGCCTCTGGAGAAGTGCACTGACAACGGACTCGAATGGACTGGTCAACTGGTCCAACTTTGATTACTCGGGTGGAACTATATCTTCCCATATATGTGATATATCTGCAGTGGTGGACCATGTGGAGGTTGATCTGTAGTATAGGAAGTTTGATTCCACTGAACCAATTGGGTAACTTCCCTCTGTACTCTCTCCAAAGCTTCAAGTCCTCCTGAAATGTGGTGCCCAGAATGGCACTGGCACAACTCCAGCGCTCCTGGTTCAATCCTCACCTCGGGTACTGTCTCTGTGGAGTTTGCACATTCTCCCAATAACCGCATGGCTTCTTTTGCTTTCTCCCACATCTCTGGTTATTAAGTTAAATGCCCCTATTGCGTAGGTACGGGGAAAATATAATGAGGAATAGTGTAGGATTGGTACAATTGTTGTACAGTTGTCACACTAGATGTTGGCGAGGCCAAATCTCAAGTATTTTGTTCAGTTTTCGTCACTTTTAGTCACAATAGGAAAGATGTTATTAAGCTGGCAAGAGTGCAGTGAAGATTTACAATGATGTCGCCAGAACTTGAGGCCCTGAGCTATAGGGAGAGGTTGGACAGGCTAGTACTGTATTCCTTGGAGCGGAGGATGATGAGGGGTGATCTTATAGAGATGTATAAGATCATGAGAGGAATAGATAGGGTAGATGCACAGACCCTCATGCAGAGTAGGGGAATCAAGAACCAGAGGATATAGTTTTAAGGTAAGAGGGGAGAGATTTAATAGGAACCCGAGGAGCAACCTTTTCACAAAGGTGGGGGGGGGGGGGGGGGGGGGGGAGGGGATGTGGAATGCGCTACCAGAAGAGGTAGTTGAGGCAGGTACTATAACAACAACTAAAACACATTTGGACAGGTACATAGATACAAAATGTTTAGAGGGATATGGGCCAAACGCAGGCAGGTGGGACTAGTGTAGATGGGCCACCTTGGTCGGCACGGGCAAGCAGGGCCAAAGAGCCTGTTTCCGTGCTGTGTGACTCTGGGTAAGGGATATAGTGCATGGGAATGTGGGGTATAAAATGGGGATTGGTGAAGATGGGTGCTGGATGGTCACCAGGGTAGGCCACAGGACCCACTTCTACGCTGTGCGAGTCTAATTGGCCATAATACTACCGATCAGTGTTAAAGTGGTGTTTCATACAGAAAGCTTGACATGGCTGCTTGGTTTTAGTACTCTGTGGCTCCTTTTGATTTGAAATAGAGATGTGTTCCAATATTAAATGCATATTTTCAAGACTCATTGCACTCCATTGTTTGACTCGTCAAAAAGCAGCTAAATTCTTCCTGTTTGCCTCATTATTTGCAGAGCTCTGCAGAATTCATGCAATGGCTGCTGTCAAACCACAGCGTGGCTTTTTGCTAAATAAAGGTGCTTTATTTTACTCTGCTGAATTGCATCTATTTGAATCGTATTGCATTTTAAGAATGCCATCCATCTCATGAATAAAAATATAAAACCCAAACAACACCACTGGAAAAAAATAACTGAATATTTATCTTTGGAAACTAGAAAAATATGTCTCAGTGGAATCTGTGGTGAATGTTTCATTACCATTGATAATCTGCACCTGAACTCTGCGAGGAGGAGGGTTTGATGTGAATGAAGTCCATTGTGCCTTGGGGCAGCTTGGGGGTAAAGAGGAGTTGATGGTGATACGCGGGCAAAGGATGTAGGACGTAGAATCTCCACATGAACTTTCCCAATATTTCACCATAACTGCTGGAAGAGCCCAAAAACTCCCCATGAGGGGAATAGACAGAGAGGATGCACAGAACCTTGTACCCAGAATCAAGATCCTGAGGACATAGGTTTAAAGTGAGAGGGGCAAAATTTAAAATAGGAACTCAAAGGGCAACTTGTTCACTCAAAATAGGCAAATAGGACTTGTGCATATGGGGCACCTTGGTCAGCATAGACGAGCTGGGTCGAAGGGCCTGTTTAAGTGTTGGATAATCTATGGATTTAAATGTTATGTCTCATACGTAACTCTTTACAGCACCTTTCAGTGATCCGGGTTTGATCCTGACCATAGGTGCTGTCTGTACAGAATTTGCATGTTCTCCCCATGACCGCGTGGGTTTTCTCCAAAGACATACAGGTTTGTAGGTTAATAGGCTTCGGTGAACATTGGAAATTGTCCCTGGTGTGTAGGATCATTTTAATGTACGGGGTGATTGCTGATCGGCGAGGACTCGGTGAGCACAAGGTGAGCACAAGGGCCTGTTTCCATGCTGTATCTGTAAACTAAACTAAACAAGGAACTGCAGATGCTGATTTACAAGATACGACATAAAGTGCTGGAGTAACAAGCGGGTCAGGCAGCATGGAAAAAATTGTAATGTTTCGGGTCAGGACCTTTCTGTTACTCAGCCAGTCAGGCAGCATCTCTGGAGGACATGAATAGGTGATGTTTCAAGTCAGGACCCTTCTTCAGACTGATTATAGCGGGGGGGATAAAGCTGCAAGAGAGGTGGAGACAGGCATCTGTAGTTCCTTTGTGTCTAGAAGCTATTTAAACATGTGGCAGTGATGAGGTTGGTGGCAAATGTTACGTGGCTCTTCAAATTGAGTATGAGAATCACACAATAATCCTTCTAAATAACATGACCAAGGCAGAACCCAGGTGTCACTGGAGGTTCATGGCCATACGAGGAGATTAGTACCAGATAAAGGACAGCACCTTTCAGTGGCAACAAAGAAGAAAAATCAGATCAGTAATGAGAATCTTACAACTTGACATTGAAGATGAATCCAGAGCAAAGTGCAACTAGCTCACAAGGTGGTAAAGGTGTTGCATAAATGCATTAGATGTGGAAATAATGAATTGCAGATGCTGGTTTACAGAAAAAGGTACAAAGTGCTGGAATAACTCAGTGGGTCAGGCAGCATCCCTGGAGAACATGGATAGCTGACATTTCAGATCGGGACCCTTCTTCAGACTGACCGTAGCGGGGGGGGGGGATAAAGCCGGATGAGAGGTGGGGACAGGCATCTGCAGTTGCTTGTGTCAACAAGCCATTTAAATATTTCTGAAGAAAGTTCCCGACCCGAAACATCACCTATCCACATTCTCCAGCGATGCTGCCTGACCCGCTGAGTTACTCTAGCACTTTGTGCCTTTTTTTAAACTGCATACAAATTGCTGAATTTATCTCTGCATTGGGCTTTGGAAAAGCAAATTAGTTTGATTGCAGTATGATTTCCATTTGACAGTGCTGCGTGTTGTTAATTGCTCGTGACCACTCCTGCAAGGCAGTGTATAGGACAGTTTATAACGGGATTGATTGCTTTAGCTTAGTGCCCACATGTGTGCCTTCAGTCGACCATTTTGTGGCATTATTGTCACCCTGATAAATCTTTGTAGCCAAATGCCCCAAAGCAACTCAGAAGAGAGTTAACAAAAATTCTGGAACCAAGTTTAGTTTAGTTTATAGCCAGGTGTACTGAACGAAAAGCTAAGGCAGCTGTCAAAAGGCTTTGCCAAAGAGTTAGTGAGCGGGGGAGGGGGTGGGGCTGTTGATCGAGGCAATCGCTTGACAATTTCTATGGCCTCCTGCGGCATAGCTAACAACCTATGTTCTTAAAGAGACAAGATGTAGAAACAAAGAACTGCAGACACAGGTTTATACCAAAGATAGACACAAAGTGCAGGAGTTACTCAGCGGGTCAGGCAGCAACTCTGGAGGAAAATGATAGGTGACATTTTGGGTCAGGAAAAGTGACTTTCAGTCTGAAGAAGGGCCTCAACCCAAAACATCATCTTTCCGTTTCCTCCAGGGTTGGGGGGGGGGGGGGGGGGGGGGTGGCTTCCGTTCTTTCTAACCAAAATCCATTATAAAGAGATCCGGAATAACAAGGGTACAATGTATTTCAACGAGATTTTAGAAAGAGGAATCAATGTATCATAGAAACCTATGGAACAGTCCATCGTGTTCATGCTAGCAAAGATAGGGTAGTTGAGGTTCAAGAAGAAATATTGGAGTTTAGGCCAAGTCATAAGAATACATGACCGCCAATGCATTTGCGCTCATTGGTAAAATGGCCATGAAAGAATTGAAGTCAGACAATGCTGACAACACCAAACAACATAATTTCACTAGGGTACGGTGATAAAACTATTACTATTTTGAACTTCTTCACATTGTTTAGCCTTGGGTTTAAATTTAGACAAATGCCCAATTTCAATGTTGCCGTCGGTGCACCAGGACCTTCGACTGTTGACAAGCCTACTTGGCTGGATAATCACAAAGGCCTCAACTGCATAGACATTTCCATTTCTACGGCCACAGCTAGAGTATTACCAATATGTGACTGACACTGTAGCTGACAGGCTGTAGAGAACCCTGCCAACCAACGACTGCTGAGCTGCAAATATTATCTGAAATCTGTAGGATGCCTTGGATTTTCCAATTTAAGTAGTCATTTTGCAACAAACCAGTCAACTGTGGAACCAGAAGTAGAAATAGACTCTGAAATCAGCTACTGACACAATGATATAGTGATGTCTTTCCTTAAAAATAGGAACGTTTATGTTAATCTTGACCGACGATGTATGTCACGTATTCTTTGTAGTTCATCCCCAGGGCCTGATGGTCTGCATCCCAGGGTACTTAAGGAGGTGGCTCTAGAAATAGTGGAAGCATTGGAGATCATTTTTCAATGTTCTATAGATTCAGGATCAGTTCCTGTGGATTGGAGGATAGCAAATGTTATCCCACTTTTTAAGAAAGGAGGGAGAGAGAAAACGGGTAATTATAGACCAGTTAGTCTGACATCAGTGGTGGGGAAGATGCTGGAGTCAATTATAAAAGACGAAATTGCTGAGCATTTGGATAGCAGTAACGGGATCATTCCGAGTCAGCATGGATTTACGAAGGGGAAATCATGCTTGACAAATCTACTGGAATTTTTTGAGGATGTAACTAGGAAAATTGACAAGGGAGAGTCAGTGGATGTGGTGTACCTCGACTTTCAGAAAGCCTTTGACAAGGTCCCACATAGGAGATTAGTGGGCAAAATTAGGGCACATGGTATTGGGGGTAGGGTACTGACATGGATAGAAAATTGGTTGACAGACAGAAAGCAAAGAGTGGGGATAAATGGGTCCCTTTCGGAATGGCAGGCAGTGACCAGTGGGGTACCGCAAGGTTCGGTGCTGGGACCCCAGCTATTTACGATATACATTAATGACTTAGACGAAGGGATTAAAAGTACCATTAGCAAATTTGCAGATGATACTAAGTTGGGGGGTAGTGTGAATTGTGAGGAAGATGCAATAAGGCTGCAGGATGACTTGGACAGGTTGTGTGAGTGGGCGGATACATGGCAGATGCAGTTTAATGTAGATAAGTGTGTGGTTATTCACTTTGGAAGTAAGAATAGAAAGGCAGATTATTATCTGAATGGTGTCAAGTTAGGAGGAGGGGGAGTTCAACGAGATCTGGGTGTCCGAGTGCATCAGTCAATGAAAGGAAGCATGCAGGTACAGCAGGCAGTGAAGAAAGCCAATGGGATGTTGGCCTTCGTAACAAGAGGAGTTGAGTATAGGAGCAAAGAGGTCCTTCTACAGTTGTACCGGGCCCTGGTGAGACCGCACCTGGAGTACTGTGTGCAGTTTTGGTCTCCAAATTTGAGGAAGGATATTCTTGCTATGGAGGGCGTGCAGCGTAGGTTCACTAGGTTAATTCCCGGAATGGCGGGACTGTCGTATGTTGAAAGGCTGGAGCGATTGGGCTTGTATACACTGGAATTTAGAAGGATGAGGGGGGATCTTATTGAAACATATAAGATAATTAGGGGATTGGACACATTAGAGGCAGATAACATGTTCCCAATGTTGGGGGAGTCCAGAACAAGGGGCCACAGTTTAAGAATAAGGGGTAGGCCATTTAGAACGGAGATGAGGAAGAACTTTTTCAGTCAGAGGGTGGTGAAGGTGTGGAATTCTCTGCCTCAGAAGGCAGTGGAGGCCAGTTCGTTGGATGCTTTCAAGAGAGAGCTGGATAGAGCTCTTAAGGATAGCGGAGTGAGGGGGTATGGGGAGAAGGCAGGAACGGGGTACTGATTGAGAGTGATCAGCCATGATCGCATTGAATGGCGGTGCTGGCTTGAAGGGCTGAATGGCCTACTCCTGCACCTATTGTCTATTGTCTATTGTCTATCAAAAAGAAAAGGATCGACTTTTCTCTGGTAACCAACTGTTTTGTTTTCACAATTCAATTCATTGGGATTTTATTTGAATTGCTGTGGCAGTGCTATGGAAAAGGGCACAATATTTTAACTCCCCCTTTTATGTTGATGGTTATTGGTTTTTAAGTACTGTTTGTAAAAACATGGACAACATAGGTCTATCATATAGTTAATATGAGAATAATAGTTCATAATACTATAATGAACTATTACGAGTTCATAATAGTGTTATGAACAAAGTACTAGTTCATAGTATTATAAACTATGTACAATAGATCGTAATAGTATTTTACATCCAGCTTTCGGCAATGTAATAAACAAGATTTTGCTTCAATGTCACCTGTGGCTTTGTTCCTGCAAATTACGATGAAGATTAGAATAAGAACCAATTCCCATATCTTTTTCACCCCGTGAAGATAAAATCTCAACCTTCTATCGTAAACCATTCCCCTGCTTTCAGTTCTAAATTACTTGGATTTCACTTTGTATGTGTGCCTCAGTCTTGTCTTTTACTGTTAGAAACAACACTTCTAACTACCCGCTACATCTTCCCATACTTCAAATACTAGAATTTTCAATTTTCAAATTTAAAAAGGGCATGATTTTTTAAAAGTCTCTTTTATTTGTATGTATTTTATTCCATACACTCTCCCACCCCCCACATTTTCCATACTATCTTTCATGTATGTTTTAACAGAGTAATTGTATGTGCCATTTTGTAAAAGGCATGAATTTTGACACAATTTCTTCCAGCTCCACCTCTGAATGACTGATGCACCATTGGAGCCACAGAAATCAATTCCATTAAACACGACCGTACACTTCTGACCACTTGGAAAATCTCTCCTTAACTGCTACTCTCGTTTTAGTGATACTGTAATCTACTTGGTATGTTATCAAAGGGTTTTGTAATGTTTATGTAACATTGAACCTGCTCCATCATTATATCTGGTACCATCTCAAATAGTTCTATGTGATCATCCCTTTTGGAATCCCTCTTATGTATCAACGATCTTCTCTTCTTCCAGATACATTGCAATTTCACTGTAAAAATTTCTAAAAATGTTGCAAAAGGTTTCTAAAAAATACTGTTAACTGGCATGTAATTAGGTGTTTTGCTCTTTCATCCTTTCTACATGCAGGATGATGCACGTTATCAACATATGACTTTCTCCATTTATTGTCTGATCAAAGTTAAGGAATTTAACAGACTCTGCATCAAAATAAATATTGGTGTGTTAACAGAAATCTTAAAAGGAAATCTCATTAAGTCAAACACGACGTAATCAAAATTACACCTTGCATTTCCTAGCAGAAGCTTCAATATCCAAGGCTTGTGTGTTTCCAAGCTGACAGTGGCATCTTCGGTCAAGTTCCCAAGCGCTTAGGCTGGGAAATCTGTCCACTGAACGCACTACAGCAGCCCCATTCAATTGAAAGGATGTCATTGGCTACCCGGAGAAAGTAACTTGAGCTTTTTTGTACAGAAACAAGGAATTGCAGATGCTGATCTACAAGAAAAGACTCAAAGTGCTGGAGTAACTCAACTGGTGAAGCCGCATCTCTGGAGAACACAGAAGTGAAGTTTTAGGTCAGGACTGGCATGTTTTCCAGAGATGCTGCCAAACCTGTTGAGTTACTCTAACATTTTGTGTCTTGTTTAGTTTAGTTTATTGTCACTTATACCAAGGTACAGTGGAAAGCAAGTTTGCTGCATGCTATCCAGTCAATGTTTTGTGTTTTTGTATGCTTTAGTGTTTCAAATTTGAGTAAAATACTGATTTCATATTACTTAACATTAGTTTGCTTTATGAAAGTATCGGATACCTTTATAACAATTTTAAAAAAAGACACTATTACTCAATCTTCCAGATCTCCCTACCCCAGAAAGAAAAAAATTGCCATGGAGGACCACAAAGAAGCACATTGATACCTGGCATTGAGGATGTAGGTTGGGGGCTGGGGAGGTTGGAGTTATCCAAAAAGAGAGAATACAGAGAAAGGGTGTATGCTCTCTAGAGTATCAAAGAATAAGGTGAAACACACAAATATTTCAACGTGGCAGATGTAAGAATAACATTTCCTCTTCTCCACCCATTTGCTCTATCTTTAGTCATTTACTTCACTTATCTGCTAATCAAACCCCCCTCACCTTTATCCACCTGTCACTTGCCAGGGTTTGTCACCTCTCCGTTCCCCCCCCCCCCCCCCCCCCCAAACCTGTTTTCGAGCTTTCTCCCCCCGCACCAACCCTACTATAATCAGTCTTAATAAAGCACCTAAGAGGGAACCTACTTAGGAGCTGAGAGCCTCAGGAGGTTCCCACCAACTAAGTTGGCTTCCACAGCTTGGATGCACACTTATAGTGGGCACCTAAGTTGTGGAGCACCTATCCACCCAACAACGTGGGTGCCCGTCCATTCCCACCAGTTGCCTGACCCCGAGTTACTCAACATTTTGTGTTTTGTTCAAGATTCAAGCATCTGAAGTTCCTTGTATCTGACATTTTCCCTTCCTGGGGTGCTTGGAATCAATGATCACTGTTTCAAAATGAGGGATCAGCCATTCGGGGGAGCGCAGTAGTGCACCGGTAGAGTTGCTGCCTTACAGTGCCAGAGACATGGGTTGGATCCTGACTACGGGTGCTGTCTGTGCGGAGTTTGTACGTTCTAAACGTGGACGCGTTGGTCTTCTCCGGGTGCTCTGGTTTCCTCCCACACTCTGAAGGCGTACAGGTTTGTAGGTTAATTGGCTCTGTAAAAATTGTAAATTGTCCCTGGTGTGTAAGATAGTGGTAGTGTACGGTGTGATCGCTGGTCAACGCGGACTCGGTGGGCCGAAGGGCCTGTTTCCACAGTGTTTCTCTAAAGTAAAGCAAACTAAGGTAAAGCAAAGAAGATGAGACGTAATCAAATTCAGATGATCTTCACCAAATGTATTTGTGAAATTCTCTACTCACGAAGGATGCAGAGGTTCAGTGTGGATTACATTTAAGATTGATATTGATGGATTCCTGGTTTTTAAGGTATGGGGTTAGTACAGGAAAGTGGCAGTCACATCTCACTAAATCACGTAGCAGACACAAGGGGCCAAATGATCTTACGCTACATCTATTTCTTATTTAGTGTAGGAATACAGCTTGGAAACAGGCCCTTCGGTCCACCGTGTCTACACCATCCATCGATCACCTGTTCACACTGGTTCGCTGTTATCCCACTTTCGTATCTGCTCCCTACACACTAAGGGCAAATTTAAAGAGGCCAATTAACCTTCAAACCCGCACGTCTTTGGGATGTAGGGGGAAACTAGAGCACCCGGAGAAAACCCACGCAGTCACAGGGTCAACGTGCAAGCTCCAACAAAACATAGAAAATACGTGCAGGAGTCGGCCATTTGTCCCATCGAGCCAGCACCGCCATTCAATATGATCATAGCTGATCATCCAAAATCAGTACACTGTTCCTGCTTTCTCTCCACATTCCTTGATTCCGTGTGCCCTAAGAGCTAGATCTAACTCTCTCTTGAAAACATCCAGTGAATTGGCCTCCACTGCCTTCTGTGGCAGAGAATTCCACAGGTGAAAATGTTTTTCTCTGGGTGAAATTTTTTTCCCCTCATCTCAGACCTAAATGGCTTACCCCTTATTCTTAAACAGCACCTGATGTCAGTCTTGAACATGACCTCTGGCAGCGGCTTGACCCACTGTGTCAGTGTGCCTCCCTTGAATGTTTTTAAAAAGGAAAAATCAACCTTTCACATTTGTCATTGCAATTAATTCATAACCAAAAGACTCAGATATAAACTACAAAAATTTCAGGCAAAGAACTTGTCGAGCAATGCAACGCAGTCAGCTTGCCTGCCACTGACTTGCTGATCGCAACACAAAAGTGTGCAATTTAGTTAAATGTGCTGGGCAAAGGGATTGCAAAGTCCCAGTGTAATTAGTGCAGAACAAAAAGAAAGAATCTCTTTCAATGGATTGTAATTTATGGCTGTAATAGAAGTAGGTTTCTAGTGCTCTGGTTCTGTCAATGATTCTGTGTTGTGACAGCCACATACAAAGCAGCATCTCTGTGCAAAGGGGGCTAAAACCGACAACGTTCTTTTCCAGTCATCCATCACTGCAGATAAATATATTTATCTATTTAAAATTGTGAATGTTATTTACCCTGGATGGATTCAACAAAGTGAAGATGCACAGCAAGATAATTGGAATTAGCTCCAACTTACCTGCCCTGTAAATGTGTATTGAATTCAGATTACTCTCCACAAACAGCAGTACTTTTTCATTTGGAATGAGTCTAAATGGAACAATGCCGCATCTCTGTCCAACACTTATTGAATCCAAGTTAAAAGGAGTCAGTGTGAATTTCTTTTTTGTAAAGGGCCTTTCTTTATAAATTGATAAACACATCCTTGCCTAATCTTGCACAGCCAAATCTCTAATAAACCACCATGGATTTATTGGCTACATTTCAGGTACTCAATTAACCTTCATTACATTCCCAAATGAATGCAGGAGTAAACTATTTGGGTGTCAGAAAACAAATCAATTTGTTTTTAAAAGGCTACACTTGACCCAGGTTCACCCAACAGAGAGTGGTGGGTGCCTGGAACATGCAGTGGTGGAGGAAGATGCAATCGTGACATTTAAGAGACTTCTAGATAGACACAAATTACTGGAGTAACTCAGTGGGTCAGGCAGCATCTCTGGAGAAAACGACGTACCTGTCAAGGTGCCTCTTAAATGGTGTTACTGTTCCTGCCTTCACCACCTCCTCTGGCAGCTCATTCCAGATACTAACTACTCTATGCGTGGAACATTTACCCCTCAGATCACCTTTAATCCTTCCCCCTCCCACATGAAAACTGTTCCCTTTAATTTTTAACACAGTAAACAGACTGGCTATCTACCCAATCTAGGCTTCTCATAATAAATATAAGAAGGAATGGGTAGCATTTCTTCCAGTCTGAAGAAGGGTCTCGACCTGAAACGTCGGCCATTCCTTCTGTCCAGAGATGCTGCCTGTCCCGCTGAGTTCCTCCAGGTTTTTGTGTCTATGTTCGGTTTAAACCAGTATCTGCAGTTCCTTCTTACTCATAATAAATATATCTCTACCATGTCACCACTCCGTCTCCTACTCTCCAGACAAAACTCCTCATATAACTCAAGCCCTCCAATCTCTGTATTCACCTTGTGAATCTTATCTGTTTCCTCTCAGCTTAATCAGATCCTTCCAAAAGGATGGTGACCATTGTCTCACAATACTCCTAGCGCAGCCTAACCAATGTTTTTATACAAATGTAACATGACATGTCAGTTCAGTTTAGTTTATTGTCACGTGTACCTAGGCACAATGTTTTGGAGCCATTTCCAGAGTCCAGTCCATGCTCTAGGTATTATCAGGTATTACCAGTATTATTAGGTATTATACCTCTAGGTATGGACTGGAGCCCCAGGCCGCAGCTGTTGCTTTCCTTGGACATCTGGATCAACCACGAGCCGATGTCCTCTCCTCGCCTATCCACCTTTGTTCCCAGGAGGTGCCTCCCGCAACTGACCTTGACCCCGGTTCACTCTCCTCTCCTACCGACCTTGACCCTCGCCGGTCACATCTGCCGTCGCCGACTCTGGTCTTCGGAGGACATGCAGGGAACGGCTCAGTAGGCTTCATCTTCCGGGCTGCAGTCAGCCGGGTCGTACGAGCTGGGGCTGATCTGGCGCCTACCGCCTGTAGGCCGCAGTCCCCCAGGTCTTGCGTTCGGGCGCGGGGATCCGGCTCAACGGCTACCGCCTGTGGGCCCTGGTCCACTATACTGCTTTCATCTGCAAACTTACTAGTCAAGCCATTAATATTCTCATCCAAATTATTAATATATATGGCAAACAACAGGAGACTCAACACCAATCCCTGTGGCGCTCCACTAATCGTTGGCCTCCAATCAGAAAAATAACCCTCCGCCAGCACATCGCCTCCTACTGCTAAGCCAATTTTGTATCCAATTTGTAAACTTGCCACGGAACCCAAGTGTTCTAACCTTCTGGATCGAGCTACCATGCGTTGTCAAAGGCATTGCTTATGTCCATGTGGACGATGGCTACTACCTGCTCTCACCAGAATGGGTTGAGAGGGAAAATTAGATGACCCATGATCAAATGGCGGAGCAGACTCAATGGACACAATGACCTAATTCTGCTCTTATTTCTTATGATCTTGCGATGATCAATCCTCTTCAAAAACTCAATCAAATTGAGAAGACATGATTTCCCATGCACAAAGCCATGTTGACGATCCCTAATCAGAAGATTATCAGAAAATGCTGGAGTAACTCAGCGGGTCAGGCAGCATCTCTGGAGAAAAATATGTGATGTTTAGGGTCGGAACCCTTCTTCAGAGCTTGCCTTTACAAATGCAAATACCCCCTGATCCGTAGAATCCCCTCCACTAACCGTCCCTCCACTGATATAAGGCTCACCGGCCTATAGTTCCTTGGGGTATCCCGGCTGCCTTTCTTCAATAAGGCACAACATTAACCGCACTCCAGTCTTCTGATATTTCATGTGTGAACAAGATTTCAGGCCACTGATCCTTGGATGCTCACAGGCATTTGATCTTGCTCTTGAGGCAAAACAATTTCAATGGGACAAAAGCTCTACATAGAAATTGCAGCTAGAAGAATTTCAATGTTCAGGAAAAATCTGCTTTGTGCAATGTGCTGTTTGATTGCAGCCACTCGTGAATGCAGCAGGTATAGAAAAAGTAATCTCTTTAAAAACTGCTTGAGATGAACTCATTGACTGGCAAAAGGGAAAATATTATCCATTATTATACTTCTGGATTTTCCAATGTATCTTGCAGTTCAAAAATAATTTATTTTTGATCAATTTAAGGAAAATTATTTAAAAATCCAAAGTGTCTGTCTCACAAGCAAGAGTTCCCTAGATGACCAAAAAGATAGCATGGAGGGAAAAAAAGTGAACATCTGACATTGAGCTCCCACTGAAATATGTAAATCTTTGCTGGCTTCAAGTGAGGTACAGTAAGAAAATACAGTCTGAAGAAGGGTCTCGACCCGAAACGTCACCCATTCCTTCTCTCCTGAGATGTTGCCTGACCTGCTGAGTTACTCCAGCATTTTGTGAAATAAATACCTTCAAGTGAGGTACAGGTGATTGGAGGAAAGCAAATGTGCTCCACCTTTAAGGAGGGCAGAAGAGAAAAGGCTGGTAATTAGAAACCTATGAGCCTAACATCAATGGTTGAGAAATTGTGTCATGGACATCAATGGTTGAGAAATTGTGTCATGGAGTCATGCAGCACAGAAACAGGTCATTCAGCCCAACTTGTCCATGCCCAACTTTGGTCAGCCCAACTTGGCCAAAATGCCCCATCTAACAGTCCCATTTATCCGTATTAGGCCCATACCTGTCCAAACCCTTCCTATGCATGTACCTGTCCAAATGTCTTTTAAATGCTGTTGTAGAACCTGCCTCAACTACTTTCTCTGTCGGCCGCACAATGGTACAATGGTAGAGTTGCTGCCTTATAACGTCAGAGACCCGGGTTTGATTTTAACTATGGGTGCTATTGATACGGAGTTTGCACATTTTCCCTATGACCGCGTGGGTTTTCTCCGGTGCTCTGGTTTCCTCCCATGTCCCAAAGATGTGCAGGTTTGTTGGTTAATTGGCTTCTGTAAATTGTCCCTAGCGTGTAGGATAGAAGTAGTGTACGGGGTGATTATTGGTCGGCGCGGACTTGGTAGGCCGAATCATCTGTTTCCATGCTTTATTTCTAAACTAAACTAAACTCTGGTGGCTCGTTCCATATACTCAACCACTCTCTGTGTGAAAAAGCTGCTCCACCTAGTAAATCTTTCCCTTCTCACCTTAAACCAATATAACACAATATATCTTTATTGTCATTGTACAACGAGATTAAGAATGCCACTTCCATATCGATGCTATAAAATAAATAAAACACGGCGAAAATAAAAACAACAAAAAGGGAAAAAAAAAAGAAACAAGGTAAAGTGCAAAAAGGTTCATGCAGAGTCAGTTGTGCCAAATGACCATGGGGGCAGAGACAGATCATGGGGGGCACTCAGCAGGTCTAGTTCTTGATTTTTCTACTCTGGAAAAAGAATAGTCTGGCATTCATCCTATCTGTTCTCTTCATGATTTTATACACTTCTGCAAATCATCCCTCAGTCTCCTGCACTCCAAGGAATAAAGTCTTAGCCTGCCCAACTTCTCCTTATAGCTCAGCCCCTCGAATCTTGGCACCATCCTTGTAAATCCTCTCTGCTGCCTTTCCATCTTAATCGAATCTTTCCTGTAGCAGGGTGACCAAAACTGAACCTGCTGGAAATTACTCTGAGGGACAAAGTAAAACAACCCACAAAAGTGGAAGCAAACAAAAATTGATTTCAAACGAAATTATCACATGTGAAGGTTTGGACAAAGAGAGGTTCAAAAGAAAGTAGTGGATGAGGAATGAGGACTGATCAGACAGAAGATTCTAGTAAGAAAATTCCATGGGTGAAGGTGCAGCTTTTTGCCCCCCCCCCCCCCCCCCCTCCCCAACCCCCCACAATCAATCTGAAGAAGGCTTCTGACTCGAAACGTCGCCTTTCTCCAGAGATGCTGCCTGACCCGCTGAGTTACTCCAGCGCTTTGGGTCCTCACAGTTGTCAACGGTAGGGGATGGGGGATAGAAAAGCAGAGTTTGAGATATGAAGATTTATCACAAGGTTTTAAGGCTTGTAGTAGAGACAATGAACAAGAGTCAAGAGTGTTTTATTGTAATATGTCCCAAACATATATTTGAAATTTTGTATACCTCAACCAAATATGCCAGGTTATCAGAATTTTGTTCTAAGAAATCTATAAAGAAACTGAGCAGAATGGACAATAACTGCTCCCTAGTGGTGGATGGAAACGATTGCAATCTCTGTTACAAACAGATTGGATTCACCTTCTTTCCACTTGACTTGTCCAATAAAATTTTGACAAACTCCATTAATTTCATTAACTAATCTGAACAAAGCAAATTTTTAAAACATATTTTTGTCCCGGGAGATGCTCTTTGCAGTCATCAGTTGAAAGTTAATTTGAAAATTTGTGTTCTGTAACCTCAGCTAATTGAGATTAGCTTTCTCTTATCACATAGAGATTCATAGAGTCACAGTGTGGAAACAGGCCCTTTGGCCAAACTTGCCCAATTGTCCAACATGTCCCATCAACATTTCGCACATGTCCCTCTAAATTTATCCTATCCGTGTACCTGCCTCAACTACCTCCTCCGGCAGCTTGTTCCATAAACCTTGCATTCTTTGTGTAAAAAATCTACCTCTCAGGTCCCTATTTATCTCCCCCCCCCCCCCCCCTTAAGTCTCAGGTTCTTGATTCTGTGCACACTTTACCTAAACAAAGTGGCATTAGAGACAGTCCAGGGGAGACTTTTCTAAATTCCAGCTAATCGCAGCTGTTAAGCTGACATACCTTCTCTGAATTGCTTCCAAAGCATTTACATCCTTTCCTAAATAAGACAACCAATGCTGAATACAATATTCCAGAAACTCATCAATACTCTATGTACCTGAAGTATAACTACATTTTCATTCGATTCTGCAAGCAATAAGTAATGACATGCAAGTCATTACATTAATTGTAACACTTTGAGGCCTCAGTGGGGATCCATGTGGCATCCTGCTATTTGTTCATGCCAACCAGAGAAAGGTTCACTCATGCCTAGGTGCTGTTTCCTGTCAGCCATCAGTTTCCCCATTGGATTCAATGATGGGTTCAGCAGTCGACAGAAGGTCAGATGCAAGAGATCAGATGTGCTGGCATCTGACCTCCGGGTCACTCCAGACCTTTACACAAGCACGCACACGAGTTAGAAACAGTCTGAGCCATGGATAGCTGACAACTGGCACTTCCCAAGGGAATAACTATCAGTCAGAGTGACCTGGCCTGATGTGGGGGCAAGGATAATAGGGCCTTCAGCCAAGCACACAACTATGGACTTCTCTAAACCACTGAGAAATTAAATTCTTGATATTGGAAAACGTGTTTCTTATTCCTCCGAGAAGCGTGAAAAATAAACGTGGATTTATAGGGAATCGTGTTATTTCCTTCATTTGTTTTATTACAAATTCTAGCTATACGACTACGTCAAATAAAAGGCATGAATAGAATGACATAAAATATGAACTCAGGAACACAATGACCCAAAATAGAAACCTTTCAAAAGCATTGTCTTTTCCACTGATCTTTACATGATCTTCTGACCTTTAACCAATACTTATTTCAGTCAATATGAAAAGCATACAAAGTGCTGGAGTAACTCAGCGGGTTAGGCAGCATCTCCGTTGAACATGGATAGGTGGCGTTTTGGGTCAGAACCCTTCTTCAGACTGGGTCTGAAGGCATCATTTCTGGAGAACATGGATAGTGACATTTTGGGTCGGGACCCTTCTTCTAACTGGGTCTGAAGAAGGGCTCTGATCCGAAAGACATGTGGCCATGTTATCCAGGGATGCCGCCTGACCCACTGAGTTACTGCAGCACTTTATGCCCTTTTGTGTAAACCAGAGTCTGCATTTCTTAGTTTCTAAAATAAGAAAAGCATAAGCATTTGTTCTTTTCTCCCCGTCAAGGACAAATTTAACATTGGCTTTTATCACATAGCAAAAGTTATAAAAGGTAGTGAAATTACCCACATACACTGAAGAATGAGGAGTGACCTTAACTAATACTCACAAGATGCTGAAATGCACTATGAATG
Organism: Rhinoraja longicauda; assembly: GCF_053455715.1. NCBI lineage: Eukaryota > Metazoa > Chordata > Chondrichthyes > Rajiformes > Arhynchobatidae > Rhinoraja > Rhinoraja longicauda. The sequence continues at coordinate 93,547,980 of NC_135954.1, forward strand.
TAGTTACTGGTATACTACTTCCCTCTATTGAGTCTAGATGAAACTAATAAATTAATCAGCAAAAATGTTTTGCAAATTAACTATAACACTAATTTATTGACATTGCATGAGTCAGATTGAGGAAAATTTAAAAATAGGCAAGACACTAATTAAACATGCTGAAGCACACAATTCAAAATATGAAACAAGGCCATCTGAGTTTCTACCACTCTGTGCAAGACCAATCCAATTCTCTGCTCTCTCCTAGTCACCTTGCGTTTATTTTATTTTAAAGACCTAACCAGTTCTCTTCTGAATGGCATGACTCTAGATGCTCACCACTTATGTTCAGCACAGCAGTGCAGCTGGTAGAGCTGCTGCCTCACAGCTCCAGTGGCCTGGGTTCAATCCTGACCTTGCCTGCTGTCTGTGAGGAATTTGCATGTTCTCCCTGTGACCGTGTTTCCTCTGGATGTTATGGTTTCCTCCCACATCCCAAAGACGTGCGCGTTTGCAAGTTAATTGGCCTCTATAAAATTGCCCCTAGTGTGTAGGGAGTGGGTGAGAAAGTGGGATAGTGTAGAAGTCAGTTTTAGTTCCTTTAACATTAATTATATGTCCACATGCTCCTGATTGTTCGGCCAATTGGAATAGTTTCTCTCCAGCTGAACTTCTTCTTAATCTTGATTGCCTCTGAAGGCTTTCACAGATTAATGAGGCCTTTAAATAACATTGAACAAACTTTAAAGTAGGCTGCTGAGGTAAATGCTAAAAATTCTAATGCACGATTCACAGAAAAGGCAGGAAGCCCATTTGGTGTCTGAACCAATCTTCTTTCTTGAAACAAACATCTTCACCATTCCAAAATTCCAAATCTACCTTTTGTCAGACTTTTGTCATGGTAGTGAAGCACTCTCTGAGTCAGATTCATACAGCATGGAAACAGGCCCTTTGGCCGAACTTGCCATGCTGACTAACATGTCCCATCTACACCAGTCCCACCTGCCTGCGTGTGGCCCAAATCCCTCTAAACCTATCATATTCATGTGCCTGTCTAAATGTTAAACGTTGCAATAGTACCTGCCTCAACTAACTCCACCGGCAGATCGTTCCCTACACCCACCACCCTGTGTGTGAAAAAAGGTACCTCTCAGTTTCCTATTGAATCTTTTCCCCCCTCACCTTATACTATGTCCTCTGGTTCTCGATTTCCCCTATTCTGGACAAGAGATTCAGTGCGCTGTCCATTCCATTCCTCTCATAATTGTGTACACTCTGGCCACCATGCCCTTCTAAGACAATCCTACCACCATGCTGCAACAGGGAACTATTACTTACAGACTTTGTAGCCCAGCTTCTCAGCATATGATCTTTTAGCCAGCATCTGACTCTCAATAACAGCTCGAATTTCCGTCTCTTCTGAAAAGTTTGAGACCTGCAAACAGCCAAATAGAGATATTACATTTTAATTATCTGCATTTAGAAAAGGAAAAATATTGAAAGAGCTGTAAAATAAAGAACGTGATGCTGAAACCTGGTCATTGTGCTAGGGAAGTTATGGTGCATATAGTATATTCAGGCAATGCCACTATTCAGGGTTTGTCTTTTTAAAACTACAGGGCATTTTTTAAAAATGCCAGATTATTGCTGGCATTAGATTTAATATCAATTCTTTGTACAACATTAGTAAATCCACTTGTAATTCCCAATGATTAGATGTCAGTTTTGCAGTTAGTATTTCAATATTATATCCTAAGCAATCAGTTAAACTTCCCTCAATTAAATCCCAGAATTTAACTCAGGCTGCTAGCACAGGCAGACAAAATTCTACGTTCTGTCTATATTCTGAAGTCATTTGCCAATTATTACCTTGGTACATGTGATAATAATAAATCTAAATGGGCGGCACAGTGGTGCAGCTGGTAGACCCGCTGCCTCACAGCGCCAGAGAACCAGGTTCAATCCTGACCAAGGTGCTGTTTATGTGGGTTCTATAGAAACATAGAAACATAGAAAATAGGTGCAGGAGTAGGCCATTCGGCCCTTCGAGCCTGCACCGCCATTCAATATGATCATGGCTGATCATCCAGCTCAGTAGCCTGTACCTGCCTTCTCTCCATACCCCCTGATCTCTTTAGCAAAAAGGGCCACATCTAACTCCCTCTTAAATATAGCCAATGAACTGGCCTCAACTACCTTCTGTGGCAGAGAATTCCACAGACTCACCACTCTCTGTGTGAAGAAATGTTTTCTCATCTCGGTCCTAAAAGACTTCGCCCTTATCCTTAAGCTGTGACCCCTGGTTCTGGACTCCCCCAACATCGGGAACAATTTTCCCGCATCTAGCCTCTCCAACCCCTTAAGAATTTTATATGTTTCTATAAGATCCCCCCTCAGTCTTCTAAATTCCAGCGAGTACAAGCCCAGTCTATCCAGTCTTTCCTCATATGAAAATCCCGCCATCCCAGGGATCAATCTGGTGAACCTTCTCTGTACTCCCTCTAAGGCAAGAACGCCTTTCCTCAGGTTAGGAGACCAAAACTGCACACAATACTCCAGGTGCGGTCTCACCAAGGCCCTGTACAACTGCAGCAGAACCTCCCTGCTCCTAAACTCAAATCCTCTTGCTATGAATGCCAACATACCATTCGCTTTCTTCACTGCCTGCTGCACCTGCATGCTTGCTTTCAATGACTGGTGCACCATGACACCCAGGTCACGTTGCATCTCCCCTTCTCCCAATCGGTCACCATTCAGGTAATACTCTGCTTTCCTGTTCTTGCCGCCAAAGTGGATAACCTCACATTTATCCACATTATATTGCATCTGCCATGCATTTGCCCACTCGGCTAATCTATCCAAGTCACTCTGCAGCCTCCTAGCATCCTCCTCGCAGCTAACACTGCCACCCAGCTTCGTGTCATCCGCAAACTTAGAGATGTTGCATTCAATTCCCTCGTCCAAATCATTAATATACACTGTAAATAACTGGGGTCCCAGCACTGAGCCTTGCGGTACCCCACTAGTCACTGCCTGCCATTCCGAAAAGGACCCATTTATTCCTACTCTTTGCTTCCTGTCCGGCAACCAATTTTCTATCCACCTCAACACTGAACCCTCAATACCGTGTGCTTTAAGTTTGTACACCAATCTCCTATGTGGGACCTTGTCGAAGGCCTTCTGAAAGTCCAGATATAACACATCGACTGGTTCTCCCTTATCCACTCTACTAGTTACATCCTCGAAAAATTCTATAAGATTCGTCAGACATGATTTGCCTTTGGTAAATCCATGCTGACTTTGTCCGATGATTTCACCACTTTCCAAATGTGATGCTATCACATCTTTAATAACTGACTAGCATTTTCCCCACTACCGATGTTAGGCTAATTGGTCTATAATTCCCCGTTTTCTCTCTCCCTCCCTTTTTAAAAAGTGGGGTTACATTAGCTACCCTCCAGTCCTCAGGAACTACTCCAGAATCTAAAGAGTTTTGAAAAATTATCACTAATGCATCCACTATTTCTGAGGCTACTTCCTTAAGCACTCTGAGATGCAGCTTATCTGGCCCTGGGGATTTATCTGCCTTTAATCCATTTAATTTACCTAACACCACTTCCCGACTAACCTGGATTTCCCTCAGTTCCTCCATCTCATTAGACCCCCGGTCCCCCGCTATTTCCGACAGACGGTTTATGTCTTCCTTAGTGAAGACAGAACCAAAGTATTTGTTCAATTGGTCTGCCATCTCCTTGTTCCCTATGATCAATTCACCTGTTTCCGACTGCAAGGGACCTACATTTGTCTTAACTAATCTTTTTCTCTTGACATATCTATAAAAGCTTTTACAGTCAGTTTTTATGTTCCTTGCCAGTTTTCCCTCATAATCTATTTTCCCTTTCCTAATTAAGCCCTTTGTCCTCTGCTGGACTCTGAATTTCTCCCAGTCCTCTGGTATGCTACTTTTTCTGGCTAATCTGTATGCTTCATCTTTTGTTTTAATACTATCCTTGATTTCCCTTGTTAGCCACGGATGCACTACCTTTCCTGGTTTGTTCTTTTGCCAAACTGGGATGAACACTTGTTGTAGTTCATCCATGCGACCTTTAAATGCCTTCCATTGCATGTCCACCGTCAACCCTTTCAGCATCAATCGCCAGTCTATCTTCTCTATCTTCTCTAGTGAATGGCATGATTGAATCAGCCTCCTGTACCTTCCCTGGCAATCCATTCTAGATTCTCACCATTTGTGGGTGGCACAGTGCTGCAGCTAATAATGCTGCTGTCTTACAGCACTGGAGACCCAGGTGCGATCCTGACCTCGGGTGCTGCCTGTGCGGAGTTTGCACATTCTCCCTGTGACAACGTGAGTTTCCTCCAGGTGCTCGATTTCTTCCCACATTCCAAAGATGTGCAGCTTTGTAGGTTAATTGCCCTCTGTAAAATTGTCCCTAGTGTGTAGGGAGTGGATGAGAAAGTGGGATAATATAGAACTAGTGAGAACAGGTGATCGATGGTCAGCAGGGACTCGGTGGGCCAAATGGCCTGTTTCAATGGTGTACCTCTGAACTAAAATAAACTGCTCCTGTTATACACATTCTCCCTGTGACAGCGTGGGTTTCCTCCGGGTGCTCAGGTTTCCTCCCACATTCCAAAGACGTGCAGTCTGTGGGTTAATTTGCCTTTGTAAATTGTCATAAATCCGTTGGGGAAAGTGGGATAACGTAGAACTAGTGTGAACAGGTCAATGGTCGGCGTGGACTGGGTGGGCCAAAGGGCCTGTTTTTATGCTGTCTATTTAAATTGAACTGCGCTAAATCCCTGACCACATTTTTGGATCTGTCTTTTACAAGCGATTAGTCAGATCTAGGTCTTGGACAAGGGGCATTGCCTTTTGATTAACAGTGTAATCTTCAGTAAAAATGTCCTGTCTGGCACTTGACCTCCTTTACTTTTTTCCCTTTTATTGGATCCAGTTTTGGTCACCCTTCCATAGCAAAGATGTTGTTAACATGCAAAGAGTGCAGAGAAGATTTACGAGGATGTTGCCAGGATGAGGGCCTGAGCTATAGGGAGAGGTTGGACAGGCTCCTTGGAACACAGGTCTGAGGGATGATCTTGTAGAGGTCATAGAGTCATGGAATCATAGAGTGATACAGTGTGGAAACAGGCCCTTCGGCCCAACTTGCCCACACCGGCCAACAATGCCCCAGCTACACTAGTCCCACCTGCCTGCGCTTGGTCCATATCCCTCCAAACCTGCCCTAACCATGTACCTGTCTAACTGTTTCTTAAACGGTGGGATAGTCCCAGCCTTAACTACCTCCTCTAGCAGTTTGTTCCATACACCCACCACCCTTTGTGTGAAAAAGTTACCCCTCAGATTCCTAATAAATCTTTTCCCCTTCACCGTGAACATATGTCCTCTGGTCCTCGATTCTCCTACTCTGGGCAAAACACTCTGTGCATCTACCCGATCTATTCCTCTCATGATTTTGTACACCTCTATAAGATCTCCCCTCATCCTCCTAGGCTCCATGGAATAGAGACCCAGCCTACTTAACCTCTCCCTACAGCTCACACCCTCTAGTCCTGGCAACATCCTTTAAATCTTGTTGGGAGGTCATGTTGCAGGTGAATGAGATGTTGGTGAGACTGCATTTAGAATATTGTGTTCAGTTATGGGCACCATGTTATAGGAAAGATATTGTCAAGCTTGAAAGGGTTCAGAAAAGATTTATGAGGATGTTATACTTGTATAAGATCGTGAAGGGAATAGGTAGGGTAGATGCACGGTGTCTTTTACTCAGAGTAGGGGAATCAAGAACTGGAGGACAGGTTTGAGATGAGAAGGGGAAGATTTAATAGAAACCAGAGGATGGTGGGTATACGGAACGAGCTGCCAGAGGGGGTAGTTGAGGCAGGTACGATAACAACATGTACAAGACATGTGGACAGGCATATGGATAGAAAAGGTTTAGAGGGATATGGTCCCAATGCAGACTACCTCTCGACAGAGCTTCTTTTTTGACATGGGCAAGTACGGCCTATTTCCATGCTGTATGACTCTAGAGCACTGTCTCTCCCTCTCTGAAGTCAATAGGCGATTTTTATGATATTAGCAGCTTACATAAAAGACTGCAGCAAATAAAATAAATTACTGCAGAAAATAATCAATACATATGTCTAAATGTTAAGGGTTATAATACACTATTCTGCAGTTTCTGTTCTGCCCAAGACAGCATGAAATTGCAACGATGTAAAAAAAGTCCAGTCCATCACACAAACCAGCCATCCCTTCCCCACCCGGCACCACCCCCCATCCCCAACACTGACTCCATCTATACTGCCTTGGGAAAGCAGCCAACATAATCAAAGACGACTTACACCCTGGTCATTTTCTCTTCTCCCCTCTCCTGGCAGGCAACAGATACAAAAGCTTGAAAGCTCACACCACCAGATTCCGGAACAACTTCTTCCCCACTGTTATCAGACTCTTGAACAGACCTGTCACGTGCTAACCATGAATTCCCATTCTTCCAATCCACCTTATTGCAGCCCTTGAACTTTTTTACCTGCATTTTCTCTGTAGTTCCAACGCTATATTCTGCATTCTGTTTATTTTCTAATGTATTAAATTCAATTATATTCTGCTTTATATGTAGTAGATATAATCTGAATGTACTCAAGTATGGTATGATTTGCCTACTTAACATTTTTCACTGTATCTCAGTACACATGACAATAATAATAAACCGATACTGGTACTTTCTTGAGAACCATATAAATGGCGTATTCCCTACGAATGGAGTGTATCTTCTTCTGCCAATTAGCTAAATGATAGGAACTTCTATCATAACATAAACTTGTACCAAATAGTATCTTGTGTCACAGTATAAATCCTATCACCCAGGAGGGCAACTGAGCATGCAGTCTTATCAGGTCAAAGATGATATTCTGAAATGAAATGGGATTTACAAACTTAATATGACACAAGAGGTGGCCATTTGGCCCTTCAGGCCCATGCCAGCTTCCAACAGGGTAATGCCATCAATCCCAATCTGATGAGGACTGACTGTTGGGAAGGCATTTTCAAGGAAAGGACACAAGCACCATAATGAGAATCTATAAGTAAACAGCTTACCCGAAGCTGCAAAATGTAATGCTCATTCCAGAAGGCTGCAAAATACCTAGACGGTAGATATGATATTGTTCTTTCCACTGTTCTAAGGAAGGGCAACTGAGTAATTTATTTTTTAAAAGACACAAAGTGCTGGAGTAACTCAGCAGGTCAGGCAGCATCTATGGAGGACATGGATAGGTGATGTTTCGGGTCGGGACCCTTCTTCAGACTAAAAGGTAAACTTAAGATACACACAAAATGCTGGAGGCACTCCGTGGGTCAGGCAGCATTTCTGGAGAAAAACCAATAGTTGCTATTTCAGGTCGGAATCCTTCTTCAGACTGCAATCTGCAAATCTATTTTTGTCATACTCACTTTTAAATTTCTGTCATTGAATCGATGAACACCAATGGCAGCAGGGGTGATCTCCATTACATCAAAGTAAAAACCTTGAATCAAAATAGAAACACATAATATAATCTAAATATTATCTAAAATACATTCATTTACCTCACTTAATGCTTTGCAAATAAATCTTACATCACCTTGTGTTGTTGTGCTGGCTCTCTTTCTAATGTCTCACCCTTTTGGCTATACGACTTGTTAACCCAGATTACACTGGTAGAAGCCAGATCCCCACAGTGGCTGCCTGCAGTCAACCTTGCACTTTACTGGACATGAATGTGGAGAGCCCACCTTGTCCACCCTTGAGGGATGGGGGACCTCAGTAAGAATGAGTATGGTGGAATCTAGCCGTACTGAATCTTCAAACACAGTCTTCTATGATTGTAACCAGGTGATATTTTATCTTTGAATCACAAAGTGCTGGAGTTATTCAGCGGGTCAGGCAGAATCTGGAAAACATGGATAGGTGACGTTTTGGGTCGGGACCCTTTGTCAGTCTGTTACTCCAGCGTTACTCCAGCACTTTGTCTACTTTTGTAAACCAGCATCTGCAGTTCTTTGTTTCTACATCTGGATATTTTATTTTCCTGCATTTTTCAATATCTCTGTTTCCCAAACTATCCTCTATCTTACCATCTTAGTTTGACAGTCCTCACAAGCCTCCATCCATAAATCCAAGTTCATGAATGACCTCTGTCTGAAGTGATGACTGAAGAAGTGTTGCAATCCAAAACATCACCTGTTCCTTTTCTCCAGAGACGTTGCCTGACCGCTGAGTTGCTCCTGTACTTTGTGCAATCTTCAGTATAAACCAGCATCTGCAGTTCCTTCTGACACAATCATGAATGACCTCTTCTCAACCCACACTATAACCTCTGGACACTCCTGAGATCATTGGCCATCTCTTATTCCTTTTGCCTCACAGCACCAGAGACCTGGGTTCAACCCTGACTACAGGTGCTATTTGTATGGAGTTTGTACGTTTTCGCTGTGGCATCATGGGTTTACACTGGGTGCTTCGGTTTCCTCCCACATTCCAAAGAGGTATGGATTTGTAGGTAAATTGGCTGTTGTAAACTGTCCCTAGTGGGTAGGATAGTGCTATTGTATGGGGTGATTGATGGTCGGCACAGACTCGGTGGGCCGAAGGGCTTGTTTCCGTGCTGTGCCTCTAAAATCCAAAACTATCTTTTGCCTGATGATACCACTTCAGCAACTTCTTCATACCTGGTGATGATACCCAATGCTACTTCCATCAGCTTACTTTACCTTCCCTGGTGCCTCTGATGCTAAAGATTTTCATACATCAGAAGCTACAGTATCTTCGAGCTAAACATTGGAAAGACTGAAGCTTCAATTGGTCTCTGCTCTGATCGCTCTACTGGCAAAAGTGATAATAAGTAGTTCATGAAAGCCCAGTGCACACTTTACCTATATTTCCATTATTTCCAGGACAAGTGGCTTTCAAAGCTTTTGCAAATTCATCCCATGAACTAGAAGCTCTTTCATCACGGATTCTCTCTCTCGTTAGGGAGCCATTCTTAAAACTAGGGAAAAGGCGGAGTTAGATAAAGATGCAAGTACAGGTATTATACAATATAAAGCACTTCATTATAAAGTCCTACACGATTGGTAGAATTCTCAACAACCATTTCTCAACATATGATAATCTATCCTTGCCATAATGGGATAATGTGAATGTTGAACTAAAACCTTGTGTATGAACACATTACACGTGATGTATGATGGCAGGAGGTCTGAGAACTTGCACCTATGTAGTCTGAGCATTAAGCTGTTACTGAGCTATTTTTAAGCTTTCTAAGTTGCAGCAGTTTCCAGCTTTGTTTTCCTTTTATAGCAAGAGGTTACAAATCATCAAAACCAAGTAAATATTCCTTCAACATTAACGCGAGTAATAACAAACGGCAGTACAGACGCTGCCTGAATTACAAAAGGGTTATGTTACCTGCAGACCCTGGCATAAGTCGCATGTTATGCAAATCGGAAGCATAGGTGCCACCGTGTATGGGTACATTCACTATTCGACTCAACCACCAGAGGTGGGGGGGGGGGGGGGGGGCGGGGAGCTCTAACCTGGAGACGACGAAGGGGAGCTCCGGCGTGGACACCACGGGGGGGACCTCTGACGCAGAGACCACTGAGGGGGGTGGGAAGCTCCGGCGTGGATACAACTGGGTGAGCTCCAACCCAGAGACCACGGGGAGAGCTCTGACGCGGAGACCACGTGGCATGAGTTGGCTGAAAGAATTGTTTACGTAAGTGCAAGTTTATGTAAATTGCCCATTACTAAGTCAGGGAGTGCCTGCACTATGTTACTGATGTTGGTTTCGATCCAACTAATGCCCAGACATTTTATTCACTGAAAGCTAAGGCATAGCAATGTCACTTAGGTGCTCAAACACACAAGCTGAAGGGTGGAAGTAATGGGGCACTGGTAATGGTCCAGAGAAAGAAGGGAATGATATGAATTTATATTTAGCTTTGTGCAGGCCTTTCTTTCAACACTAAAAACTATCCTTTACCAAATGAGTGCCATGTAGGCATCGCTGTCCACTGGGTTGCAGAAGACATGTCCTTGCAGTGCAGGTTTTGGGTCCTGAATCCACAGAAAGACAGTGTCACTTGTTCCCAGACTTACCTGAAAAATACAATAAGGAAATGCATTTAATAAAATGCAAACCCAAGAAGTAGAAGATACATTAGAGTTTAGAGATACAGCATGGAAACAGGCTCTTTAGCCCATCAAGTTCACATTGACCATTGATTGCCAATTCACACTACCTCTACGTTATCCCACTTTCTCATCCACTCCTTACACACAAGGGGCAATTTACAGGAGTGAATTAACCTACAAACCCACATGTCTTTGGATTGTGGGAAGAAACCAGAGCACCTGGAGGAAACATAGAAAATAGGTGCAGGAGTAGGCCATTCGGCCCTTCGAGCCTGCACCACCATTCAATATGATCATGGCTGATCATCCAACTCAGTATCCTGTATCTGCCTTCTCTCCATACCCCCTGACCCCTTTAGCCACATCTAAGGGCCACATCTAACTCCCTCTTAAATATAGCCAATGAACTGGCCTCAACTACCCTCTGTGGCAGAGAATTCCACAGATTCACTACTCTCTGTGTGAAAAAAAAAGTTCTCATCTCGGTCCTAAAAGACTTCCCCCTTATCCTTAAACTGTGACCCCTTCTTCTGGACTTCCCCAACATCGGGAACAATCTTCCTGCATCTAGCCTGTCCAACCCCTTAAGAATTTTGTAAGTTTCTATAAGATCCCCCCTCAATCTTCTAAATTCCAGCGAGTACAAGCCGAGACTATCCAGTCTTTCTTCATATGAAAGTCCTGCCATCCCAGGAATCAATCTGGTGAACCTTCTCTGTACTCCCTCTATGGCAAGGAAATCCATATGGTCACAGGGAGAACGTACAAACTCCACACAGACAGCACCCGAGATCAGGATTGAACCTGGTTCTCTGGCGCTGTGGGGCAGCGACTCTATCAGCTGTGCCACTATGCCAAGCACTGCATAAATGTAACCCGTCATGTGCAGAAGGCTGAGGGATCACCGAATCAAAGCGTTTGAAATTATATCAGAATTCATCCGAATAAATGTGGGAACTATTCACTCCAATACAGGGATACATTTTTAGCTGGATAATCAGTTGCCATCTTCCAAAATTCCCCAGATTCTGGAAAGATTCCAATGGATTGGAAAGCAGCAAATGTAATAAAAGCACTAAATACAAGTTTGCAATACTGAGATAGATGGGGAAGTAATTTGTGCAGAGAGCACAAAGTAAAATAAAATCTTTATAAAGTGAAACATATAATTTAGCAAGGAATAGAAATTCACATCCTGCAGCAGAATTAACTAATAATTATCCACAACTAGCATCAGGTAAAACAAGTTTCCCTATTATGATGGAGAACAGGGAAAACTACAGCACAAGTTCACCGACTACAACGATAGGATTTCCATAGGATTTCCATAATAAGCTACAAATGCTCTAAAAATAAAAAAATGTTGAGTTGAGTTTAGTTTGAATTGATGAGTAGATTGAAGTCAATTTGAAAGAGAGATAACCATAAAATTAGGTAGCTTTATTACAGTTACTACTACAAAATCTAAGCCAGATCAAACCCTACACTGGCACATACCAAAAGAGAATGTCATTTCTTTCTTTTAAAAGGGTGCAGAGAAGATTTACGAAGATGTAGCTTGGACTGGGCTGCAGGGAGTGGTTGGTCAGGCTAGGACTTTATTCATCGGAGTGCACTTTTTACTCTACTGGACAAGATATGGGGATTGTAACATTGTGGATTCTCTGTTCCCTAAAGTGGCATGGAGGTAAAGAAGATGTAAATAAAGCACGCTTGCCTCCCTCAGTCAAGGCATTGAGTATGAAAGTTGGCCAATCATATTGCAGCACTACGGACAGCATCCGCAGTCTGGATGGAACCCAGGTCTGTTGTGCTGTGAGGCAGCAACTATACAGATGCACAATGGCATTCTGATGGAACATTGCCCTCCACAGAGGGCTGCGGAGGCGAAGTCAGTGGATATTTTTAAGGCAGAGATAGACAAATTCTTGATCAGAACGGGTGTCAAAGGTTTTGGGGAAAAGGCAGGAAAAGGGGATTAGGAGGCAGAGATCGGCCATGATTGAATGGCTGAATAGACTCGATGGGCCGAATGGCCTAATTCTACTACTATAACTTGTGAACTTTATAAAATTACCAGGCATAGTTGGAGTAAATAGTCGAGGTGGAGATGCACGAGTCTGCAGATGCTGGAATCTGGAGCAAAAAACAAACTGCTGATGAAACTCAGTTATCCAGGCTGCCTCTGTGGAGGATTGAGGCTCATTAACTGGACTGGTCAAAAATAGTCAATAATCTTTCTTCGCATCATTGTAATGTCACATATTCTAAGGCAGAGATTTAAGGCGAGTAGGGGAAAGCTTAAAGAAGATGTGCAAGATCATTTTTATTTACAGATACTTGCTGGCAGGGTCAGTAGTAGAAGCAGATACAATATGACGTTTAAGAGGCTTATGAACAGGCAGGGAACATAGGCATACAGATCACGTGTATGCAGATGAGATCAGTTACATTGGCCTCATGATCATCTTAGACACAGTGGGCCAAAGGACCATTCCTGCGTTGTACTGTACTACGTAAAAGCAGCAAACATTTCAAATTGTCCTTTTGCAGTGTAAACACGCACATTTGCAAATCCGTTCAACACAATTCAATCTTTCTATTTTCTTAAGCACTCCCCTTCCTGTGCTCAAAACTTCCAACTTCTCTGCACAACACTGCCCTCCATAACTTTACATAGCATTAGAAGCAGCATAAAGTGGCAGACTGACTATTAATGCATCCTGTATCGGATCTGTCTTACTCACCACTAGGCTTCAATTTACTGTCTCAGATCACCTTCACTCTCCACGCACATTACTTTCATTTATATGACCACCTTTTTCTAGACTCCCCACATGCAATTTTTCCTGTTCAGTTTTATTATCCACTACTGCCATAAGCTTTGCACAATGTGAAAATGTGCCCACAGTGCTTGTGACTCTTTGCACTTTGACCATTTGTAAAGTTATTAAACAAACCAGTCCCAAAACAATCCCATGGGACCTCACTGGTAATAATTCTCAGAAGGATTATGACACCCCTGCTCTGCACCTCCGTGTCTACCTATTACCTGCCATAATTTGTCCTGCCTCTCCTCTTTTCCAGCTTATTTCCCCACCCCCTGCTCCCTTACAATCAGGCCGAAGAAGGGTCCCGACATGAAACGTCACCTATCCATGTTCCCCAGAGATGCTGCCTGACTCGTTGAGTTACTCCAGCACATTGTGTCCTCTGTTTTGCAGCCTGCAAATTTTTTCAGACGGTGTTATCTGAACCATCCTTTCAACAACTAGAGAGCAGTCCTGAGCTACTATCTATTTCATTGGAGACCCTTGGACTATCTTTAATCGGACTTTACTGGACATTATCTTGTGCTAAACGTTATTGCCTTCATCATATATCTGTGATTGTGGACGGCTCAATTGTAATCACGTATAGTGTTTCCGCTGACTGGTTAGCATGCAACAAAAAACTTTTTACTGTACCTCAGTACATGTGACAATAAACTAAACTAAACAAAACATGTATTCATTGCAAATCATTCTTTTTTCTCATTATTGGACTTTTCAGAGGAAGTGTATAAAAGATATTACTGGATTTAATGAGCATTGCATTTGCACAAATCAAGTTACCCTGATATTGCTGGCAGATGCTCAACAGATCACCCAAATCTCCACCAGATACCTATGCTATGGTGCACAGTGCAAAACACTGAAGAATAGGAACCAATAAACAGTTACCTCATTTATTACGTCCTTATCATTTACCATGAATTTTAGAAATATTCTGATTTAACATTACTTACTTTAATGCAAATCAAGGAGAATTGTTAAAACAATGACAACTTTCCCTTTATCGTTTTAATTCACTATCCGAAGTTCTCTAACAATATAAAGTACTCACTGCTATATCTCCCTGCTGAAGTCGCATTCCTGCTAGTGATGCTGTAAGAGAGAACAGATACAATTTATGGTAACTAATATTCAGTATTACATTTCAACTTTTAAATAAATGAACATGTTAAATTAACAAAGGTGGATAGGCTTTTGGCCTACATCAGTCAGAGTATTGAGCACTGAACAAGTCATGTTGCAGTTGTATAAGATGTTGGTGAGGCCGCATTTAGGGTATTGTGTTCAGTTTTGGAAAGATGTTGTCAAGCTGGAAAGGGTGATTTATGAGGGTGTTGCCAGGACTCGAGGGCTTGAGTTATAGAGGTTGAGCGGGCGGTTCCTTGGAGCGCAGGAAGATGAGGGGTGATCTTATAGAGGTGTACAAAATCATGAGAGGAATAGATCGGGTACGCACATAGAGTCTCTTCCCCAGAGTAGGGGAATCAAGAACCAGAAGACATTAGTTTTACATGAGAGGGGAATGATTTAAAAGGTTCCTGAGGGTTAACTTTTTCCACTAAAGGGTAGTGGGTGTATGGAACAAGCTGCCGGAGGAGGTAGTTGAGGCAGGTTACTATTGTAAAGTTTAAGAAACATTTAGACAGGCACATGAATAGGACAGGTTTAGAGGGATATGGGCCAAACGCAGGCAAGTGGGACTAGCGTAAATGGGACATGTTGGCCGGTGTGGGCGGGTTGGGCTGAAGGGCTTGTTTCCATGCTGTATGACTCTGTGTCTAGTTTTCAATCATTGCTAAAAACCTCAATTACACAGATGTTGAATCATTTCCATCACAAAGTTCACAAAAAATACAGAGACATACACACAGACACGCACACACACGGGCACAAACACGCGCACACACACGGGCACACACACGGGCACACAGACAGGCACACAGACAGGCACGCACAGGCACGCACAGGCACGCACACAGGCACGCACACAGGCACGCACACAGGCACGCACACAGGCACGCACACAGGCACGCACACAGGCACGCACACAGGCACGCACACAGGCACGCACACAGGCACGCACACAGGCACGCACACAGGCACGCACACAGGCACGCAGACACGCACGCAGACACGCACGCAGACACGCACGCAGACACGCACGCAGACACGCACGCAGACACGCACGCAGACACGCACGCAGACACGCACGCAGACACGCACGCAGACACGCACGCAGACACGCACGCAGACACGCACGCAGACACGCACGCAGACACGCACGCAGACACGCACGCAGACACGCACCCAGACACGCACACAGACACGCACAGACACGCACACAGACACGCACACAGACACGCACACAGACACGCACACAGACACGCACACAGACACGCACACAGACACGCACACAGACACGCACACAGACACGCACACAGACACGCACACAGACACGCACACAGACACGCACACAGACACGCACACAGACACGCACACAGACACGCACACAGACACGCACACAGACACGCACACAGACACGCACACAGACACGCACAGACCTGTGCTACAGCAGAAAAACTAATCTCTTTCAGTAAGGTTTGTAGAGTGATAACCATCAGGGTGTCAAGGGCACAGCAGATAACTAGCTTCCCATTGAAAAAGCACTATGGGACCTTCTAAATCTACCTGTTGACCAAATGGTTTTCCAGTTAATGACCCAATCTGAAATTATTCCCTCGGTACTGTAGGAGTCTAAAATTTTGGGTCAAATGTATGCGGAAACCATAACCAGGCAAGAGGTACAGAAGTTTGAAAACTAGATTCAGGCACAGTTTCATCCCAGCTG
This sequence comes from Rhinoraja longicauda, assembly GCF_053455715.1. Classification (NCBI taxonomy): domain Eukaryota; kingdom Metazoa; phylum Chordata; class Chondrichthyes; order Rajiformes; family Arhynchobatidae; genus Rhinoraja; species Rhinoraja longicauda. Next base: position 93,563,864 of record NC_135954.1, read on the forward strand.
TTATCAGGCAACTGAACCATCCTGTCAACAATGAGAGAGCAGTCCTGAGCTACTATCTACCTCACTGGAGACCCTCCCATTATCTTAAATCGGATTTTACTGGACTCTATCTTGTACTAAATGTTATTCCCTTTATCATGTATTGGCACTCTGTGGACACTCTGGACAGCTCACTGTGGACGGATCGATTATAATCGCCTATAGGTTTTCCACTAACTGGTTGGCACGCAACAAAGCTTTTCACTGTACCTCGGTACAAGTGACAATAAACTAAACTAAACTCGGTGTGGAAACAGCTATCCACATGATTCAGTAGCTCTGCAATGGAAACGTATTATGTAGCTACCTCAGCACCAATACCATGTAACGTACCAGTTGCAGAAGGCGACAAGTATGGTTTCATTAGCAACTCCTAATTCTACGTAGCACAACAAATCCCAATTTACACACACCATCCTTAAATGCATCGTTAACATTGCCTCTATCTAACATTGTGGCATAAATATCACCATAAGAGTAGTGGTTTAAAGGTTGTTACTCTTCTGAGTAAATAGGGAATGAAAATAAATGTAGGCTTGCAGATATCATCCAATCCATAAAAAGCTGACCCACCCCAAAGCTGTATCACCCCAATTTGATGACCAACCTCTCCATTTTCTGCTGTTGATAATGTAAGAAATGCAAAATCTCAAAGAAAGGGCAGAAGCAAGGGGAGTATTCACATTTATATGATGATAATGTAAATATAAATGTTGTATCAAGAAAAAGTCAGCTGCACCAAAAGTTTTATAATCTCTCTTGTTTTGTCCTCCCACATCCCAAAGATGTGCAGATGTGTAGGTTAATTGGCCTCTATAAATTGTCTCTGTAAATTACACCTAATGTGTAGGTAGTGAATGTGAAAGTGGGATAACATAGAATTAGTGTGAACGGGTGATCGATGGTCGGCATGGAGTCAGTGGGCCGAAGGGTCTGCTTCCATGCTGTACTTTTCAATTAATCAAACATCCTGCAGATGCCACGATATAATCAGTCTGCCTAATAGGTTCACCTTTAGGAAGGCAGTGGCTGACATTTACTGGCCAAAATAAAGAACTATAATCTTACCTGAATTGTCTCCTGTGAAAGCAATGACTTTGCACTCGGAATTAAATCCAAACCGTTTCACAAAGTATGGTGATATCGACCCCTACAATAATGCAGAGGAATGAATCTTAGAATCGTAAACTGACATTCATGTACACGCAGCAAGAACAAATAGCAGTTAGTTAACATCACACTCCACAAAGCAAATGGGGGTGTCTGATAGTTTTTATAGTTACAGACGATACCCAGGGAAAGATTAGGTCAGATGGTTCTGGATCAACTACCCAAACCTGCATGAACCTGTATTTAGTGGCAGGTCAATGGCAAGGTGGGGGGTGACCTCCTGACCTCCGGCAACACCTGACCTCCTGCTTCTCTCTGGCATCTGAGATTCAGCACAAATGTGCGGAAATCAGAGTGAACAACAAACAGGAACCCATGGGTAAAGGTTACTGCAGGGGGGTTGTGAGAGACAGGGTCTACCAGTATTTGGAGAGACAAGGACTGATAGGGGATAGTCTGCATCACTGGTGCATGGGAAAATGGGTCTCAGAAATAGTCATAGAGACGTACAGCATGGAAACAGGCCCTTCAGCCCAACTTGCCATTGCCAACCAAGATACCATCTATTCTAGTCTTACCTGCTCACATTTGGCCCATATCCCCCTAAACCTTTCCTATCCAAGTACCTGTTCAAATGTCTTTTAAATGTTATTACGTACCTGCCTCAAGTATCTGCAAGAGATTTTTGTCATGTATTGCAGTGTTTATTAACGTCACGTATACCAAGATACCATGAGAAGCTTTCAGTCTATCAGTCTTCGTGCTATCAGTCAAATTAAATTACAATACGAATACAATCATGGCATACGCAATCAGAACAAGTAATGCAAAGTGAAAAATACTGGAGTGCAGAATATAGTGTTACAGCATCGTAACGTTACAGTTAAAGAGAAATATGTGCAAACAAAACACAGTGCAAGGTTTGCCACATTCTGGACTACATCTGATAACAGCAAGGAAGAAGCTGATCCTGATTCTGGTAGTACATGCTTTCAAGTTTCTATATCTTCTGCTCTATAGCACGGCACGGTAGCGCAGCGGTAGAGTTGCTGCTTTACAGCGAATGCAGCGCCGGAGACTCAGGTTCGATCCTGACTACGGGTGCTGCACTGTAAGGAGTTTGTACGTTCTCCCCGTGACCTGCGTGGGTTTTCTCCGAGATCTTCGGTTTCCTCCCACACTCCAAAGACATACAGGTATGTAGGTTAATTGGCTGGGTAAATGTTTAAAAAAATTGTCCCTAGTGGGTGTAGGATAGTGTTAATGTGCGGGGATCGCTGGGCGGCACGGACTTGGAGGGCCGAAAAGGCCTGTTTCCAGCTGTATATATATATGATATGATATGATATGATATGATATGATATGATATGATATGATATTGGCGGAGAATCGGAAATGATAACGGTGAATCTGGTCCTTGATTCTCAAGTAATTGGGCGGCACGGTAGCGCAGCGGTAGAGTTGCTGCTTTACAGCGAATGCAGCGCCGGAGACTCAGGTTCGATCCTGACTACGGGTGCTGCACTGTAAGGAGTTTGTACGTTCTCCCCGTGACCTGCGTGGGTTTTCTCCGAGATCTTCGGTTTCCTCCCACACTCCAAAGACGTACAGGTATGTAGGTTAATTGGCTGGGTAAAGGTAAAAATTGTCCCTAGTGGGTGTAGGATAGTGTTAATGTGCGGGGATCGCTGGGCGGCACGGACTTGGTGGGCCGAAAAGGCCTGTTTCCGGCTGTATATATATGATATGATATGATATGATAATTGTAAATGTTGACTTTGTTAGCATTGCCAAGAGCCTGAAAAGATAGCAGAATAGAACATTCTGCACGAGTGACAGAATAACATAAGTGGTTCTTTCCGATGGAGTGTATGAATTGATGTTGCAGACACAAATTTGCAATGGGGCCCCTTCGGTAATGCATGGGGATTGTTGAGCTGGCCCAGAGATTTGTCAGGCTGGTACATATAGCGTGGATTTGAAAAAATATTATCCTAGTAGGAATTTCCCTTAAACAACCTCCTGGAGATGTGTGTCTCCGGCACCAATTGGTACAGTTGTGCGTTTGAGACATCCCTGTCCCGCCTGCGATTGGTCCAAAACGCCGCAGCGAGAATCCTGACGGGTGCCCATAAAAGGGACCACATCACCCCGATTCTGGCCTCTCTCCACTGGCTCCCAGTACAGTACAGAATCAATTTCAAGCTCCTCCTATTCACATACAAAGCCCTAAACGGGCTTGCCCCCCCCCCCATATCAAAAATCTTCTAACCCACCACTCTATCTCCAGGTCCCTCAGGTCGGCCGACTTGGGACCACTGACTATCCCACGGTCTAGGCTTAAGCTCAGGGGTGACCGCGCTTTTGCGGTTGCAGCTCCTAGACTGTGGAACAGCATCCCTCTCCCCATCAGAACTGCCCCCTCCATCGACTCCTTTAAGTCCAGGCTCAAAACCTATTTCTACTCCCTAGCGTTTGAGGCCCTCTGAGGGGGCGCTGTGAACTGTTTATGTATGTGCTGTTATGTTTGTGTGCCATTGTATGTTCATTTCTTAGTACCTGAACTGATGTACAGCACTTTGGTCAACGTGGGTTGTTTTTAAATGTGCTATACAAATAAAATTGACTTGACTTGAGAGGTCTGAGTGTATTTTTGTGCCAATGTATTTCTGTGTTCTGTCCACTGAGCGGTGCTGCAGTGCAAACTATTATCTATTTATTCCTCCCGTAGACTAAAAACAGCTGGAGGGAGTCAGCAGGTCAGGGGGATGAAAATAGACAGATAACACTTTGGGTTGGAAAGCTTCTTCAAGACACTAGAGCGGAGATAGCCGGTGGAAAGGGGTTAGGGGAAGGAGTGGGGCAAGAGTTATCAAGTGATGGCTGGAGACACAGGGAACTGCAGATGTTGGAAACATGAGCAAAACACAGTGCTGGAGGAACTCAGTGGGTCAGGCAGCATCCGTGAAAAGACAGGTGCTGTTTCAGGCCAGCACCCTTCTTCAGACTGATTGGAGTAATTTGGAAAAGAGAATGGGGATGGGATAAAGCTGACTTGTGGAGAAACAAGAACTACAGATACTGATTTACCAAGGATTTACCAGCATTTACCAAGTGCTGGAGTAACTCAGCCCAAGATACCAACTTAGTTGCATTGACAAGGTGAGCCAAAGGGCCTGTTTCAATACTGTATAGTTTAATGGTTCTATGACTTTAGACTCTGGAGATACAGTGCAGAAATAGGCCCTTTGGCCCCTCCGAGTCTGTGCCGACCAGTAATGTAAGAAAATAACTGCAGATGCTGGTACAAATCAAAGGTATTTATTTCACAAAATGCTGGAGTAACTCAGCAGGTCAGGCAGCATCTCAGGAGAGAAGGAATGGGTGACGTTTCGGGTCGAGACCCTTCTTCAGACTGATGTCAGGGGGGCGGGACAAAGGAAGGATATAGGTGGAGACAGGAAGATAGAGGGAGAACTGGGAAGGGGGGGACAGAGGAACTATCTAAGTTCCGCGCCGACCAGTGATCACCCGTACACTAACACTTTCCTACACACGAGGAATCATTTACAATTTACCGAAGCCAATTAACCTATATACCTGTAAGTAGAAGAGGTACTAAAGAAGAGATACTTCTTCAGTCTGAAGAAGGGTCTCGACCCGAAACGTCACCCATTCCTTCTCTCCCGAGATGCTGCCTGACCTGCTAAGTTACTCCAGCATTTTGTGAATAAATACCTTCGATTTGTACCAGCATCTGCAGTTATTTTCTTATATATACCTGTACGTCTTTGGAGTGTGGGAAGAAACCGGAGCACCCTGAGAAAACCAACATGGTCACAGGGAGAACGTACAAACTCCATACAGACAGCACCTGTTGTCAGGATTGAACCTGGGTTTCTGGCATTGTAAGGCAGCAACTCTACCGCTCTGTCACTGTGTTGCCCATATCCAAGCAGTAGGCAAATCCACCCCATCCATCCCACCGTTTTCCCATATGCTTGTTTGTAAAAATGGGGTGTCCATAAGTCAGGCATTCATAACCCAGGGAGGACCTCCAACAGGTGCCACTCTTATGATTCTAAGAGTTTCAAGGCACTTAACTATTCCTAAAAGATCTATTTTTTGTGACTTGGCATTATTACAGTTACCATAAACAACTTTTGCTAGTGCTGTGATATGCATTAAAAATGTCATTGATGTCATACCAGTATGGAGGGTGATGGCAGTGGGACGCCAAGCTTCTCCTTCAGACCAGGAGCACAGGCATCTAGGCATTGCTGTGACCACTCACGTGCACGGATATCCATCAGGTTCATACCGGAACCTGCAGAAAGATAGCAAAGACTTGGCAAACCAGCAGCAACAGTGAACACGTGAGATGGAGAAATTATGTTCTTCATTCCAAAAGGAGGATATATTTAAAAAAATGAAAACTTCAGTTCCCATTTCGGTCCCCAGTTTTTAGTATGTATCAATTGGATAATAATTTTCCAATTATTATCCTCCCTCTCAGGCTTTTATGCGTATTGAAAAAAATAACAATGTGAATTATCTTGTTAACACAAAGTGCTGGAGTAACTCAGCGGGTCAGACAGCATCTCTGGAGAAAAGGAAGGGTGGCATTTCTGGTTGGAACGCTTCTTTTGTGTCTGTCTTCGGTGTAAACCAGCATCTGCAGTTCCTTTCTACTCAATTCCCCTGTTCTTGTATCTGCCATTCACTTCCCACCAATAAATACTAAACATGTTAAATTTACATTAATTTGCTTTTAAAAATGAGAACATTATCGAATCACAAGGGATACTGATCAATGCAAATTCCAATTCATGGCATGGTAAGTCTGAATTCTTCCCAAATTCTTATAGAATGATTCAACGTCCCTGTTATATGTCCTCCCTCGGATATGAATGCCCCATTTATCAACACCTTGTACATATAAACAAGAGTCTGGGAAACTAGCGGGATGGATGTGCTTGGATTTGCCTGCTGCTGCAGGCATCTTCTGCTCGGTGGGAGCAGGACATTTCCGCCCGCCTTCTCTCCCCGCAACACACCCCCACCCATTGGGGGCTGGGCCGAGCCGAGCAGACTCACGCACTCCCTTGCTTACTCACTAAGTCAGTGAGGCTGACTGGTAGCTGCTCTCCCTTGCTCGCTCTCTCTTCAGAGATGTTCCTGTGATTCTCTCCCACACAGCATTTTTGTTCATTTCCAATTTACGAACGGCACAGGTGACAAAGGGTAGTCAGGGGTGGAACACTGCTGTGACCTGGGGACTTCCTGAGTATGCAACTCAAAAGCACTTTTGACTTAGCAAAACACATAGTACCGAAACAACTTAGCGATTCTGCCGAAAATTCAATAGGCGATGTTTCGGGTTAGGACTCTTAAGAGTCATAGCGTGGAAGCAGACCCTTCGGCCCAACTTGTCCATGCCGACCAACGTGCCTATCTACACTAGTCCCACCTGCCTGCTTTTGGCCTTCTAAACCTATCCAATTCATTTAGCTAGCCAAATATTCAAATCTCCTCTTCAGGCCTGAACCGGACAGAACCATCATTATATAACTATACTAGCAAAGTGGGCCCGTTGGGCCCATTCCCACCCCCCCATTCCTCTCCTCCCCCAGCCCCACTCTTATTCTCCCCACACCCCCCCTTTCCCCACGACCTCCCCTTTTCCCAGTATCCCTCTTTCCCCCACCAACAAGCCCCCTCCGCACGACCCCTGTTGTCCCCCTCCCCAGTCCCCATTCTCAGACCCCCCCCATTCTCTCTCCCCCAGACACACTCTTACTCTCCCCCACCCCCCCCTTTCCCCAGCACACCCCTTTCCCCTACTCTCTCTTGCCCCCAGCACCAACCCCCCTCCCCCGCTGTCCCCCTCCGCAGTCCCACTCTGCCTCCTCCCACCCCCACTCTCTCCTCCTCCCACCCTCCCCGTCGCCCCCACCGTTACTCTCCCCCACCCCCCTTTCCCTACCAGCCCCCAGCCCCCCCCCCCCCCCGTGGTCCCGGCGAAAAGCACTTACGGATCGTGCAGGGAGGAGGAGGGAGCTGCGGAGCTCGGCCGTTACTGTGGCGTGGCCGAGCCCGGACTACTGGAGACAGATAGGGCGGCGGCGCGCTGGGTCTGTGCGATAGCGGGGAGAGGGTCTCCCGGGTGTTTGAGAGAGGAGAGATAGATAATCCCTCCACAGATGGTGCCTGGGCCGCTGAGATCCACCAACAATTTGTGTTTTGCTCAAAATACAGCATTTACTTGTGCCTGCATTTCTGACTTATGACTTATAATTGACTGAGGTAGTATTCACAATGTAAATCAATAAACGACAGCCTCATCCTTATCCTCGTCCAGATGAATTATTCTTGTTCTAAAAATGTTCAGGATTGTTATCATTTAAACTAATTTCAAGTGTTGGGAGTGATTTAAACAATTAATGAGAGAGAATGCACTTACCATCACTATAATCAATTGCTGCATAGTTTCCAAGATACAGGGAAGCAGTAAAGCTGCTGACCAGAGAGATTCTCTGAAAGAAACATCAGTATTCAAAAACCATTTACAAACAATAAAATCAATTTCACAGCTTGCTTTCATTATGGCGATCAATGATTGATTAGAAATAACAGGATAAAACACCGCAAGGAACCTGCATTATTTTGGAATGACGATGGATTTGTGATTTTTTTTTACCTCAGTCAAACCAAAGTCAGAATTTCACTGAAAAAGACACGGTGGTGCTGGAGTAACTCAGCAGGTCAGGCAATATGCCTGTAGAACATGGAGAACATGGACAAGTGACGATTCGGATCACGACCTGTCGGAATAATTTACTTGAGACAATGAGTGACAGTTAACTTTTCTTTATTCGCAATTTATGTGCAATAATTTGTCAGACAAGGAGAACAATCAAGCCAACAGACTGCTCTGCAGACCCAAAGCATGCAGCCTTTTTATATCACACTAGCCGGGAATGGACCCGTTGGGCCCAAACCTCTCATGCGGGCCCGGCAACCCCCGTTGGGTCCAAACCTCTCATGTGGGCCCGGCAACCTTCCGTGCAAACCTCTTCGGCGGGCCCGGCAACCCTCCCCCAACTGACGACCCATGGACACGTTGCCGGCCGAGTAGTCTCCCCCGGGGCCGGGCGCAGGCAAGGGGGGAGAGGAAAGGGGAGAGGGAGCCACTCACCCCGGCCCCAGTTGGCCATCACGGCGTCCAGAGCAACCCATGGACCCGTTGGGTGCAAACCTCTCCTGCAGCGGCAGCTCGAGGGCGATGGCCATTGCTTTGAGGGGGAAGCAGCCCCGGCGGACAACCAGCGCGCTTTCAGCACATGCGCGGATCCGGCGGCAATCTTACGTAAGTATTAGATCAACAGGCCCCAACCACGCAGGCACGGACCCGTTGGGTTCCCATTGTGATGCAAGAGGCCGTTTGCACCATTGCAATGTCAAAATATCGCAAGTCGAAGCATCGTAACGTTCCCATTGTGACGTCGAACACGGCTGACGAGCACGGCAAGTGGAAAAGGGATTTATTAAAGTTTTTTAAGTGATTTTTAAAGTTTAAAGTGAATAACTTATAAAATATAACAACCACTTGAACCGCAGGCCAATGGTAAGGTGGGCCTAAAATTGTTGCGCTATCGTGTACAGTTTTGGCTATATTTCGGGTATGCGCAAACAAACAAAGGGACGAACAAACAAACAGGATGAGAATTTTAGTTATATGCTAGATGGGTGTGCACCCGTTGGGTCCCCCGGGGCCATGGGCGGGCGAGGGGGGACAGGGAAGGGTAGAGGGAGCCATTCATGTTGGCCCCGGGCGACCATCACGTCGGGCAGAGCGAGCCGTGGACCCGAAACGTCTCCGGGCGAGCGGCGGGGCATGTGTTTTGTGGAAAAATGTGAGACGAAATTGGAATGGCGGAAATGAAATAAGAAAGCGGAAAGGGTCTGGGAGGTCTGCTGATCAATGCAATTTGCTCAGAATGGCCTGATACATTCATTTTAGAGACAGAGAAATGACGATGGGGTGAGATAAAGTAGTGGGGAAGTAGTTACTGTGGAGCATGCAAGCAGCATATATCAGTTAGGACACCTGACTGCCTCCTTTGCCGTAAATTTTAAGTGCCAGAACAAACAAGGACACAGTCTGCTGATCACAACAATCTTAGCCTGCCAATGAACAGATGAATACTGTTAATGAGATGTCCAAGGTATCAACATTACAGTCTATTCAATAAGATTTAACACCACAGAGAAGCAGCAATATTCTGAACTCACTAAAGTACAGGGTTACAATTCAAATAAAATATAGAACGGTACAGCACAAGAACAGGCCCTTCGGCCTACAATGTATGTGCTGAACATGATGCCAAGACCATCTCTTATCTACCTATCTAATCTACCTATAATCCCTATCTTTTCATTCTCTGCACAGCAATGTGCCTTCCAAAGACCTCTCATATGCCATTATTGTATCTGCCTCAAACACCAACCCTGTTCCAGGCACTCACCACCTTCTGTGTAAAAAAGTTTCCCCGCACATCTCCTTTAAACCTTGCCCATCTCACCTGAATACCATGCCCTCCAGCCTTTGAATTTTCCATACTGTATAACAGGTTCTGACTATCTAGCCTAACTATGCCTCTCATAATTTGATATACTTCCAACAGGTCTCCCCACATAAATAGTAATAAAGTGCACAGAAGCATACATTGATGTGCATTTGGACCACAATTTCAGTGTGGGAAAATTATTTCAGTATGCTTTGGAGGCATAATTTGAAAATCAGGCTACCGAGCAAACAAGCAGATATGTGGATGGTTAAAACCTCTTGTTAAAACATTATCAAAACACTCTAGTCGTATCACTGCTTTAAAGGAGGCAGTGGGGGTGAGAAAGTTCCCTATGTTACAATAACGATCAGTCTCCAAATCCCCCCCTAACTTTGGCAAATTTTGAGGTTTTGTGTGGCACTAAATAATTTAAAGCTCTTCATGCCAAAACACTAATTATTCTTGGTTACTTTCCATGTTAAGGATGTTTGATGCTTTGTCATGGGTCAGTTGGCATTAAAGAAACTGGATTAAAAATAACCTCAGAAGCTTCTGCACTCAGTTGATAAAAGGCACAGTGCATGGAGGTCAGTAATGAGAAAACACTTTCAGAGCAAAGGCCACTGTCAATGTTTGACTGGTAGCCAACCTAGTGATGATTAACTGCAGATGTTGCCTTGATGAAAAGGTTCTGGGCTCCAAATGATTGCATTGCAAAACACAAAGCGCTGTAGGAACTCAGCGGGTCAGGTAGCAACAGCAGAGGGAAAGGACAGATGACGATTTGGGTCGGCAAGTGATAGGTGGATACAGGTGAGGGGGAGGAGGTTGTTAGGCAGATGGACAGAGAATGTGACAAAGGCCAGAGATGGAAAGGGGACAAAAGAGTGTCAGATAAAGAGTGAAGAGAACATTGAAATGTAAATACGGAGGGTGGGATATATGTGAAAGAGGTCTTACTCCACCCATCAGTCAATCAACCTCCCCCCCCCCCCCCCCCCCACCCCACCTCCGCTCACCTATATCCATCTGTACCTCAATGGTTCAATTATACCATTTATTGTCCTGGGTACAGTGACATTCTTTTTTTGCATATAGTCCAGTAAAAATCTGGCTTTACAGAGCAGCAATCATAGGTACAAGAGTGTAAGAATAGTAAATCACACTGCAATATGCAAGAGTCACCACGTTTCTGGTGCCAACTTCCACTCTTCAAGTTTCATAGTTCTCAAAAATGTAGAGTCTTAACTTGGCCATAAAGGCCCATTGTCCAGGATTTGCTCCACCCTCGCCTCTCTTTACCCTGCTTCTCCAACCGACTCCATCAGTCTGAAGGGCTCGCCCTGAAATATACCTCCATTTCCTCCACAGATGCTGCCTGACCTGCAGCATTACTCCAACTGTAGAAACAAGGAACTGCAGATGCTGGTTTACACAAAAGGACACAAAGCGCTGGAGTAATTCAACAGGTCAGGCAGCATCTCCGGAGTAACATTGCCTAGTGACATAATGGGTCGGAACCCTTCAAACTGATCAATTTTGACCTGTTAACGTCACCTATCCAGGTTACTCCAGAGTTACTTCAGCCGTTTGTGTTTTGCTCAAGATTCCAGCATCTGCTATCTCATGTCCCCAACTGATTGTTTTGTTGCTTCCACATGGAAGAACACAGGTTAACTTTCTGGTTGTTCGTTCGAGTATCTGAATGGCGTGCTGTGACGTGGTGTGACATTCAGAGCCAGAGCAGAGCCTCAAGTATTTTCAAAAGGTGGCAAATTAAGAAATGTATGTCAATAAAGAAATATAGACACAAAATGCTGGAGAAACTCAGCAGGCCAGGCAGCATCTCTGGAGAGAAGGAATAGGTGACGTTTCGGGTCAAGACCCTGGATGTCCTTTCAGTCAAGCTAAAATGCACGTAGAAACAAGGAAATGCAGATGGTGGTTTATCAAGGAAAGACACAAAATGCTGGAGAAACTGAGCGGGTCAGGCAGCATCCCTGGAGAACATGGATAGGTGGTGTTTCTAAGGGTCCCGACCCAAAACATCAGTGATCCAGTCTGCACTGAGATCCACTGCCGTGGATGTTCTGTGGTTCAATCACTGCCTGTAAGCCATCGTGTAAATGCATGACTCCAAACTCCCCAAAGCTGGACACTGCTTAAGGGTTCTGTTACAGTAAGGCCATAGTCTCAGGATAAAAGGACATACCTTTAGAAAGGAGATGAGGAGGAATTTCTTTAGTCAGAGGGTGGTGAATCTGTGGACTTCATTACCACAGACGGCTGTGGAGACCAAGTCAATGGATATTTTTAAGGTGAAGATTGACAGATTGATTAGTGCGGGTGTCAGGGGTTATGGGGAGAAGGCAGGAGAATGGGGTGGAGAGGGAAGGATAGATCGGTCATGATTGAATGATGGAGTAGACTCAATGGGCCGAATGGCCTAATTCTGCTCCTATAACGTATGACCTTATGAAGGCATCACTAGGTGGACAGAAACGTCCACAATAACACTGATCATCTCTACCCACAGATAGGATGCTTAGGTCCACAATCACCCAAACGGAGCAAGGAGCACAAGGGAAAGGCTCAAGTCCATTATCTGGAGCATTGCATGCATTAGAAGAAAGGCTTTGGAGAGGGTGCAGAGGAGGTTTATCAGAATGCAGTGTGGATTAGAGGATTTCAGCTACAGGGAGAGGTCGGAAAGATGGATTGTTTTCTCTGGATTGTCGAAGTTTGAGGGGAGGGGAGAGAACCAAATAAAATTATGAGAGGTATAGATAGGGTAGACAGTCGGAACCTTTTTCCCCAGGGTGAAAATGTAAGGCGAGAGGGGGAAAGTTTAATGGGGATTTGCAGGGCAAGTTTTTTTTTTACACAGATAGTGAGGGCCTGGAACATATTGACAGGGATGGTGGTGGAAGCAGATACGATAGTGGCATTTAAGAGGTTTTTAGATGTGGACATGGAAGTGCAAGAAATAGAGGAATATGGATTAATTACAGGCAGATGTTCGGCACAAGCATTGCGGCCCATTCCTGTGCTGTACTGTTCTATGTTCCTTTAGGAGTGCAACAACATAAGTCGAAGGAGTAAACTATCTGCCTAACTGTCCTCCCAACAGCAGCCCATTCCTGCACTTCCATCCTCACCTGTGGCGCAGTCTGTGGGTCCCAGTCATTACTCATGAGCCATCTCATAACTCCCAGAACTGAAGCAAAAACAAATTATCCCCAAAGGATTGCATAAAAAGACGACAACTTTACGCCATGGAAGATAATTCATATCTTTTCGTCCCTGTCAGCATCCTCAACCAAGGTATTGCCCAAGACAATGAATCAAGTGCTGCACAATTTACAGCCCGTGGCATCTGACAGGACCATATTGTAAATTTTTGCACTTGAATGGTTTTAACAGAATATTGGTAAGTACAAAATTCACTGGTGTCACTCTATTGCATGAAGAAAAGAACGTACTTTACAAATAATTACAGCGAACAGCAAAAATCCTTTTAAAGCAGTGAAATAGCTGCACACCAAATGAGATTGCATGCAAATCAAAGCCTTCAGGCCCACCCTATGTAAAGTGTTATGAACCAAGATCATAAATAATAGTAGAAAGGAACATTTCCTCCAAGCAACTGTGTTAAAGGGTTTTGTTTTAGTTTAGTTTAGAGATACAGCGCGGAAACAGGTCCTTCGGCCCACCGGGTCCGTGCTGACCAGCGATTCCCGCATATCGCCTGTGTTTGATCCACATCCCTCTAAACCTTACCTATCCAAGTGATCCTCACAGTACCGGCAAGCGTACCATTTAGGAGTGAATTATAATTTTCAAGGTGTATATACTTACCAATGACTAATGCCAATAGTAATTTCTCAACAGATTTCCTATTGCAATTTCACCTTTGCCTCACAAAATAGACCACTGTTACAGGATCTAATGCAAAGTTGCATACTATACTGGCCAAAATAGTGACTATATTAGCTTGAATGTAAAGCATTCTGTCCTTTGACTGAGAGCAGTCAGGTAAACCAAGCAACACAATGCTAATATTCTGTTTTGATCTGTGAGCCTGATATGATGTGCTCCCTATTAAGGAGTGCCTTCACGACTGAGTAGTGGCTCCAGTAACATGCATGCTTCAGGCTAGCAACACAACTTGCCATTAATTATGCACAATTTGAACAATTCTTAGGCTATACTTGTAGTACAAACTCAAGAGTTCTATTTGTGCAGGAGGATTCAGGAATTAGAATGCATCCAGGACGGGCACGGTGGCACAGCGGTAGAGTTGCTGCCTTACGGCGCCAGAGACCCAGGCTCAATCATGACTATGGGTGCTGTCTGTACGGAGTTTATACATTCTTCCCATGACCTGCATGGGTTTTCTCCAGGATCTCCGGTTTCCTCCCACACTCGTTTGTACGTTAATTGGCTTGGTAAAATTGTAAATTGTTCTAGTGTGTGTAACATAGTGCTGGTGTATGAGGATCACTAGTCGGCGTGGACTCGGTGGGCTGAATGGTTTGTTTCCACGTTGCATCTCTAAACTAAACTAAAATAGTTTTTGTCATAAGACTGAAAGAAAAGACAAGTTTCTTTCAAAATCTCTGGATGTCTCAATGTTCTAATGAAAGGACTATGTCCATTATACGTGACTAATGCTAATGCTCATTATGGATGATGAAGTACTTTTGGAATGTAATATCTGTTGTAACAACAGGGATCTTGGAGTCCACATCCATAACTCCCTAAAAATGGCAACACAAGTAGATAGAGTGGTAAAGAAGGCATATGGTACAATTGTTTTCATAAGTCAGGGCATAAGTCAGAGTATAAGAGCCAGAAAGTCATGATGAAGCTTTATAGGACTTTGGTTAGGCCACATTTGGAGTATTGCGTGCTGTTCTGGTCACTCCATTACAGGAAGGATGTGAAGGCTTTGTAAAGGGTCAGAGATGGTTTACCAGAATAATGCCTGAATTAGGGGGTATTAACTACAGGGAGAAGTTAGACAGACTTGGATTGTTTTCTCGAGCACACCAGAGGTTGTAGGGAGACCTGATAGAACCAATTAAAGTTATGAGAGAGATGGAGAGGGTAGACAGAATCTTTTTCCAGGATGGAGAAACCAAATACTAAAGGCTTTAAGGTGACAGGGGCAAAGTGCAAAGGAGATGTGCACGATGAGTTTTTTTTCCAAACACAGACGGTAGTGTGTGCCTGGAACGCACTGCCAGGGATGGTGGTTGAAGCAAATACATTAATGGCATTTAAGAGACTTTTGGATAGGCATATGAATATGCTGGGAATGGAGGGAAACGGGTTAGGTGCAGGCAGATAAGTGATGATCTTGGCATCATGTTCAGCACAGACATTGTGGGCTGAAAGGCCTGTACTTGTGCTATACTGTTTTATGTACTGCGGACTCCTACGACACCCAAACTGCACAAAGGAACCTCCTACAAACCATGTGAGAATCACCATATAATCTGTTATGGTTCTGTTGCTTTGGAGATACATGTCGGACACCAAGCTGAATTATTTTTTTATAGGGTGACATGGGGTCGTTAATATCGGCCCAAGGTGAAAGTCAGCGTAACACCATCTGCAACATGGCAGTAGAGCATCTCTGACAGAAGAGTGGCAGCTGCCAGCAACTAATCTGTGTTCTTATGTCTCGGGTGTATCAATCACATCTGACTCAGGGGCAAGTCACACTGCCAGTTATAGAATCATACCGCATGGAAACAGGCCATTCACCCCAACATGCCCACACTGGCCACGATGCCCCATCTACACTAGTCCCACCTGCCCGCGTTTGGTCCACATCCCTCTAAATTTTTCCTATCCATGTACCTGTCCAAATGTCTTTAGAATTTTGTTGTAGCACCTGCCTCGACTACCTCCTCTGACAAAATGTGTAGGAAAGAACTGCAGATGCTGGTTTAAAATTTTCAGGTTGAGACCCATTCCTTCCCTCCAGAAATGCTGCCTCCAGCATTTTGTATCTACCTCCTCTGGTAGTTCGTTCCATATACCCACCGCCTTACGAGTGAAAAAGTTGTTCCTCATGTTCCTATTAATTCTTTTCCTCTCACCGTAAACCTATGTCCTCTGGTTCTTGATTCTCCTACTCCGGATAAAAGACTCTCTGCATCCACCCCATCTATTCCCCTCATGATCTTATACACCTCTATAAGATCAATCCTCATCTTCCTGAGCTCCAAGGAACTAAGTCCAAGCCTGCCCAACTTCTCCCTGTAGCTCAAGCCCTGGCAACATCCTTGTAAATCTTCTCTGCACTCTTTTCAGCTTAACAAAAAAAGGCGGCACAATGGTGCAGCGGAAGACCTGCTGCCTCACAGCGCCAGAGACCCGGGTCCAATCCTGACCACAGGTGTTGTCCATACAGAGTTTGTACGCTCTCTCTGTGATTGCGTGGGGTTTTTTTCCTGGTTCTCCAGTTCCCACATTCCAAAGATGTGCAGGTTAATTGGTTTCTGCAAATTGCCCCTATTGTGTACGATGCAAAGGTGGGACGTAAAGTCGGTGGGCTGAAGGGCCTGTTTCCACACTGTATCACTAAACTAAACATCTTTCCTTTGGCAGGGTGATCACAACTGAACACAATACTCCAAATGTGGCATCACCAATGTCTTGTACAAAAGACAAGTATACTTATTGTACATTTATTACCAAGCCCAAACTCACAGCATCAAGTCTCAACACTCACCCATTTATTTTAGCACCACCTGATCTAATATTTTGCTGAGAATTTTGCAACTATTTTCATAATCCCAAACCGCACATTCTATCAGTCTTAAATGGCACTTATTCCTTTTACGTCTATCTGGCTGATGGCCTACCTCAGTTTTCTTGTATTCGTCAGGATTCTTCTTGGTGATCTTCGCAATTTGGTTTCCTGTGAATCGCTGTGTGAAGTAAAACATTTCAAAAGTGACCAAAAACAAACCTCAAATACTCATTAGCATTTCAGAATAAACATTAACCAAAAGTCCCAATTTAGCACAATTTCAGATTAAATATGTAATGATCAGCAACTGCTGACAATGATGTGAAACCCACACTTGCTTCAGAGTAGAGTGTATCTACAGAAATCTGATATAATGATCACAACCAGTTCTGATGAGTCTTCGACTCTTGAAGAGATGAAGCCTGACCTGCTAAGTGTTTCCACTATTTTATGGTTTTATTTCAGATTCTTAACCTGCAAATTTCTGATTTCTAGCCAAATATAGTTTTTCTCATTTAGTTTCATTTGGAGATACAGCGCAGAAACAGGCCCTACAGCCGACCAGCAATCCCCGTGTACTAGCACTCGTATCAGAGATTATGGGGAGAAGGCACGAGACTGGGGTTAAGAGGGAGAGACAGATCAGCCATGATTGAATGGCGGAGTGGCCTTGATGGGCCGAATGGCCTAATTCTTCTATCCCTTGTGATTATCCTATACACTAGGGACAATTTACAATTTTACTGAAACAAATTAACCTACAAACCTTTACATCTTTGGAGTGTGGGAGGAAACCGGAGCACTCAGAGAAAACCCATGTAGATCACGGGGATAGCGTACAAACTCTGTACAGACAGTATCCATAGTCAGGATTGAACCCGGGTCTCTGGTGCTGTAAGGCAGCAACTCTGCCTCTGCGCCAACATGCCACCCTAATTGTCCTACTATTTGTACCAATGCCCAGAGCATGGTCCCAAATCATACGTGAGCTGACCTTTTAAGTATAATCCAAACTTTATTAACTCAACTGTGCAACTGTGATTGGAAATCAATGGATCTTTAAAATTAGTTTTATAAAGCCAGTTTTTCTGCAATTAGTCTGAGGTTAAACCAAGGAATCATTCATAGGGAACGGACGGGCCATGTTTCAGGTCAGGACACTTCTTCAGACTGATTGCAGTAGCAGAGGGAAAAGCTGGAAAAGATGCAAGGGCGTGACAAAGCCTGACAAGTGATAGGTGGAAATAGACACAAAAGAGCTGGAGTAACTCAATGGATCAGGCAGCATCTCTGGAGAAAAAGGATGGGTAACGTTCAGGGCGCAATCCTTCTTCCGACCCAAAATGTCACCCATCCTTTTTCTCCAGAGATGCTGCCTGACCCACTGAGTTACTCCAGCACTTTGTGTCTATCTTTGGTATATACCAGCATCTGCAGTTCCTTCCTACACAAGTGATAGGTGGATACAGGTGGGGGGGGGGTGATTGGCAGATGGCTATAGTAAGTGCATTGGCTAGAGATGAAAAGGAGACAAAGGGTCAAAACATCTTTCTCTTTCATGAGACATGAAAAGCCTCACACTCACATCTTCAGGTTTGTTCATTTACTCAATGGCCCCCTGAAATATCAAGTGGAGAAAAGACATCTCCCTCAATAGGTGTTAATATGCAGCTAACTATTATTTACTCCATGGTTTGGAACTCATGACCACAATAGTGGATCATCTAGTATTTTCCATTTGTGGAGCACATTGTCCAAAGATGCTTACATTGTTATTTACTCAAGAAATAATATTTCAGACATCCTACTAAATTCAAGATCTTCTGTCATCAAACAGATTGTTCCTGTTGTACTTCGTGGTCCGGTACCTGTTGTACCTTTGTTGAGACTCTGGACGGACCACAAGTACACGTGTGTAAAAGGTTACAATGCTGGAGCTTAACTCCAGGCTGTTTATTCCGTGGCCATCTGGAACCAGAGTGGCCACCTAATCACCTCATTACCTTGTATACACATTACTACACAGGCAAACAAAGTAGTCCTTGTGATACAATAAAGTAGTCCCTACAATATCACAACATCCCCCTTGTCTTGTATAAAATCTTTGTTTCGTTTACTTTTGTTTGCTTGGGTTTTTCCTTTATCTTTCTAGGGCTAAAATATATTTAACAAACACAACTAAAACACAATTGCTTTTTTCGCCTTCATGGTGGTCACACCTCAGTGGGAGTTCACTCATCGCCGGGTGGTCACTCATCTCCGGGTGGTCACTCACTCCGTGTGGTCACTCCACAGATATACACATATATATACACCAGAGCATCAAATGCAATACATTAAGCTGTCAGTACACACAGATCATTACACAGATAATTAACACAAATCATTCATTTTTTAGTCCACATCTTCCCCTCAAGAAGACTTGCTGTGTAGATCAGCGTAGTGTAGGCTCTAGATGCTCCACCACCATGATTTGGCTGGCACTGCTGGGCTCCCACTGCTGGGCTGGCACTGCTGGGCCTGCAACGCTGGGCTGGCACTGCTGGGTTCGCAACGCTGGGCTCGCACTATGCAGCTCCCAGCTGCTGTAACCGCGGTGCAATCGGGCCCCGCCCACAGGTGCTCCTGGCCGCTGCCGCTCACAGTCGATACGCGCTGCCGCTGCCTCGGGCCCAGGGCCGTCCCGACTCTCCGGTCGCCGTGCCTGGGTGAGTACGCAGTCCCTCGGCCTTACCGGTCGCCACGCCTCCGTGGGTGTCGGTCTCCCCCGGTCGCCGCACACCTCCGTGGGCATCGGTCTCTCCCCCAAGAAGCAGTCGCAGGCTTCCAATCTCGGGCCTGCACAGGTGCTGGGGCGCAATGTGGGCCTTCACACACCCCCCCCCCAGCAGCTTGCAGCGTCATGTCGGACACTCGGCGCTGACTACTGAGCAGGTAATTATACCTACATATACTGGCCCTGTCGGGTTGCATTCCTAGCATCCCGTACCGAGCTGGAAACTTTTTTTCCCTTTAGGGCTCTTTTTATTATTATATATATTTTTTTAAACCTTTTCTGCTTGGGCATGTCTCATTACCTTTTTAGGCGAAGCACCAAACCGCTGCCACCATGTTGTACTTCGTGGTCTGGTACCTGTTGTACCTTTTTTGACACTCTGGACGGACCACAAGTACACGTGTGTAAAAGATTACAATGCTGGAGCTTAACTCCAGGCTGTTTATTCCGTGGCCACCTGGAACCAGAGTGGCCACCTAATCACCTTATTACCTTATATACACATTACTACACAGGCAAACAAAGTAGTCCTTGTGATACAATAAAGTAGTCCTTACAATATCACAACAGTTCCTTGATCGCATTTTTCAATTGCAGTCTCTGAGGGATTACATTCAAATTCTTAGCAAGGAATACTGAAATTCAACACGTTCTTTAAGTATTTAATTTTAAACATTAGTAGGAAGTGATTCTGCACGATCTGTCAGGTTGAAGAATCATAATCCCTGTCTAAGGGCTGCCCAGTGGTGCAGCGGTATAGCTTCTGCCTTACAGCGCCAGAGACATAGTTTTGATCCTGACTACAGGTACTGTCTGTACGGAGTTTGCACGTTCTCCCCGTGACCGCATGGGTTTTCTCTGGTTGCTCCGGTTTCCTCCCACACCCCAAAGATGTACAGGTTGTAGGTTAATTGGTTTTGATAAAAGTTGAAAATTGTCCCTAATGTGTAGGATAGTTGTAGTGTATGGGGATCACTGGTCGGTGCGGACTCCATTAGCTGTTTCCGTGCTGTTTCTTTAAACTAAACCAAGCTAAGGTCACCTTAGGAAAACAGTCCTTTCGGCCCAACTTGCCCATGCTAACCAAGATGCCCCATCTACACTAGACACACCCACCCGCATTGGGCCTATATATTCCTCTAAACCTTTCCTATCCTATCGTTCTATATGTTTCTTTAGTAGCAGAAGACTGTACCTCAGCTCAATGTTTGGCTGAGGTGTCAATTTTTACTCACAAGGTAGAAAATAGAAACATAGAAAATAGGTGCAGGAGTAGGCCATTCGGCCCTTCGAGCCTGCACCGATGATCATGGCTGATCATCCAACTCAGTATCCTGTACCTGCCTTCTCTCCATACCCCCTGATCCCTTTAGCCACAAGGGCCACATCTAACTCCCTCTTAAATATAGCCAATGAACTGGCCTCAACTACCTTCTGTGGCAGAGAATTCCACAGACTCACCACTCTCTGTGTGAAAAAAAACTTTCTCATCTCGGTCCTAAAAGACTTCCCCCTTATCCTTAAACTGTGACCCCCTTGTTCTGGACTTCCCCAACATCGGGAACAATCTTCCTGCATCTAGCCTGTCCAACCCCTTAAGAATTTTGTAAGTTTCTATAAGATCCCCCCTCAATCTTCTAAATTCCAGATCTGGTGAACCAACCTCATAAGCACGTGATCCAGTGATGTCAGCCAGTTTCTGTGGCCCTCCAACACACTTTTCTAGTTGGCGGCATTCTTCGGTAGTGCTGGAGTCCATCCAGATGGGAGAATCCGTCACAGAGAAGCTCGACTGGTAAGAAGAGAAAGACGTGAATTCTTTAAAGAAAACCCGTTAAGTTAATAAAAAAAATTCATTTGCTGATTGATAATTTAAGTTTTCTTTCAATCAGTTCGCCTGTCTACTCTCCTGACCACGATTACTAAAAAGACTTCCACAATGTTTATAAACAAGGCCAGGACACAGAGGCCATTTCTATCTCCACAGACACTGACAGATCCACCAAGTAGTTCCACCATTTTCTATTTTCATTCCTTTAACGAGGCCTCCTGAACAGGAGTAAGTGACAAAGGCTAAAGATGAAAACGAGACAAAAGGGGCAAAACATCTTTCTCTTTCATTAGACATGAAAAACCTCACACTTATATGTTCAGTTTGTTCATTTACTCAACGCCCCGCCGAAATGTCAAGTGGAGAAAAGACATCTCTCACAATAGGTGTTAATATGCAGCTATTATTTACTCTGTAGTTTGGCTCTCTCCCTGCTACTACAATCAGTATGAAGAAGGGTCCTGACCTGAAACATCGCCTGTCCATTCTCTCTTTAAATGGATCATTGGTTTAATCTCAGACCAATTGCAGAAAAACTGGCTACATAAAACTAACTTTAAAGATCGTTTGGTGTGCAATCACAGTTTGGTTCCGATTGATCGCAACTGCAATTGTCAGAAACGTTCTGCAAAATTAAACTCAGAATACTTTTAATTTCAGAACTGTACATATATTTTTTTATCTCACTTCTCAGCCTAGTTTTACAGACATTTTCTGACAATTGGAGTCATTGCCAGATGGATGTGGAGACTTGAGAGGATCAGGTTTACCTGAATGCTGCATGGATTTGAGGTTATCAGCTAAAAGGAGAGGTTAGACATAGTTAGATTCTTTTCTCTGAACTTTGGAAGCAGAGGGGAGATATGATAGAAGTATATAAAATTATGAAAGGCCTAGAAAAGTAGATTATGAAAAGGTATCATAGAAAAGGTATCAATTATGAAAGGTGGACTGTAAGAACCATTTCCCAGGGTGAAAACATCAAAGATTAGAGGGCATGGCCTTAAGGTGAGAGAGGCAAAGTTTAAAGAAGATATATGGAGCACATTTTTGTTAAACACAGAGGGTGGTGGGTGCCTGGAATGCACAGCCAGGAGTGGTGGTGGAAGCAGATATGACAGTGGCTTTTGGATAGGCACGTGGGTATGCAAGGAATGGAGGGATGGATCATATGCAAGCAGAGGGGATTCGCTTAACTTGGCATCGTGCTCGGCACAGACGTTTTGGGCT